>NW_028187505.1:0-331000 GCF_964204655.1 Triturus cristatus
TCAGCCAAACTACGAATTCCGATTTACTCACCTGTTATCAGGAGAGAACCCAGGGCTGCATCTTTTAGCCCAGCACTGATTCTGAAAAGTAATTCTAAGCGTACTTACCAGTAACTTGTTTTTCCTTCCATAGGAATCCATTGTGTGGTTTTCACCAGAAAATTTTCTCTGTCCATTTTTGAAACGTACAAATATTCCTCTAAAATAAGCCGAACTAAGAATTCCGATTCACTCACATGTAATTAGGAGAGAACCCAGTGCTGCATCTTTTAGCCCAGCACTGACCCTGAAAAGTAATTCTAAGCGTACTTACCAGTAACTTCTACTTCCTTCCATAGGAATCCATTGTGTGGTTTTCACCAGAAAAGTTTCTGTGTCCATTTTTGAAACGTACAAATATTCCTCTAAAATCAGCCGAACTACGAATTTTGATTTACTCACCTGTAATCAGGAGAGAACATAGTGCTGAATCTTTTGGCCCAGCACAGACCCTGAAAAGGAATTCTAAGTGTACTTACCAGTAACTTGTATTTCCTTCCATAGGAATCCAATGTGTGGTTTTCACCAGAAAATTTTCTGTGTCCAATTTTGAAACGGGCACATATTCCTCTAAAATCAGCCGAACCACGAATTCCGATTTACTCACCTGTTATCAGGAGAAAACCCAGGGCTGCATCTTTTAGCCCAGCACTGACCCTGAAAAGTCATTCTAAGCGTACTTACCAGTAACTTGTATTTCCTTCCATAGGAATCCATTGTGTGGTTTTCACCAGAAAAGTTTCTATGTGTCTATTTTTGAAACGTACAAATAGTCCTCTAAAATCAGCCGAAATACGAATTCCGATTTACTCACCTGTAATCAGGAGAGAACCCAGAGCTGCATCTTTTAGCCCAGCACAGACCCTGAAAAGTAATTCTACGCGTACTTACCAGTAACTTATATTTCCTTCCATAGGAATCCATTGAGTGGTTTTCAGCAGACAATTTTCGAAGTGTCCATTTTTGAAACGTACAAATATTCCTCTAAAATCAGCCAAACTACGAATTCCGATTTACTCCCCTGTTATCAAGAGAGAACCCAGTGCTGCATCTTTTAGCCCAGCACAGACCCTGAAAAGTAATTCTAAGCGTACTTACCAGTAACTTATAATTCCTTCCATATGAATCCATTGTGTGGTTTTCACCAGACAATTTTCTAAGTGTCCATTTTTTAAACGTACAAATATTCCTCTAAAATCAGCCGAACTACGAATTCCGATTTACTCACCTGTAATCAGGAGAGAACCCAGAGCTGCATCTTTTAGCCCAGCACTGACCCTGAAAAGTAATTCTAAGCGTACTTACCCGTAACTTGTATTTCCTTCCATAGGAATCCATTGTGTGGTTTTCACCAGAAAATTTTCTGTCCATTTTTGAAACGTACAAATATTCCTCTAAAATAAGCCGAACTAAGAATTCCGATTCACTCACATGTAATTAGGAGAGAACCCAGTGCTGCATCTTTTAGCCCAGCACTGACCCTGAAAAGTAATTCTAAGCGTACTTACCAGTAACTTCTACTTCCTTCCATAGGAATCCATTGTGTGGTTTTCACCAGAAAAGTTTCTGTGTCCATTTTTTAAACGTACAAATATTCCTCTAAAATCAGCCGAACTACGAATTCCGATTTACTCACCTGTAATCAGGAGAGAACCTAGTGCTGAATCTTTTGGCCCAGCACAGACCCTGAAAAGGAATTCTAAGCGTACTTACCAGTAACTTGTTTTTCCTTCCATAGGAATCCATTGTGTGGTTTTCACCAGAAAATTTTCTGTGTCCATTTTTGAAATGTGCAAATATTTCTCTAAAATCAGCCAAACTACGAATTCCGATTTACTCCCCTGTTATCAAGAGAGAACCCAGTGCTGCATCTTTTAGCCCAGCACAGACCCTGAAAAGTAATTCTAAGCGTACTTACCAGTAACTTATAATTCCTTCCATATGAATCCATTGTGTGGTTTTCACCAGACAATTTTCTAAGTGTCCATTTTTTAAACGTACAAATATTCCTCTAAAATCAGCCGAACTACGAATTCCGATTTACTCACCTATTATCAGGAGAGAACCCAGGGCTGCATCTTTTAGCCCAGCACTGAAGCTGAAAAGTAATTCTAAGCGTACTTACCAGTAACTTGTATTTCCTTCCATAGGAATCCATTGTGTGGTTTTCACCAGAAAAGTTTCTATGTGTCTATTTTTGAAACGTACAAATATTTCTCTAAAATCAGCCGAACTACGAATTCCGATTTACTCACCTGTAATCAGGAGAGAACCCAGAGCTGCATCTTTTAGCCCAGCACAGACCCTGAAAAGTAATTCTAAGCATACTTACCAGTAACTTGTATTTCCTTCCATAGGAATCCATTGTGTGGTTTTCAGCAGACAATTTTCTAAGTGTCCATTTTTGAAACGTACAAATATTCCTCTAAAATCAGCCAAACTACGAATTCCGATTTACTCACCTGTTATCAGGAGAGAACCCAGGGCTGCATCTTTTAGCCCAGCACTGACCCTGAAAAGTAATTCTAAGCGTACTTACCAGTAACTTGTTTTTCCTTCCATAGGAATCCATTGTGTGGTTTTCACCAGAAAATTTTCTGTGTCCATTTTTGAAACGGGCACATATTCCTCTAAAATCAGCCGAACCACGAATTCCGATTTACTCACCTGTTATCAGGAGAAAACCCAGGGCTGCATCTTTTGGCCCAGCACTGACCCTGAAAAGTCATTCTAAACGTACTTACCAGTAACTTGTATTTCCTTCCATAGGAATCCATTGTGTGGTTTTCACCAGAAAAGTTTCTACGTATCTATTTTTGAAACGTACAAATATTCCTCTAAAATCAGCCGAAATACGAATTCCGATTTACTCACCTGTAATCAGGAGAGAACCCAGAGCTGCATCTTTTAGCCCAGCACAGACCCTGAAAAGTAATTCTACGCGTACTTACCAGTAACTTATATTTCCTTCCATAGGAATCCATTGAGTGGTTTTCAGCAGACAATTTTCTAAGTGTCCATTTTTGAAACGTACAAATATTCCTCTAAAATCAGCCAAACTACGAATTCCGATTTACTCACCTGTTATCAGGAGAGAACCCAGGGCTGCATCTTTTGGCCCAGCACAGACCCTGAAAAGTAATTATAAGCGTACTTACCAGTTACTTTTATTTCCCTCCTTAGGAATCCATTGTGTGGTTTTCACCAGAAAATGTTCTGTGTCCATTTTTGAAACGTACAAATATTCCTCTAAAATCAGCCGAACCACGAATTCCGATTAACTCACCTGTAATTAGGAGAGAACCCAGTGCTGCATCTTTTAGCCCAGCACAGACCCTGAAAAGTAATTCTAAGCGTATTTACCAGTAACTTGTATTTCCTTCCATAGGAATACATTGTGTTGTTTTCACCAGAAAATTTTCTGTGTCCATTTTTTAAACGTACAAATATTCCTCTAAAATCAGCCGAACTACGAATTCCGATTTACTCACCTGTAATCAGGAGAGAACCCAGTGCTGCATCTTTTAGCCCAGCACATACCCTGAAAAGTAATTCTAAGCGTACTTACCAGTTACTTTTATTTCCCTCTATAGGAATACATTGTGTGGTTTTCACCAGAAAATGTTCTGTGTTCATTTTTGAAACGTACAAATATTCCTCTAAAATAAGCCGAACTACGAATTCCGATTTACTCACCTGTAATCAGGAGAGAACCCAGTGCTCCATCTTTTAGCCCAGCACAGACCCTGAAAAGTAATTCTAAGCGTACTTACCAGTAACTTGTATTACCTTCCATAGGAATCCATTGTGTGGTATTCACCAGAAAATGTTCTACGTGTTCATTTTTGAAACGTACAAATATTCCTCTCAAATCAGCCGAACTACGAATTCCGATTTACTCACTTGTAATCAGGAGAGACCCCAGTGCTGCATTTTTTAGCCCAGCACAGACACTGAAAAGTAATTCTAAGCGTACTTACCAGTAACTTGTATTTCCTTCCATAGGAATACATTGTGTGGTTTTCACCAGACAATTTTCTAAGTGTCCATTTTTGAAAGGTACAAATATTCCTCTAAAATCAGCCGAACTAAGAATTCCGATTCACTCACATGTAATTAGGAGAGAACCCAGTGCTGCATCTTTTAGCCCAGCACTGACCCTAAAAAGTAATTCTAAGCGTACTTACCAGTAACTTCTACTTCCTTCCATAGGAATCCATTGTGTGGTTTTCACCAGAAAAGTTTCTGTGTCCATTTTTGAAACGTACAAATATTCCTCTAAAATCAGCCGAACTACTAATTCCGATTTACTCACCTGTTATCAGGAGAGAACCCAGGGCTGCATCTTTTATCCCAGCACTGACCCTGAAAAGTAATTCTAAGCGTACTTACCAGTAACTTGTATTTCCTTCCATAGGAATCCATTGTGTGGTTTTCACCAGAAAATTTTCCGTGTCCATTTTTGAAACGTACAAATATTCCTCTAAAATCAGCCGAACTATGAATTCCGATTTACTCACCTGTTATCAGGAGAGAACCCAGGGCTGCATCTTTTAGCCCAGCACAGACCCTGAAAAGTAATTCTAAGCATACTTACCAGTAACTTGGATTTCCTTCCATAGGAATACATTGTGTGGTTTTCACCAGACAATTTTCTAAGTGTCCATTTTTGAAACGTACAAATATTCCTCTAAAATCAGCTGAACTACGAATTCAGATTTACTCACCTGTAATTAGGAGAGAACCCAGTGCTGCATCTTTTAGCCCAGCACAGACCCTGAAAAGTAATTCTAACGTACCTACCAGTAACTTTTATTTCCTGCCATAGGAATCCATTGTATGGTTTTCACCAGACAATTTTCTAAGTGTCCATTTTTGAAACGTACATATGATCCTCTAAAATCAGCTGAACTAAGAATTCCGATTTACTCACCTGTCATCAGGAGAGAACTCAGGGCTGCATCTTTTAGCCCAGCACAGACCCTGAAAAGTAATTCTAAGCGTACTTACCAGTAACTTCGATTTCCTTCCATAGGAATACATTGTGTGGTTTTCACCAGAAAATTTTCTGTGTCCATTTTTGAAACGTACAAATATTCCTCTAAAATAAGCCGAACTAAGAATTCCGATTCACTCACATGTAATTAGGAGAGAACCCAGTGCTGCATATTTTAGCCCAGCACAGACCCTGAAAAGTAACTCTAAGCATATTTACCAGTAACTTGTATTTCCTTCCTTAGGAATACATTGAGTGGTTTTCACCAGAAAATTTTCTGTGTCCATTTTTTAAACGTACAAATATTCCTCTAAAATCAGCCGAACTACGAATTCCGATTTACTCACCTGTTATCAGGAGAGAACCCAGGGCTGCATCTTTTAATACAGTACTGACCCTGAAAAGTAATTCTAAGCGTACTTACCATTAACTTGTATTTCCTTCCTTAGGAATCCATTGTGTGGTTTTCACCAGAAAAGTTTCTACGTGTCCATTTTTGAAACGTACAAATATTCCTCTAAAATCAGCCGAACTTCGAATTCCGATTAACTCACCTGTAATTAGGAGAGAACCCAGTGCTGCATCTTTTAGCCCAGCACAGACCCTGAAAAGTAACTCTAAGCGTATTTACCAGTAACTTGTATTTCCTTCCTTAGGAATACATTGTGTGGTTTTCACCAGAAAATTTTCTGTGTCCATTTTTTAAACGTACAAATATTCCTCTAAAATCAGCCGAACTACGAATTCTGATTTATTCACCTGTTATCAGGAGAGAACCCAGGGCTGCATCTCTTAATACAGTACTGACCCTGAAAAGTAATTCTAAGCGTACTTACCAGTAACTTGTATTTCCTTCCATAGGAATCCATTGTGTGGTTTTCACCAGAAAAGTTTCTACGTGTCCATTTTTGAAACGTACAAATATTCCTCTAAAATCAGCCGAACTATGAATTCTGATTTACTCCCCTGTTATCAAGAGAGAACCCAGTGCTGCATCTTTTAGCCCAGCACAGACCCTGAAAAGTAATTCTAAGCGTACTTACCAGTAACTTATAATTCCTTCCATATGAATCCATTGTGTGGTTTTCACCAGACAATTTTCTAAGTGTCCATTTTTTAAACGTACAAATATTCCAATAAAATCAGCCGAACTACGAATTCCGATTTACTCACCTGTTATCAGGAGAGAACCCAGGGCTGCATCTTTTAGCCCAGCACTGACCCTGAAAAGTAATTCTAAGCGTACTTAAAAGTAACTTGTATTTCCTTACATAGGAATCCATTGTGTGGTTTTCACCAGAAAAGTTTCTATGTGTCTATTTTTTAAACGTACAAATATTTCTCTAAAATCAGCCGAACTACGAATTCCGATTTACTCACCTGTAATCAGGAGAGAACCCAGAGCTGCATCTTTTAGCCCAGCACAGACCCTGAAAAGTAATTCTAAGCATACTTACCAGTAACTTGTATTTCCTTCCATAGGAATCCATTGTGTGGTTTTCAGCAGACAATTTTCTACGTGTCCATTTTTGAAACGTACAAATATTCCTCTAAGATCAGCCAAACTACGAATTCCGATTTACTCACCTGTTATCAGGAGAGAACCCAGGGCTGCATCTTTTAGCCCAGCACTGACCCTGAAAAGTAATTCTAAGCGTACTTACCAGTAACTTGTATTTCCTTCCATAGGAATCCATTGTGTGGTTTTCAGCAGACAATTTTCTAAGTGTCCATTTTTGAAACGTACAAATATTCCTCTAAAATCAGCCAAACTACGAATTCCGATTTACTCACCTGTTATCAGGAGAGAACCCAGGGCTGCATCTTTTAGCCCAGCACTGACCCTGAAAAGTAATTCTAAGCGTACTTACCAGTAACTTGTATTTCCTTCCATAGGAATCCATTGTGTGGTTTTCACCAGACAATTTTCTAAGTGTCCATTTTTGAAACGTACATATATTCCTCTAAAATCAGCCGAACTACGAATTCCGATTTACTCAGCTGTCATCAGGAGAGAACTCAGGGCTGCATCTTTTAGCCCAGCACAGACCCTGAAAAGTAATTCTAAGCGTACTTACCAGTAACTTGGATTTCCTTCCATAGGAATACATTGTGTGGTTTTCACCAGACAATTTTCTATGTGTCCATTTTTGAAACGTACAAATATTCCTCTAAAATCAGCTGAACTACGAATTCCGATTTACTCACCTGTCATCAGGAGAGAACCCAGGGCTGCATCTTTTAGCCCAGCACTGACCCTGAAAAGTAATTCTAAGCGTACTTACCAGTAACTTGTATTTCCTTCCATAGGAATCCATTGTGTGGTTTTCAGCAGACAATTTTCTAAGTGTCCATTTTTGAAACGTACAAATATTCCTCTAAAATCAGCTGAACTACGAATTCCGATTTACTCACCTGTAATTAGGAGAGAACCCAGTGCTGCATCTTTTAGCCCAGCACAGACCCTGAAAAGTAATTCTAAGCATACCTACCAGTAACTTTTATTTCCTGCCATAGGATTCCATTGTGTGGTTTTCACCAGACAAATTTCTAAGTGTCCATTTTTGAAACGTACATATATTCCTCTAAAATCAGCCGAACTACGAATTCCGATTTACTCACCTGTCATCAGGAGAGAACTCAGGGCTGCATCTTTTAGCCCAGCACAGACCCTGAAAAGTAATTCTAAGCGTACTTACCAGTAACTTGGATTTCCTTCCATAGGAATACATTGTGTGGTTTTCACCAGACAATTTTCTAAGTGTCCATTTTTGAAACGTACAAATATTCCTCTAAAATCAGCTGAACTACGAATTCCGATTTACTCACCTGTAATTAGAAGAGAACCCAGTGCTGCATCTTTTAGCCCAGCACAGACCCTGAAAAGTAATTCTAAGCATACCTACCAGTAACTTGTATTTCCTGCCATAGGATTCCATTGTGTGGTTTTCACCAGACAATTTTCTAAGTGTCCATTTTTGAAACGTACATATATTCCTCTAAAATCAGCCGAACTACGAATTCCGATTTACTCACCTGTCATCAGGAGAGAACTCAGGGCTGCATCTTTTAGCCCAGCACAGACCCTGAAAAGTAATTCTAAGCGTACTTACCAGTAACTTGGATTTCCTTCCATAGGAATACATTGTGTGGTTTTCACCAGACAATTTTCTAAGTGTCCATTTTTGAAACGTACAAATATTCCTCTAAAATCAGCTGAACTACGAATTCCAATTTACTCACCTGTAATTAGGAGAGAACCCAGTGCTGCATCTTTTAGCCCAGCACAGACCCTGAAAAGTAATTCTAAGCATACCAACCAGTGACTTTTATTTCCTGCCATAGGATTCCATTGTGTGGTTTTCACCAGACAATTTTCAAAGTGTCCATTTTTGAAACGTACATATATTCCTCTAAAATCAGCCGAACTACGAATTCCGATTTACTCACCTGTCATCAGGAGAGAACTCAGGGCTGCATCTTTTAGCCCAGCACAGACCCTGAAAAGTAATTCTAAGCGTACTTACCAGTAACTTGGATTTCCTTCCATAGGAATACATTGTGTGGTTTTCACCAGAAAATGTTCTGTGTCCATTTTTGAAACGTACAAATATTCCTCTAAAATCAGCCAAACTACGAATTCCGATTAACTCACCTATAATTAGGAGAGAACCCAGTGCTGCATCTTTTAGCCCAGCACAGACCCTGAAAAGTAACTCTAAGCGTATTTACCAGTAACTTGTATTTCCTTCCTTAGGAATACATTGTGTGGTTTTCACCAGAAAATTTTCTGTGTCCATTTTTTAAACGTACAAATATTCCTCTAAAATCAGCCGAACTACGAATTCCGATTTACTCACCTGTTATCAGGAGAGAACCCAGAGCTGCATCTTTTAATACAGTACTGACCCTGAAAAGTAATTCTAAGCGTACTTACCAGTAACTTGTATTTCCTTCCATAGGAATCCATTGTGTGGTTTTCACCAGAAAAGTTTCTACGTGTCCATTTTTGAAACGTACAAATATTCCTCTAAAATCAGCCGAACTATGAATTCCGATTTACTCCCCTGTTATCAAGAGAGAACCCAGTGCTGCATCTTTTAGCCCAGCACAGACCCTGAAAAGTAATTCTAAGCGTAATTACCAGTAACTTATAATTCCTTCCATATGAATCCATTGTGTGGTTTTCAGCAGACAATTTTCTACGTGTCCATTTTTGAAACATACAAATATTCCTCTAAGATCAGCCAAACTACGAATTCCGATTTACTCACCTGTTATCAGGAGAGAACCCAGGGCTGCATCTTTTAGCCCAGCACTGACCCTGAAAAGTAATTCTAAGCGTACTTACCAGTAACTTGTATTTCCTTCCATAGGAATCCATTGTGTGGTTTTCGCCAGACAATTTTCTAAGTGTCCATTTTTGAAACGTACATATATTCCTCTAAAATCAGCCGAACTACGAATTCTGATTTACTCACCTGTCATCAGGAGAGAACTCAGGGCTGCATCTTTTAGCCCAGCACAGACCCTGAAAAGTAATTCTAAGCGTACTTACCAGTAACTTGGATTTCCTTCCATAGGAATACATTGTGTGGTTTTCACCAGACAATTTTCTAAGTGTCCATTTTTGAAACGTACAAATATTCCTCTAAAATCAGCTGAACTACGAATTCCGATTTACTCACCTGTAATTAGGAGAGAACCCAGTGCTGCATCTTTTAGCCCAGCACAGACACTGAAAAGTAATTCTAAGCATACCTACCAGTAACTTGTATTTCCTGCCATAGGATTCCATTGTGTGGTTTTCACCAGACAATTTTCTAAGTGTCCATTTTTGAAACGTACATATATTCCTCTAAAATCAGCCGAACTACGAATTCCGATTTACTCACCTGTCATCAGGAGAGAACTCAGGGCTGCATCTTTTAGCCCAGCACAGACCCTGAAAAGTAATTCTAAGCGTACTTACCAGTAACTTGGATTTCCTTCCATAGGAATACATTGTGTGGTTTTCACCAGAAAATTTTCTGTGTCCATTTTTGAAACGTACAAATATTCCTCTAAAATCAGCCAAACTACGAATTCCGATTAACTCACCTATAATTAGGAGAGAACCCAGTGCTGCATCTTTTAGCCCAGCACAGACCCTGAAAAGTAACTCTAAGCGTATTTACCAGTAACTTGTATTTCCTTCCTTAGGAATACATTGTGTGGTTTTCACCAGAAAATTTTCTGTGTCCATTTTTTAAACGTACAAATATTCCTCTAAAATCAGCCGAACTACGAATTCCGATTTACTCACCTGTTATCAGGAGAGAACCCAGGGCTGCATCTTTTAATACAGTACTGACCCTGAAAAGTAATTCTAAGCGTACTTACCAGTAACTTGTATTTCCTTCCATAGGAATCCATTGTGTGGTTTTCACCAGAAAAGTTTCTACGTGTCCATTTTTGAAACGTACAAATATTCCTCTAAAATCAGCCGAACTATGAATTCCGATTTACTCCCCTGTTATCAAGAGAGAACCCAGTGCTGCATCTTTTAGCCCAGCACAGACCCTGAAAAGTAATTCTAAGCGTACTTACCAGTAACTTATAATTCCTTCCATATGAATCCATTGTGTGGTTTTCACCAGACAATTTTCTAAGTGTCCATTTTTTAAACGTACAAATATTCCAATAAAATCAGCCGAACTACGAATTCCGATTTACTCACCTGTTATCAGGAGAGAACCCAGGGCTGCATCTTTTAGCCCAGCACTGACCCTGAAAAGTAATTCTAAGCGTACTTAAGAGTAACTTGTATTTCCTTCCATAGGAATCCATTGTGTGGTTTTCACCAGAAAAGTTTCTATGTGTCTATTTTTTAAACGTACAAATATTTCTCTAAAATCAGCCGAACTACGAATTCCGATTTACTAACCTGTAATCAGGAGAGAACCCAGAGCTGCATCTTTTAGCCCAGCACAGACCCTGAAAAGTAATTCTAAGCATACTTACCAGTAACTTGTATTTCCTTCCATAGGAATCCATTGTGTGGTTTTCAGCAGACAATTTTCTACGTGTCCATTTTTGAAACATACAAATATTCCTCTAAGATCAGCCAAACTACGAATTCCGATTTACTCACCTGTTATCAGGAGAGAACCCAGGGCTGCATCTTTTAGCCCAGCACTGACCCTGAAAAGTAATTCTAAGCGTACTTACCAGTAACTTGTATTTCCTTCCATAGGAATCCATTGTGTGGTTTTCAGCAGACAATTTTCTAAGTGTCCATTTTTGAAACGTACAAATATTCCTCTAAAATCAGCCAAACTACGAATTCCGATTTACTCACCTGTTATCAGGAGAGAACGCAGGGCTGCATCTTTTAGCCCAGCACTGACCCTGAAAAGTAATTCTAAGCGTACTTACCAGTAACTTGTATTTCCTTCCATAGGAATCCATTGTGTGGTTTTCACCAGACAATTTTCTAAGTGGCCATTTTTCAAACGTACATATATTCCTCTAAAATCAGCCGAACTACAAATTCCTATTTACTCACCTTTTATCAGGAGATAACTCAGGGCTGCATCTTTTAGCCCAGCACAGACCCTGAAAAGTAATTCTAAGCGTACTTACCAGTAACTTGGATTTCCTTCCATAGGAATACATTGTGTGGTTTTCACCAGACAATTTTCTAAGTGTCCATTTTTCAAACGTACAAATATTCCTCTAAAGTCAGCCAAACTACGAATTCTGATTAACTCACCTGTAATTAGGAGAGAACCCAGTGCTGCATCTTTTAGCCCAGCACAGACCCTGAAAAGTAACTCTAAGCGTATTTACCAGTAACTTGTATTTCCTTCCTTAGGAATACATGGTGTGGTTTTCACCAGACAATTTTCTGTGTCCATTTTTTAAACGTACAAATATTCCTCTAAAATCAGCCGAACTACGAATTCCGATTTACTCACCTGTTATCAGGAGAGAACCCAGTGCTGCATCTTTTAGCCCAGCACAGACCCTGAAAAGTAATTCTAAGCGTACTTACCAGTAACTTATAATTCCTTCCTTATGAATCCATTGTGTGGTTTTCACCAAACAATTTTCTAAGTGTCCATTTATTTTTTAAACGTACAAATATTCCTCTAAAATCAGCCGAACTACGAATTCCGATTTACTCACCTGTTATCAGGAGAGAACCCAGGGCTGCATCTTTTAGCCCAGCACTGACCCTGAAAAGTAATTCTAAGCGTACTTACCAGTAACTTGTATTTCCTTCCATAGGAATCTATTGTGTGGTTTTCACCAGAAAAGTTTCTACGTGTCCATTTTTGAACCGCACAAATATTCCTCTAAAATCAGCCGAACTACAAATTCTGATTTACTCACCTGTAATCAGGAGAGAACCCAGAGCTACAACTTGTAGCCCAGCACTGACCCTGAAAAGTAATTCTAAGCGTACTTACCAGTAACTTGTATTTCCTTCCATAGGAATCCATTGTGTGGTTTTCACCAGAAAAGTTTCTACGTGTCTATTTTTGAAACGTACAAATATTCCTCTAAAATCAGCCGAACTACGAATTCCGATTTACTCACCTGTAATCAGGAGAGAACCCATAGCTGCATCTTTTAGCCCAGCACAGACCCTGAAAAGTAATTCTAAGCGTACTTACCAGTAACTTGTATTTCCTTCCATAGGAATCCATTGTGTGGTTTTCAGCAGACAATTTTCTAAGTGTCCATTTTTGAAACGTACAAATATTCCTCTAAAATCAGCCAAACTACGAATTCCGATTTACTCACCTGTTATTAGGAGAGAACCCAGGGCTGCATCTTTTAGCCCAGCACTGACCCTGAAAAGTAATTCTAAGCGTACTTACCAGTAACTTGTATTTCCTTCCATAGGAATCCATTGTGTGGTTTTCACCAGAAAAGTTTCTACGTGTCCATTTTTGAACCGCACAAATATTCCTCTAAAATCAGCCGAACTACAAATTCTGATTTACTCACCTGTAATCAGGAGAGAACCCAGAGCTGCAACTTTTAGCCCAGCACTGACCCTGAAAAGTAATTCTAAGCGTACTTACCAGTAACTTTTATTTCCTTCCATAGGAATCCATTGTGTGGTTTTCACCAGAAAAGTTTCTACGTGTCTATTTTTGAAACGTACAAATATTCCTCTAAAATCAGCCGAACTACGAATTCCGATTTACTCACCTGTAATCAGGAGAGAACCCATAGCTGCATCTTTTAGCCCAGCACAGACCCTGAAAAGTAATTCTAAGCGTACTTACCAGTAACTTGTATTTCCTTCCATAGGAATCCATTGTGTGGTTTTCAGCAGACAATTTTCTAAGTGTCCATTTTTGAAACGTACAAATATTCCTCTAAAATCAGCCAAACTACGAACTCCGATTTACTCCCCTGTTATCAAGAGAGAACCCAGTGCTGCATCTTTTAGCCCAGCACAGACCCTGAAAAGTAATTCTAAGCGTACTTACCAGTAACTTATAATTCCTTCCATATGAATCCATTGTGTGGTTTTCACCAGACAATTTTCTAAGTGTCCATTTTTTAAACGTACAAATATTCCAATAAAATCAGCCGAACTACGAATTCCGATTTACTCACCTGTTATCAGGAGAGAACCCAGGGCTGCATCTTTTAGCCCAGCACTGACCCTGAAAAGTAATTCTAAGCGTACTTAAGAGTAACTTGTATTTCCTTCTATAGGAATCCATTGTGTGGTTTTCACCAGAAAAGTTTCCATGTGTCTATTTTTGAAACGTACAAATATTCCTCTAAAATCAGCCGAACTACGAATTCCGATTTACTCACCTGTTATCAGGAGAGAACCCAGGGCTGCATCTTTTAGCCCAGCACTGACCCTGAAAAGTAATTCTAAGCATACTTACCAGTAACTTGTATTTCCTTCCATAGGAATCCATTGTGTGGTTTTCACCAGAAAAGTTTCTACGTGTCCATTTTTGAACCGCACAAATATTCCTCTAAAATCAGCCGAACTACGAATTCTGATTTACTCACCTGTAATCAGGAGAGAACCCAGAGCTGCAACTTTTAGCCCAGCACTGACCCTGAAAAGTAATTCTAAGTGTACTTACCAGTAACTTGTATTTCCTTCCATAGGAATCCATTGTGTGGTTTTCACCAGAAAAGTTTCTACGTGTCTATTTTTGAAACGTACAAATATTCCTCTAAAATCAGCCGAACTACGAATTCCGATTTACTCACCTGTAATCAGGAGAGAACCCAGAGCTGCACCTTTTAGCCCAGCACAGACCCTATAAAGTAATTCTAAGCGTACTTACCAGTAACTTGTATTTCCTTCCATAGGAATCCATTGTGTGGTTTTCAGCAGACAATTTTCTAAGTGTCCATTTTTGAAACGTACAAATATTCCTCTAAAATCAGCCAAACTACGAATTCCGATTTACTCACCTGTTATCAGGAGAGAACCCAGGGCTGCATCTTTTAGCCCAGCACTGACCCTGAAAAGTAATTCTAAGCGTACTTATCAGTAACTTGTATTTCCTTCCATAGGAATCCATTGTGTGGTTTTCACCAGAAAATTTTCTGTGTCCATTTTTGAAACGTACAAATATTCCTCTAAAATCAGCCGAACTACGAATTCCGATTTACTCACCTGTTATCAGGAGAGAACCCAGGGCTGCATCTTTTAGCCCAGCACTGACCCTGAAAAGTAATTCTAAGTGTACTTACCAGTAACTTGTATTTCCTTCCATAGGAATCCATTGTGTGGTTTTCACCAGAAAAGTTTCTACGTGTCCATTTTTGAACCGCACAAATATTCCTCTAAAATCAGCCGAACTACGAATTCTGATTTACTCACCTGTAATCAGGAGAGAACCCAGAGCTGCATCTTTTAGCCCAGCACTGACCCTGAAAAGTAATTCTAAGCGTACTTACCAGTAACTTGTATTTCCTTCCATAGGAATCCATTGTGTGGTTTTCACCAGAAAAGTTTCTACGTGTCTATTTTTGAAACGTACAAATATTCCTCTAAAATCAGCCGAACTACGAATTCTGATTTACTCACCTGTAATCAGGAGAGAACCCAGAGCTGCATCTTTTAGCCCAGCACAGACCCTGAAAAGTAATTCTAAGCGTACTTACAGTAACTTGTATTTCCTTCCATAGGAATCCATTGTGTGGTTTTCAGCAGACAATTTTCTAAGTGTCCATTTTTGAAACGTACAAATATTCCTCTAAAATCAGCCAAACTACGAATTCCGATTTACTCACCTGTTATCAGGAGAGAACCCAGGGCTGCAACTGATAGCCCAGCACTGACCCTGAAAAGTAATTCTAAGCGTACTTACCAGTAACTTGTATTTCCTTCCATAGGAATCCAATGTGTGGTTTTCACCAGAAAATTTTCTGTGTCCATTTTTGAAACGTACACATATTCCTCTAAAATCAGCCGAACTACGAATTCCGATTTACTCATCTGTTATCAGGAGAGAACCCAGGGCTGCATCTTTTAGCCCAGCACTGACCCTGAAAAGTAATTCTAAGCGTACTTACCAGTAACTTGTATTTCCTTCCATAGGAATCCATTGTGTGGTTTTCACCAGAAAAGTTTCTACGTGTCCATTTTTGAACCGCACAAATATTCCTCTAAAATCAGCCGAACTACGAATTCTGATTTACTCACCTGTAATCAGGAGAGAACCCAGAGCTGCATCTTTTAGCCCAGCACTGACCCTGAAAAGTAATTCTAAGCGTACTTACCAGTAACTTGTATTTCCTTCCATAGGAATCCATTGTGTGGTTTTCACCAGAAAAGTTTCTACGTGTCCATTTTTGAACCGCACAAATATTCCTCTAAAATCAGCCGAACTACAAATTCTGATTTACTCACCTGTAATCAGGAGAGAACCCAGAGCTGCATCTTTTAGCCCAGCACAGACCCTGAAAAGTAATTCTAAGCGTACTTACCAGTAACTTGTATTTCCTTCCATAGGAATCCATTGTGTGGTTTTCACCAGACAATTTTCTAAGTGTCTATTTTTGAAACGTACAAATATTCCTCTAAAATCTGCCGAACTACGAATTCCTATTTACTCACCTGTCATCAGGAGAGAATTCAGGGCTGCATCTTTTAGCCCAGCACAGACCCTGAAAAGTAATTCTAAGCGTACTTACCAGTAACTTGGATTTTCTTCCATAGGAATACATTGTGTGGTTTTCACCAGATAATTTTCTAAGTGTCCATTTTTGAAACGTACAAATATTCCTCTAAAATCAGCCAAACTACGAATTCTGATTAACTCACCTGTAATTAGGAGAGAACCCAGTGCTGCATGTTTTAGCCCAGCACAGACCCTGAAAAGTAACTCTAAGCGTATTTACCAGTAACTTGTATTTCCTTCCTTAGGAATACATTGTGTGGTTTTCACCAGAAAATTTTCTGTGTCCATTTTTTAAAGGTACAAATATTCCTCTAAAATCAGCCGAACTACGAATTCCGATTTACTCACCTGTTATAAGGAGAGAACCCAGTGCTGCATCTTTTAGCCCAGCACAGACCCTGTAAAGTAATTCTAAGCGTACTGACCAGTAACTTATAATTCCTTCCATATGAATCCATTGTGTGGTTTTCACCAGACAATTTTCTAAGTGTCCATTTTTGAAACGTACAAATATTCCTCTAAAATCAGCCGAACTACGAATTCCGATTTACTCACCTGTTATCAAGAATGAACCCAGGGCTGCATGTTTTTAGCCCAGCACTGACCCTGAAAAGTAATTCTAAGTGTACTTACCAGTAACTTGTATTTCCTTCCATAGGAATCCATTGTGTGGTTTTCACCAGAAAAGTTTCTACGTGTCCATTTTTGAAACGTACAAATATTCCTCTAAAATCAGCTGAACTACGAATTCTGATTTACTCACCTGTAATCAGGAGAGAACCCAGAGCTGCATCTTTTAGCCCAGCACAGACCCTGAAAAGTAATTCTAAGCGTACTTACCAGTAACTTGTATTTCCTTCCATAGGAATCCATTGTGTGGTTTTCACCAGAAAAGTTTCTACGTGTCCATTTTTGAACCGCACAAATATTCCTCTAAAATCAGCTGAACTACGAATTCTGATTTACTCACCTGTAATCAGGAGAGAACCCAGAGCTGCATCTTTTAGCCCAGCACTGACCCTGAAAAGTAATTCTAAGCGTACTTACCAGTAACTTATATTTCCTTCCATAGGAATCCATTGTGTTGTTTTCACCAGAAAAGTTTCTACGTGTCCATTTTTGAACCGCACAAATATTCCTCTAAAATCAGCCGAACTACAAATTCTGATTTACTCACATGTAATCAGGAGAGAACCCAGAGCTGCATCTTTTAGCCCAGCACAGACCCTGAAAAGTAATTCTAAGCGTACTTACCAGTAACTTGTATTTCCTTCCATAGGAATCCATTGTGTGGTTTTCACCAGACAATTTTCTAAGTGTCTATTTTTGAAACGTACAAATATTCCTCTAAAATCAGCCGAACTACGAATTCCTATTTACTCACCTGTCATCAGGAGAGAACTCAGGGCTGCATCTTTTAGCCCAGCACAGACCCTGAAAAGTAATTCTAAGCGTACTTACCAGTAACTTGGATTTTCTTCCATAGGAATACATTGTGTGGTTTTCACCAGATAATTTTCTAAGTGTCCATTTTTGAAACGTACAAATATTCCTCTAAAATCAGCCAAACTACGAATTCTGATTAACTCACCTGTATTTAGGAGAGAACCCAGTGCTGCATGTTTTAGCCCAGCACAGACCCTGAAAAGTAACTCTAAGCGTATTTACCAGTAACTTGTATTTCCTTCCTTAGGAATACATTGTGTGGTTTTCACCAGAAAATTTTCTGTGTCCATTTTTTAAAGGTACAAATATTCCTCTAAAATCAGCCGAACTACGAATTCCGATTTACTCACCTGTTATCAAGAATGAACCCAGGGCTGCATGTTTTTAGCCCAGCACTGACCCTGAAAAGTAATTCGAAGTGTACTTACCAGTAACTTGTATTTCCTTCCATAGGAATCCATTGTGTGGTTTTCACCAGAAAAGTTTCTACGTGTCCATTTTTGAAACGTACAAATATTCCTCTAAAATCAGCTGAACTACGAATTCTGATTTACTCACCTGTAATCAGGAGAGAACCCAGAGCTGCATCTTTTAGCCCAGCACAGACCCTGAAAAGTAATTCTAAGCGTACTTACCAGTAACTTGTATTTCCTTCCTTAGGAATCCATTGTGTGGTTTTCAGCAGACAATTTTCTAAGTGTCCATTTTTCAAACATACATATATTCCTCTAAAATCAGCCGAACTACGAATTCCTATTTACTCACCTGTCATCAGGAGAGAACTCAGGGCTGCATCTTTTAGCCCAGCACAGACCCTGAAAAGTAATTCTAAGCGTACTTACCAGTAACTTGTATTTCCTTCCATAGGAATCCATTGTGTGGTTTTCACCAGAAAAGTTTCTACGTGTCCATTTTTGAACCGCACAAATATTCCTCTAAAATCAGCCGAACTACGAATTCTGATTTACTCACCTGTAATCAGGAGAGAACCCAGAGCTGCATCTTTTAGCCCAGCACTGACCCTGAAAAGTAATTCTAAGCGTACTTACCAGTAACTTGTATTTCCTTCCATAGGAATCCATTGTGTGGTTTTCACCAGAAAAGTTTCTACGTGTCCATTTTTGAACCGCACAAATATTCCTCTTAAATCAGCCGAACTACGAATTCTGATTTACTCACCTGTAATCAGGAGAGAACCCAGAGCTGCATCTTTTAGCCCAGCACAGACCCTGAAAAGTAATTCTAAGCGTACTTACCAGTAACTTGTATTTCCTTCCATAGGAATCCATTGTGTGGTTTTCACCAGAAAAGTTTCTATGTGTCTATTTTTGAAACGTACAAATATTTCTCTAAAATCAGCCGAACTACGAATTCCGATTTACTCACCTGTAATCAGGAGAGAACCCAGAGCTGCATCTTTTAGGCCAGCACAGACCCTGAAAAGTAATTCTAAGCATACTTACCAGTAACTTGTATTTCCTTCCATAGGAATCCATTGTGTGGTTTTCAGCAGACAATTTTCTAAGTGTCCATTTTTGAAACGTACAAATATTCCTCTAAAATCAGCCAAACTACCAATTCCGATTTACTCACCTGTTATCAGGAGAGAACCCAGGGCTGCATCTTTTAGCCCAGCACTGACCCTGAAAAGTAATTCTAAGCGTACTTACCAGTAACTTGTTTTTCCTTCCATAGGAATCCATTGTGTGGTTTTCCCCAGAAAATGTTCTGTGTCCATTTTTGAAACGTACAAATATTCCTCTAAAATCAGCCGAACTACGAATTCCGATTTACTCACCTGTTATCAGGAGAGAACCCAGGGCTGCATCTTTTAGCCCAGCACTGACCCTGAAAAGTAATTCTAAGCGTACTTACCAGTAACTTGTATTTCCTTCCATAGGAATCCATTGTGTGGTTTTCACCAGAAAAGTTTCTACGTGTCCATTTTTGAACCGCACAAATATTCCTCTAAAATCAGCCGAACTACGAATTCTGATTTACTCACCTGTAATCAGGAGAGAACCCAGAGCTGCATCTTTTAGAACAGCACTGACCCTGAAAAGTAATTCTAAGCGTACTTACCAGTAACTTGTATTTCCTTCCATAGGAATCCATTGTGTGGTTTTCACCAGAAAAGTTTCTACATGTCTATTTTTGAAACGTACAAATATTCCTCTAAAATCAGCCGAACTACGAATTCCGATTTACTCACCTGTAATCAGGAGAGAACCCAGAGCTGCATCTTTTAGCCCAGCACAGACCCTGAAAAGTAATTCTAAGCGTACTTACCAGTAACTTGTATTTCCTTCCATAGGAATCCATTGTGTGGTTTTCAGCAGACAATTTTCTAAGTGTCCATTTTGGAAACGGACAAATATTCCTCTAAAATCAGCCAAACTACGAATTCCGATTTACTCACCTGTTATCAGGAGGAAACCCAGGGCTGCAACTTTTAGCCCAGCACTGACCCTGAAAAGTAATTCTAAGCGTACTTACCAGTAACTTGTATTTCCTTCCATAGGAATCCATTGTGTGGTTTTCACCAGAAAATTTTCTGTCTATTTTTGAAACGTACAAATATTCCTCTAAAATCAGCCGAACTACGAATTCGGATTTACCGCCTGTTATCAGGAGAGAACCCAGGGCTGCATCTTTTAGCCCAGCACTGACCCTGAAAAGTAATTCTAAGCGTACTTACCAGTAACTTGTATTTCCTTCCATAGGAATCCATTGTGTGGTTTTCACCAGAAAAGTTTCTACGTGTCCATTTTTGAACCGCACAAATATCCCTCTAAAATCAGCCGAACTACAAATGCTGATTTACTCACCTGTAATCAGGAGAGAACCCAGTGCTGCATCTTTTAGCCCAGCACTGACCCTCAAAAGTAATTCTAAGCGTACTTACCAGTAACTTGTATTTCCTTCCATAGGAATCCATTGTGTGGTTTTCACCAGAAAATTTTCTGTGTCCATTTTTGAAACGTACAAATATTCCTCTAAAATCAGCTGAACTACGAATTCTGATTTACTCACCTGTAATCAGGAGAGAACCCAGAGCTGCATCTTTTAGCCCAGCACAGACCCTGAAAAGTAATTCTAAGCGTACTTACCAGTAACTTGTATTTCCTTCCATAGGAATCCATTGTGTGGTTTTCACCAGAAAAGTTTCTACGTGTCCATTTTTGAACCGCACAAATATTCCTCTTAAATCAGCCGAACTACGAATTCTGATTTACTCACCTGTAATCAGGAGAGAACCCAGAGCTGCATCTTTTAGCCCAGCACAGACCCTGAAAAGTAATTCTAAGCGTACTTACCAGTAACTTGTATTTCCTTCCATAGGAATCCATTGTGTGGTTTTCACCAGAAAAGTTTCTATGTGTCTATTTTTGAAACGTACAAATATTTCTCTAAAATCAGCCGAACTACGAATTCCGATTTACTCACCTGTAATCAGGAGAGAACCCAGAGCTGCATCTTTTAGGCCAGCACAGACCCTGAAAAGTAATTCTAAGCATACTTACCAGTAACTTGTATTTCCTTCCATAGGAATCCATTGTGTGGTTTTCAGCAGACAATTTTCTAAGTGTCCATTTTTGAAACGTACAAATATTCCTCTAAAATCAGCCAAACTACCAATTCCGATTTACTCACCTGTTATCAGGAGAGAACCCAGGGCTGCATCTTTTAGCCCAGCACTGACCCTGAAAAGTAATTCTAAGCGTACTTACCAGTAACTTGTATTTCCTTCCATAGGAATCCATTGTGTGGTTTTCCCCAGAAAATGTTCTGTGTCCATTTTTGAAACGTACAAATATTCCTCTAAAATCAGCCGAACCACGAATTCCGATTTACTCACCTGTTATCAGGAGAGAACCCAGGGCTGCATCTTTTAGCCCAGCACTGACCCTGAAAAGTAATTCTAAGCGTACTTACCAGTAACTTGTATTTCCTTCCATAGGAATCCATTGTGTGGTTTTCACCAGAAAAGTTTCTACGTGTCCATTTTTGAACCGCACAAATATTCCTCTAAAATCAGCCGAACTACGAATTCTGATTTACTCACCTGTAATCAGGAGAGAACCCAGAGCTGCATCTTTTAGCCCAGCACTGACCCTGAAAAGTAATTCTAAGCGTACTTACCAGTAACTTGTATTTCCTTCCATAGGAATCCATTGTGTGGTTTTCACCAGAAAAGTTTCTACATGTCTATTTTTGAAACGTACAAATATTCCTCTAAAATCAGCCGAACTACGAATTCCGATTTACTCACCTGTAATCAGGAGAGAACCCAGAGCTGCATCTTTTAGCCCAGCACAGACCCTGAAAAGTAATTCTAAGCGTACTTACCAGTAACTTGTATTTCCTTCCATAGGAATCCATTGTGTGGTTTTCAGCAGACAATTTTCTAAGTGTCCATTTTTGAAACGGACAAATATTCCTCTAAAATCAGCCAAACTACGAATTCCGATTTACTCACCTGTTATCAGGAGGAAACCCAGGGCTGCAACTTTTAGCCCAGCACTGACCCTGAAAAGTAATTCTAAGCGTACTTACCAGTAACTTGTATTTCCTTCCATAGGAATCCATTGTGTGGTTTTCACCAGAAAATTTTCTGTGTCTATTTTTGAAACGTACAAATATTCCTCTAAAATCAGCCGAACTACGAATTCGGATTTACCGCCTGTTATCAGGAGAGAACCCAGGGCTGCATCTTTTAGCCCAGCACTGACCCTGAAAAGTAATTCTAAGCGTACTTACCAGTAACTTGTATTTCCTTCCATAGGAATCCATTGTGTGGTTTTCACCAGAAAAGTTTCTACGTGTCCATTTTTGAACCGCACAAATATCCCTCTAAAATCAGCCGAACTACGAATGCTGATTTACTCACCTGTAATCAGGAGAGAACCCAGTGCTGCATCTTTTAGCCCAGCACTGACCCTGAAAAGTAATTCTAAGCGTACTTACCAGTAACTTGTATTTCCTTCCATAGGAATCCATTGTGTGGTTTTCACCAGAAAATTTTCTGTGTCCATTTTTGAAACGTACAAATATTCCTCTAAAATCAGCCGAACTACGAATTCCGATTTACTCACCTGTAATTAGTAGAGAACCCAGTGCTGCATTTTTTACCCAGCACAGACCCTGAAAAGTAATTCTAAGCGTACCTACCAGTAACTTTTATTTCCTGCCATAGGAATCCATTGTGTGGTTTTCACCAGACAATTTTCTAAGTGTCCATTTTTGAAACGTACATATATTCCTCTAAAATCAGCCGAACTACGAATTCCGATTTACTCACCTGTCATCAGGAGAGAACTCAGGGCTGCATCTTTTAGCCCAGCACAGACCCTGAAAAGTAATTCTCAGCGTACTTACCAGTAACTTGGATTTCCTTCCATAGGAATACATTGTGTGGTTTTCACCAGACAATTTTCTAAGTGTCCATTTTTGAAACATACAAATATTCCTCTAAATTCAGCTGAACTATGAATTCCGATTTACTCACCTGTAATTAGGAGAGAACCCAGTGCTGCATCTTTTAGCCCAGCACAGACCCTGAAAAGTAATTCTAAGCGAACCTACCAGTTACTTTTATTTCCTGCCATAGGAATCCATTGTGTGGTTTTCACCAGAAAATTTTCTGTGTCCATTTTTGAAACGTACAAATATTCCTCTAAAATCAGCCGAACTACGAATTCCGATTTACTCACCTATTATCAGGAGAGAACCCAGGGCTGCATCTTTTAGCCCAGCACTGACCCTGAAAAGTAATTCTAAGCGTACTTACCAGTAACTTGTATTTCCTTCCATAGGAATCCATTGTGTGGTTTTCACCAGAAAATTTTCTAAGTGTCCATTTTTGAAACGTACAAATATTCCTCTAAAATCAGCCAAACTACGAATTCTGATTAACACACCTGTAATTAGGAGAGAACCCAGTGCTGCATGTTTTAGCCCAGCACAGACCCTGAAAAGTAACTCTAAGCGTATTTACCAGTAACTTGTATTTCCTTCCTTAGGAATACATTGTGTGGTTTTCACCAGAAAATTTTCTGTGTCCATTTTTTAAACGTACAAATATTCCTCTAAAATCAGCCGAACTACGAATTCCGATTTACTCACCTGTCATCAGGTGAGAACTCAGGGCTGCATCTTTTAGCCCAGCACAGACCCTGAAAAGTAATTCTAAGCGTACTTACCAGTAACTTGGATTTTCTTCCATAGGAATACATTGTGTGGTTTTCACCAGATAATTTTCTAAGTGTCCATTTTTGAAACGTACAAATATTCCTCTAAAATCAGCCAAACTACGAATTCTGATTAACTCACCTGTAATTAGGAGAGAACCCAGTGCTGCATGTTTTAGCCCAGCACAGACCCTGAAAAGTAACTCTAAGCGTATTTACCAGTAACTTGTATTTCCTTCCTTAGGAATACATTGTGTGGTTTTCACCAGAAAATTTTCTGTGTCCATTTTTTAAAGGTACAAATATTCCTCTAAAATCAGCCGAACTACGAATTCCGATTTACTCACCTGTTATCAGGAGAGATCCCAGTGCTGCATCTTTTAGCCCAGCACAGACCCTGAAAAGTAATTCTAAGCGTACTGACCAGTAACTTATAATTCCTTCCATATGAATCCATTGTGTGGTTTTCACCAGACAATTTTCTAAGTGTCCATTTTTGAAACGTACAAATATTCCTCTAAAATCAGCCGAACTACGAATTCCGATTTACTCACCTGTTATCAAGAATGAACCCAGGGCTGCATGTTTTTAGCCCAGCACTGACCCTGAAAAGTAATTCTAAGTGTACTTACCAGTAACTTGTATTTCCTTCCATAGGAATCCATTGTGTGGTTTTCACCAGAAAAGTTTCTACGTGTCCATTTTTGAAACGTACAAATATTCCTCTAAAATCAGCTGAACTACGAATTCTGATTTACTCACCTGTAATCAGGAGAGAACCCAGAGCTGCATCTTTTAGCCCAGCACAGACCCTGAAAAGTAATTCTAAGCGTACTTACCAGTAACTTGTATTTCCTTCCATAGGAATCCATTGTGTGGTTTTCACCAGAAAAGTTTCTACGTGTCCATTTTTGAACCGCACAAATATTCCTCTAAAATCAGCTGAACTACGAATTCTGATTTACTCACCTGTAATCAGGAGAGAACCCAGAGCTGCATCTTTTAGCCCAGCACTGACCCTGAAAAGTAATTCTAAGCGTACTTACCAGTAACTTGTATTTCCTTCCATAGGAATCCATTGTGTTGTTTTCACCAGAAAAGTTTCTACGTGTCCATTTTTGAACCGCACAAATATTCCTCTAAAATCAGCCGAACTACAAATTCTGATTTACTCACCTGTAATCAGGAGAGAACCCAGAGCTGCATCTTTTAGCCCAGCACAGACCCTGAAAAGTAATTCTAAGCGTACTTACCAGTAACTTGTATTTCCTTCCATAGGAATCCATTGTGTGGTTTTCACCAGACAATTTTCTAAGTGTCTATTTTTGAAACGTACAAATATTCCTCTAAAATCAGCCGAACTACGAATTCCTATTTACTCACCTGTCATCAGGAAAGAACTCAGGGCTGCATCTTTTAGCCCAGCACAGACCCTGAAAAGTAATTCTAAGCGTACTTACCAGTAACTTGGATTTTCTTCCATAGGAATACATTGTGTGGTTTTCACCAGATAATTTTCTAAGTGTCCATTTTTGAAACGTACAAATATTCCTCTAAAATCAGCCAAACTACGAATTCTGATTAACTCACCTGTAATTAGGAGAGAACCCAGTGCTGCATGTTTTAGCCCAGCACAGACCCTGAAAAGTAACTCTAAGCGTATTTACCAGTAACTTGTATTTCCTTCCTTAGGAATACATTGTGTGGTTTTCACCAGAAAATTTTCTGTGTCCATTTTTTAAAGGTACAAATATTCCTCTAAAATCAGCCGAACTACGAATTCCGATTTACTCACCTGTTATCAAGAATGAACCCAGGGCTGCATGTTTTTAGCCCAGCACTGACCCTGAAAAGTAATTCGAAGTGTACTTACCAGTAACTTGTATTTCCTTCCATAGGAATCCATTGTGTGGTTTTCACCAGAAAAGTTTCTACCTGTCCATTTTTGAAACGTACAAATATTCCTCTAAAATCAGCTGAACTACGAATTCTGATTTACTCACCTGTAATCAGGAGAGAACCCAGAGCTGCATCTTTTAGCCCAGCACAGACCCTGAAAAGTAATTCTAAGCGTACTTACCAGTAACTTGTATTTCCTTCCATAGGAATCCATTGTGTGGTTTTCAGCAGACAATTTTCTAAGTGTCCATTTTTCAAACATACATATATTCCTCTAAAATCAGCCGAACTACGAATTCCTATTTACTCACCTGTCATCAGGAGAGAACTCAGGGCTGCATCTTTTAGCCCAGCACAGACCCTGAAAAGTAATTCTAAGCGTACTTACCAGTAACTTGTATTTCCTTCCATAGGAATCCATTGTGTGGTTTTCACCAGAAAAGTTTCTACGTGTCCATTTTTGAACCACACAAATATTCCTCTAAAATCAGCCGAACTACGAATTCTGATTTACTCACCTGTAATCAGGAGAGAACCCAGAGCTGCATCTTTTAGCCCAGCACTGACCCTGAAAAGTAATTCTAAGCGTACTTACCAGTAACTTGTATTTCCTTCCATAGGAATCCATTGTGTGGTTTTCACCAGAAAAGTTTCTACGTGTCCATTTTTGAACCGCACAAATATTCCTCTTAAATCAGCCGAACTACGAATTCTGATTTACTCACCTGTAATCAGGAGAGAACCCAGAGCTGCATCTTTTAGCCCAGCACAGACCCTGAAAAGTAATTCTAAGCGTACTTACCAGTAACTTGTATTTCCTTCCATAGGAATCCATTGTGTGGTTTTCACCAGAAAAGTTTCTGTGTCTATTTTTGAAACGTACAAATATTTCTCTAAAATCAGCCGAACTACGAATTCCGATTTACTCACCTGTAATCAGGAGAGAACCCAGAGCTGTATCTTTTAGGCCAGCACAGACCCTGAAAAGTAATTCTAAGCTTACTTACCAGTAACTTGTATTTCCTTCCATAGGAATCCATTGTGTGGTTTTCAGCAGACAATTTTCTAAGTGTCCATTTTTGAAACGTACAAATATTCCTCTAAAATCAGCCAAACTACCAATTCCGATTTACTCACCTGTTATCAGGAGAGAACCCAGGGCTGCATCTTTTAGCCCAGCACTGACCCTGAAAAGTAATTCTAAGCGTACTTACCAGTAACTTGTATTTCCTTCCATAGGAATCCATTGTGTGGTTTTCCCCAGAAAATGTTCTGTGTCCATTTTTGAAACGTACAAATATTCCTCTAAAATCAGCCGAACTACGAATTCCGATTTACTCACCTGTTATCAGGAGAGAACCCAGGGCTGCATCTTTTAGCCCAGCACTGACCCTGAAAAGTAATTCTAAGCGTACTTACCAGTAACTTGTATTTCCTTCCATAGGAATCCATTGTGTGGTTTTCACCAGAAAAGTTTCTACGTGTCCATTTTTGAACCGCACAAATATTCCTCTAAAATCAGCCGAACTACGAATTCTGATTTACTCACCTGTAATCAGGAGAGAACCCAGAGCTGCATCTTTTAGCCCAGCACTGACCCTGAAAAGTAATTCTAAGCGTACTTACCAGTAACTTGTATTTCCTTCCATAGGAATCCATTGTGTGGTTTTCACCAGAAAAGTTTCTACATGTCTATTTTTGAAACGTACAAATATTCCTCTAAAATCAGCCGAACTACGAATTCCGATTTACTCACCTGTAATCAGGAGAGAACCCAGAGCTGCATCTTTTAGCCCAGCACAGACCCTGAAAAGTAATTCTAAGCGTAGTTACCAGTAACTTGTATTTCCTTCCATAGGAATCCATTGTGTGGTTTTCAGCAGACAATTTTCTAAGTGTCCATTTTTGAAACGGACAAATATTCCTCTAAAATCAGCCAAACTACGAATTCCGATTTACTCACCTGTTATCAGGAGGAAACCCAGGGCTGCAACTTTTAGCCCAGCACTGACCCTGAAAAGTAATTCTAAGCGTACTTACCAGTAACTTGTATTTCCTTCCATAGGAATCCATTGTGTGGTTTTCACCAGAAAAGTTTCTACGTGTCCATTTTTGAACCGCACAAATATTCCTCTAAAATCAGCTGAACTACGAATTCTGATTTACTCACCTGTAATCAGGAGAGAACCCAGTGCTGCATCTTTTAGCCCAGCACTGACCCTGAAAAGTAATTCTAAGCGTACTTACCAGTAACTTGTATTTCCTTCCATAGGAATCCATTGTGTGGTTTTCACCAGAAAATTTTCTGTGTCCATTTTTGAAACGTACAAATATTCCTCTAAAATCAGCCGAACTACGAATTCCGATTTACTCACCTGTAATTAGGAGAGAACCCAGTGCTGCATTTTTTACCCAGCACAGACCCTGAAAAGTAATTCTAAGCGTACCTACCAGTAACTTTTATTTCCTGCCATAGGAATCCATTGTGTGGTTTTCACCAGACAATTTTCTAAGTGTCCATTTTTGAAACGTACATATATTCCTCTAAAATCAGCCGAACTACGAATTCCGATTTACTCACCTGTCATCAGGAGAGAACTCAGGGCTGCATCTTTTAGCCCAGCACAGACCCTGAAAAGTAATTCTCAGCGTACTTACCAGTAACTTGGATTTCCTTCCATAGGAATACATTGTGTGGTTTTCACCAGACAATTTTCTAAGTGTCCATTTTTGAAACATACAAATATTCCTCCAAATTCAGCTGAACTATGAATTCCGATTTACTCACCTGTAATTAGGAGAGAACCCAGTGCTGCATCTTTTAGCCCAGCACAGACCCTGAAAAGTAATTCTAAGCGAACCTACCAGTAACTTTTATTTCCTGCCATAGGAATCCATTGTGTGGTTTTCACCAGAAAATTTTCTGTGTCCATTTTTGAAACGTACAAATATTCCTCTAAAATCAGCCGAACTACGAATTCCGATTTACTCACCTATTATCAGGAGAGAACCCAGGGCTGCATCTTTTAGCCCAGCACTGACCCTGAAAAGTAACTCTAAGCGTACTTACCAGTAACTTGTATTTCCTTCCATAGGAATCCATTGTGTGGTTTTCACCAGAAAATTTTCTAAGTGTCCATTTTTGAAACGTACAAATATTCCTCTAAAATCAGCCAAACTACGAATTCTGATTAACACACCTGTAATTAGGAGAGAACCCAGTGCTGCATGTTTTAGCCCAGCACAGACCCTGAAAAGTAACTCTAAGCGTATTTACCAGTAACTTGTATTTCCTTCCTTAGGAATACATTGTGTGGTTTTCACCAGAAAATTTTCTGTGTCCATTTTTTAAACGTACAAATATTCCTCTAAAATCAGCCGAACTACGAATTCTGATTTACTCACTTGTTATCAGGAGAGAACCCAGTGCTGCATCCTTTAGCCCAGCACAGACCCTGAAAAGTAATTCTAAGCGTTCTGACCAGTAACTTATAATTCCTTCCATATGAATCCATTGTGTGGTTTTCACCAGACAATTTTCTAAGTGTCCATTTTTTAAACGTACAAATATTCCTCTAAAATCAGCCGAACTACGAATTCTGATTTACTCACCTGTAATCAGGAGAGAACCCAGAGCTGCATCTTTTAGCCCAGCACTGACCCTGAAAAGTAATTCTAAGCGTACTTACCAGTATCTTGTATTTCCTTCCATAGGAATCCGTTGTGTGGTTTTCACCAGAAAAGTTTCTACGTGTCTATTTTTGAAACGTACAAATATTCCTCTAAAATCAGCCGAACTACGAATTCCGATTTACTCACCTGTAATCAGGAGAGAACCCAGAGCTGCATCTTTTAGCCCAGCACAGACCCTGAAAAGTAATTCTAAGCGTACTTACCAGTAACTTGTATTTCCTTCCATAGGAATCCATTGTGTGGTTTTCAGCAGACAATTTTCTAAGTGTCCATTTTTGAAACGTACAAATATTCCTCTAAAATCAGCCAAACTACGAATTCCGATTTACTCACCTGTTATCAGGAGAGAACCCAGGGCTGCAACTTTTAGCCCAGCACTGACCCTGAAAAGTAATTCTAAGCGTACTTACCAGTAACTTGTATTTCCTTCCATAGGAATCCATTGTGTGGTTTCCACCAGAAAATTTTCTGTGTCCATTTTTGAAACGTACAAATATTCCTCTAAAATCAGCCGAACTACGAATTCCGATTTACTCACCTGTTATCAGGAGAGAACCCAGGGCTGCATCTTTTAGCCCAGCACTGACCCTGAAAAGTAATTCTAAGCGTACTTACCAGTAACTTGTATTTCCTTCCATAGGAATCCATTGTGTGGTTTTCACCAGAAAAGTTTCTACGTGTCCATTTTTGAACTGCACAAATATTCCTCTAAAATCAGCCGAACTACAAATTCTGATTTACTCACCTGTAATCAGGAGAGAACCCAGAGCTGCATCTTTTAGCCCAGCACTGACCCTGAAAAGTAATTCTAAGCATACTTACCAGTAACTTGTATTTCCTTCCATAGGAATCCATTGTGTGGTTTTCACCAGAAAAGTTTCTACGTGTCCATTTTTGAACCGCACAAATATTCCTCTAAAATCAGCCGAACTACGAATTCTGATTTACTCACCTGTAATCAGGAGAGAACCCAGAGCTGCATCTTTTAGCCCAGCACAGACCCTGAAAAGTAATTCTAAGTGTACTTACCAGTAACTTGTATTTCCTTCCATAGGAATCCATTGTGTGGTTTTCACCAGACAATTTTCTAAGTGTCCATTTTTCAAACGTACATATATTCCTCTAAAATCAGCCGAACTACGAATTCCTATTTACTCACCTGTCATCAGGAGAGAACTCAGGGCTGCATCTTTTAGCCCAGCACAGACCCTGAAAAGTAATTCTAAGCGTACTTACCAGTAACTTGTATTTCCTTCCATAGGAATCCATTGTGTGGTTTTCACCAGAAAAGTTTCTACGTGTCCATTTTTGAAGCGCACAAATATTCCTCTAAAATCGGCCGAACTACGAATTCTGATTTACTCACCTGTAATCAGGAGAGAACCCAGAGCTGCATCTTTTAGCCCAGCACTGACCCTGAAAAGTAATTCTAAGCGTACTTACCAGTAACTTGTATTTCCTTCCATAGGAATCCATTGTGTGGTTTTCACCAGAAAAGTTTCTACGTGTCCATTTTTGAACCGCACAAATATTCCTCTAAAATCAGCCGAACTACGAATTCTGATTTACTCACCTGTAATCAGGAGAGAACCCAGAGCTGCATCTTTTAGCCCAGCACAGACCCTGAAAAGTAATTCTAAGCGTACTTACCAGTAACTTGTATTTCCTTCCATAGGAATCCATTGTGTGGTTTTCACCAGAAAAGTTTCTATGTGTCTATTTTTGAAACGTACAAATATTTCTCTAAAATCAGCCGAACTACGAATTCCGATTTACTCACCTGTAATCAGGAGAGAACCCAGAGCTGCATCTTTTAGCCCAGCACAGACCCTGAAAAGTAATTCTAAGCATACTTACCAGTAACTTGTATTTCCTTCCATAGGAATCCATTGTATGGTTTTCAGCAGACAATTTTCTAAGTGTCCATTTTTGAAACGTACAAATATTCCTCTAAAATCAGCCAAACTACCAATTCCGATTTACTCACCTGTTATCAGGAGAGAACCCAGGGCTGCATCTTTTAGCCCAGCACTGACCCTGAAAAGTAATTCTAAGCGTACTTACCAGTAACTTGTATTTCCTTCCATAGGAATCCATTGTGTGGTTTTCACCAGAAAATGTTCTGTGTCCATTTTTGAAACGTACAAATATTCCTCTAAAATCAGCCGAACTACGAATTCCGATTTACTCACCTGTTATCAGGAGAGAACCCAGGGCTGCATCTTTTAGCCCAGCACTGACCCTGAAAAGTAATTCTAAGCGTACTTACCAGTAACTTGTATTTCCTTCCATAGGAATCCATTGTGTGGTTTTCACCAGAAAAGTTTCTACGTGTCCATTTTTGAACCGCACAAATATTCCTCTAAAATCAGCCGAACTACGAATTCTGATTTACTCACCTGTAATCAGGAGAGAACCCAGAGCTGCATCTTTTAGCCCAGCACTGACCCTGAAAAGTAATTCTAAGCGTACTTACCAGTAACTTGTATTTCCTTCCATAGGAATCCATTGTGTGGTTTTCACCAGAAAAGTTTCTACATGTCTATTTTTGAAACGTACAAATATTCCACTAAAATCAGCCGAACTACGAATTCCGATTTACTCACCTGTAATTAGGAGAGAACCCAGTGCTGCATTTTTTAGCCCAGCACAGACCCTGAAAAGTAATTCTAAGCGTACCTACCAGTAACTTTTATTTCCTGCCATAGGAATCCATTGTGTGGTTTTCACCAGACAATTTTCTAAGTGTCCATTTTTGAAACGTACATATATTCCTCTAAAATCAGCCGAACTACGAATTCCGATTTACTCACCTGTCATCAGGAGAGAACTCAGGGCTGCATCTTTTAGCCCAGCACAGACCCTGAAAAGTAATTCTCAGCGTACTTACCAGTAACTTGGATTTCCTTCCATAGGAATACATCGTGTGGTTTTCAGCAGACAATTTTCTAAGTGTACATTTTTGAAACGTACAAATATTCCTCTAAAATCAGCTGAACTATGAATTCCGATTTACTCACCTGTAATTAGGAGAGAACCCAGTGCTGCATCTTTTAGCCCAGCACAGACCCTGAAAAGTAATTCTAAGCGTACCTACCAGTAACTTTTATTTCCTGCCATAGGAATCCATTGTGTGGTTTTCACCAGAAAATTTTCTGTCTATTTTTGAAACGTACAAATATTCCTCTAAAATCAGCCGAACTACGAATTCCGATTTACCGCCTGTTATCAGGAGAGAACCCAGGGCTGCATCTTTTAGCCCAGCACTGACCCTGAAAAGTAATTCTAAGCATACTTACCAGTAACTTGTATTTCCTTCCATAGGAATCCATTGTGTGGTTTTCACCAGAAAAGTTTCTACGTGTCCATTTTTGAACCGCACAAATATCCCTCTAAAATCAGCCGAACTACGAATGCTGATTTACTCACCTGTAATCAGGAGAGAACCCAGAGCTGCATCTTTTAGCCCAGCACAGACCCTGAAAAGTAATTCTAAGCGTACTTACCAGTAACTTGTATTTCCTTCCATAGGAATCCATTGTGTGGTTTTCACCAGACAATTTTCTAAGTGTCCATTTTTGAAACGTACAAATATTCCTCTAAAATCAGCTGAACTACGAATTCCGATTTACTCACCTGTAGTTAGGAGAGAACCCAGTGCTGCATCTTTTAGCCCAGCACAGAGCCTGAAAAGTAATTCTAAGCGTACCTACCAGTAACTTTTATTTCCTGCCATAGGAATCCATTGTGTGGTTTTCACCAGAAAATTTTCTGTGTCCATTTTTGAAACGTACAAATATTCCTCTAAAATCAGCCGAACTACGGATTCCGATTTACTCACCTGTTATCAGGAGAGAACCCAGGGCTGCATCTTTTAGCCCAGCACAGACCCTGAAAAGTAATTCTAAGCGTACTTACCAGTAACTTGTATTTCCTTCTATAGGAATACATTGTGTTGTTTTCACCAGAAAATTTTTTGTCCATTTTTTAAACGTACAAATATTCCTCTAAAATCAGCCGAACTACGAATTCCGATTTACTCACCTGTTATCAAGAATGAACCCAGGGCTGCATTTTTTAGCCCAGCACTGACCCTGAAAAGTAATTATAAGCGTACTTACCAGTTACTTTTATTTCCCTCCATAGGAATACATTGTGTGGTTTTCACCAGAAAAGCTTCTACGTGTCCATTTTTGAACCGCACAAATATTCCTCTAAAATCAGCCGAACTACGAATTCTGATTTACTCACCTGTAATCAGGAGAGAACCCAGAGCTGCATCTTTTAGCCCAGCACAGACCCTGTAAAGTAATTCTAAGCGTACTTACCAGTAACTTGTATTTCCTTCCATAGGAATCCATTGTGTGGTTTTCACCAGACAATTTTCTAAGTGTCCATTTTTAAAACGTACATATATTCCTCTAAAATCAGCCGCACTACGAATTCCGATTTACTCACCTGTTATCAGGAGAGAACCCAGTGCTGCATCTTATAGCCCAGCACTGACCCTGAAAAGTAATTCTAAGCGTACTTACCAGTAACTTGTATTTCCTTCCATAGGAATCCATTGTGTGGTTTTCAGCAGACAATTTTCTAAGTGTCCATTTTTGAAACATACAAATATTCCTCTAAAATCAGCCAAACTACGAATTCCGATTTACTCACCTGTTATCAGGAGAGAACCCAGGGCTGCATCTTTTAGCCCAGCACTGACCCTGAAAAGTAATTCTAAGCGTACTTACCAGTAACTTGTATTTCCTTCCATAGGAATCCATTGTGTGGTTTTCACCAGAAAAGTTTCTACGTGTCCATTTTTGAACCGCACAAATATTCCTCTAAAATCAGCCGAACTACGAATTCTGATTTACTCACCTGTAATCAGGAGAGAACCCAGAGCTGCATCTTTTAGCCCAGCACTGACCCTGAAAAGTAATTCTAAGCGTACTTACCAGTAACTTGTATTTCCTTCCATAGGAATCCATTGTGTGGTTTTCACCAGAAAAGTTTCTACATGTCTATTTTTGAAACGTACAAATATTCCTCTAAAATCAGCCGAACTACGAATTCCGATTTACTCACCTGTAATCAGGAGAGAACCCAGAGCTGCATCTTTTAGCCCAGCACAGACCCTGAAAAGTAATTCTAAGCGTACTTACCAGTAACTTGTATTTCCTTCCATAGGAATCCATTGTGTGGTTTTCAGCAGACAATTTTCTAAGTGTCCATTTTTGAAACGGACAAATATTCCTCTAAAATCAGCCAAACTACGAATTCCGATTTACTCACCTGTTATCAGGAGGAAACCCAGGTCTGCAACTTTTAGCCCAGCACTGACCCTGAAAAGTAATTCTAAGCGTACTTACCAGTAACTTGTATTTCCTTCCATAGGAATCCATTGTGTGGTTTTCACCAGAAAATTTTCTGTGTCTATTTTTGAATCGTACAAATATTCCTCTAAAATCAGCCGAACTACGAATTCCGATTTACCGCCTGTTATCAGGAGAGAACCCAGGGCTGCATCTTTTAGCCCAGCACTGACCCTGAAAAGTAATTCTAAGCGTACTTACCAGTAACTTGTATTTCCTTCCATAGGAATCCATTGTGTGGTTTTCACCAGAAAAGTTTCTACGTGTCCATTTTTGAACCGCACAAATATCCCTCTAAAATCAGCCGAACTACGAATGCTGATTTACTCACCTGTAATCAGGAGAGAACCCAGAGCTGCATCTTTTAGCCCAGCACTGACCCTGAAAAGTAATTCTAAGCGTACTTACCAGTAACTTGTATTTCCTTCCATAGGAATCCATTGTGTGGTTTTCACCAGAAAATTTTCTGTGTCCATTTTTGAAACGTACAAATATTCCTCTAAAATCAGCCGAACTACGAATTCCGATTTACTCACCTGTAATTAGGAGAGAACCCAGTGCTGCATTTTTTACCCAGCACAGACCCTGAAAAGTAATTCTAAGCGTACCTACCAGTAACTTTTATTATCTGCCATAGGAATCCATTGTGTGGTTTTCACCAGACAATTTTCAAAGTGTCAATTTTTGAAACGTACATATATTCCTCTAAAATCAGCCGAACTACGAATTCCGATTTACTCACCTGTCATCAGGAGAGAACTCAGGGCTGCATCTTTTAGCCCAGCACAGACCCTGAAAAGTAATTCTCAGCGTACTTACCAGTAACTTGGATTTCCTTCCATAGGAATACATTGTGTGGTTTTCACCAGACAATTTTCTAAGTGTCCATTTTTGAAACATACAAATATTCCTCTAAATTCAGCTGAACTATGAATTCCGATTTACTCACCTGTAATTAGGAGAGAACCCAGTGCTGCATCTTTTAGCCCAGCACAGACCCTGAAAAGTAATTCTAAGCGTACCTACCAGTAACTTTTATTTCCTGCCATAGGAATCCATTGTGTGGTTTTCACCAGAAAATTTTCTGTGTCCATTTTTGAAACGTACAAATATTCCTCTAAAATCAGCCGAACTACGAATTCCGATTTACTCACCTATTATCAGGAGAGAACCCAGGGCTGCATCTTTTAGCCCAGCACTGACCCTGAAAAGTAATTCTAAGCATACTTACCAGTAACTTGTATTTCCTTCCATAGGAATCCATTGTGTGGTTTTCACCAGAAAATTTTCTAAGTGTCCATTTTTGAAACGTACAAATATTCCTCTAAAATCAGCCAAACTACGAATTCTGATTAACACACCTGTAATTAGGAGAGAACCCAGTGCTGCATGTTTTAGCCCAGCACAGACCCTGAAAAGTAACTCTAAGCGTATTTACCAGTAACTTGTATTTCCTTCCTTAGGAATACATTGTGTGGTTTTCACCAGAAAATTTTCTGTGTCCATTTTTTAAACGTACAAATATTCCTCTAAAATCAGCCGAACTACGAATTCCGATTTACTCACCTGTTATCAGGAGAGAACCCAGTGCTGCATCTTTTAGCCCAGCACAGACCCTGAAAAGTAATTCTAAGCGTACTGACCAGTAACTTATAATTCCTTCCATATGAATCCATTGTGTGGTTTTCACCAGAAAAGTTTCTACGTGTCCATTTTTGAACCGCACAAATATCCCTCTAAAATCAGCCGAACTACGAATGCTGATTTACTCACCTGTCATCAGGAGAGAACTCAGGGCTGCATCTTTTAACCCAGCACAGACCCTGAAAAGTAATTATGAGCGTACTTACCAGTAACTTTTATTTCCTGCCATAGGAATCCATTGTGTGGTTTTCACCAGAAAATTTTCTGTGTCCATTTTTGAAACGTACAAATATTCCTCTAAAATCAGCCAAACTACGAATGCTGATTTACTCACCTGTAATCAGGAGAGAACCCAGAGCTGCATCTTTTAGCCCAGCACTGACCCTGAAAAGTAATTCTAAGCGTACTTACCAGTAACTTGTATTTCCTTCCATAGGAATCCATTGTGTGGTTTTCACCAGAAAATTTTCTGTGTCCATTTTTGAAACGTACAAATATTCCTCTAAAATCAGCCGAACTACGAATTCCGATTTACTCACCTGTAATTAGGAGAGAACCCAGTGCTGCATTTTTTACCCAGCACAGACCCTGAAAAGTAATTCTAAGCGTACCTACCAGTAACTTTTATTATCTGCCATAGGAATCCATTGTGTGGTTTTCACCAGACAATTTTCAAAGTGTCCATTTTTGAAACGTACATATATTCCTCTAAAATCAGCCGAACTACGAATTCCGATTTACTCACCTGTCATCAGGAGAGAACTCAGGGCTGCATCTTTTAGCCCAGCACAGACCCTGAAAAGTAATTCTCAGCGTACTTACCAGTAACTTGGATTTCCTTCCATAGGAATACATTGTGTGGTTTTCACCAGACAATTTTCTAAGTGTCCATTTTTGAAACATACAAATATTCCTCTAAATTCAGCTGAACTATGAATTCCGATTTACTCACCTGTAATTAGGAGAGAACCCAGTGCTGCATCTTTTAGCCCAGCACAGACCCTGAAAAGTAATTCTAAGCGTACCTACCAGTAACTTTTATTTCCTGCCATAGGAATCCATTGTGTGGTTTTCACCAGAAAATTTTCTGTGTCCATTTTTGAAACGTACAAATATTCCTCTAAAATCAGCCGAACTACGAATTCCGATTTACTCACCTATTATCAGGAGAGAACCCAGGGCTGCATCTTTTAGCCCAGCACTGACCCTGAAAAGTAATTCTAAGCGTACTTACCAGTAACTTGTATTTCCTTCCATAGGAATCCATTGTGTGGTTTTCACCAGAAAATTTTCTAAGTGTCCATTTTTGAAACGTACAAATATTCCTCTAAAATCAGCCAAACTACGAATTCTGATTAACACACCTGTAATTAGGAGAGAACCCAGTGCTGCATGTTTTAGCCCAGCACAGACCCTGAAAAGTAACTCTAAGCGTATTTACCAGTAACTTGTATTTCCTTCCTTAGGAATACATTGTGTGGTTTTCACCAGAAAATTTTCTGTGTCCATTTTTTAAACGTACAAATATTCCTCTAAAATCAGCCGAACTACGAATTCCGATTTACTCACCTGTTATCAGGAGAGAACCCAGTGCTGCATCTTTTATCCCAGCACAGACCCTGAAAAGTAATTCTAAGCGTACTGACCAGTAACTTATAATTCCTTCCATATGAATCCATTGTGTGGTTTTCACCAGAAAAGTTTCTACGTGTCCATTTTTGAACCGCACAAATATCCCTCTAAAATCAGCCGAACTACGAATGCTGATTTACTCACCTGTCATCAGGAGAGAACTCAGGGCTGCATCTTTTAACCCAGCACAGACCCTGAAAAGTAATTATGAGCGTACTTACCAGTAACTTTTATTTCCTGCCATAGGAATCCATTGTGTGGTTTTCACCAGAAAATTTTCTGTGTCCATTTTTGAAACGTACAAATATTCCTCTAAAATCAGCCAAACTTCGAATTCCGATTTACTCACCTGTTATCAGGAGAGAACTCAGTGCTGCATCTTATAGCCCAGCACTGACCCTGAAAAGTAATTCTAAGCGTACTTACCAGTAACTTGTATTTCCTTCCATAGGAATCCATTGTGTGGTTTTCAGCAGACAATTTTCTAAGTGTCCATTTTTGAAACATACAAATATTCCTCTAAAATCAGCCAAACTACGAATTCCGATTTACTCACCTGTTATCAGGAGAGAACCCAGGGCTGCATCTTTTAGCCCAGCACTGACCCTGAAAAGTAATTCTAAGCGTACTTACCAGTAACTTGTATTTCCTTCCATAGGAATCCATTGTGTGGTTTTCACCAGAAAAGTTTCTACGTGTCCATTTTTGAACCGCACAAATATTCCTCTAAAATCAGCCGAACTACGAATTCTGATTTACTCACCTGTAATCAGGAGAGAACCCAGAGCTGCATCTTTTAGCCCAGCACTGACCCTGAAAAGTAATTCTAAGCGTACTTACCAGTAACTTGTATTTCCTTCCATAGGAATCCATTGTGTGGTTTTCACCAGAAAAGTTTCTACATGTCTATTTTTGAAACGTACAAATATTCCTCTAAAATCAGCCGAACTACGAATTCCGATTTACTCACCTGTAATCAGGAGAGAACCCAGAGCTGCATCTTTTAGCCCAGCACAGACCCTGAAAAGTAATTCTAAGCGTACTTACCAGTAACTTGTATTTCCTTCCATAGGAATCCATTGTGTGGTTTTCAGCAGACAATTTTCTAAGTGTCCATTTTTGAAACGGACAAATATTCCTCTAAAATCAGCCAAACTACGAATTCCGATTTACTCACCTGTTATCAGGAGGAAACCCAGGGCTGCAACTTTTAGCCCAGCACTGACCCTGAAAAGTAATTCTAAGCGTACTTACCAGTAACTTGTATTTCCTTCCATAGGAATCCATTGTGTGGTTTTCACCAGAAAATTTTCTGTGTCTATTTTTGAAACGTACAAATATTCCTCTAAAATCAGCCGAACTACGAATTCCGATTTACCGCCTGTTATCAGGAGAGAACCCAGGGCTGCATCTTTTAGCCCAGCACTGACCCTGAAAAGTAATTCTAAGCGTACTTACCAGTAACTTGTATTTCCTTCCATAGGAATCCATTGTGTGGTTTTCACCAGAAAAGTTTCTACGTGTCCATTTTTGAACCGCACAAATATCCCTCTAAAATCAGCCGAACTACGAATGCTGATTTACTCACCTGTAATCAGGAGAGAACCCAGAGCTGCATCTTTTAGCCCAGCACTGACCCTGAAAAGTAATTCTAAGCGTACTTACCAGTAACTTGTATTTCCTTCCATAGGAATCCATTGTGTGGTTTTCACCAGAAAATTTTCTGTGTCCATTTTTGAAACGTACAAATATTCCTCTAAAATCAGCCGAACTACGAATTCCGATTTACTCACCTGTAATTAGGAGAGAACCCAGTGCTGCATTTTTTACCCAGCACAGACCCTGAAAAGTAATTCTAAGCGTACCTACCAGTAACTTTTATTTCCTGCCATAGGAATCCATTGTGTGGTTTTCACCAGACAATTTTCTAAGTGTCCATTTTTGAAACGTACATATATTCCTCTAAAATCAGCCGAACTACGAATTCCGATTTACTCACCTGTCATCAGGAGAGAACTCAGGGCTGCATCTTTTAGCCCAGCACAGACCCTGAAAAGTAATTCTCAGCGTACTTACCAGTAACTTGGATTTCCTTCCATAGGAATACATTGTGTGGTTTTCACCAGACAATTTTCTAAGTGTCCATTTTTGAAACATACAAATATTCCTCTAAATTCAGCTGAACTATGAATTCCGATTTACTCACCTGTAATTAGGAGAGAACCCAGTGCTGCATCTTTTAGCCCAGCACAGACCCTGAAAAGTAATTCTAAGCGTACCTACCAGTAACTTTTATTTCCTGCCATAGGAATCCATTGTGTGGTTTTCACCAGAAAATTTTCTGTGTCCATTTTTGAAACGTACAAATATTCCTCTAAAATCAGCCGAACTACGAATTCCGATTTACTCACCTATTATCAGGAGAGAACCCAGGGCTGCATCTTTTAGCCCAGCACTGACCCTGAAAAGTAATTCTAAGCGTACTTACCAGTAACTTGTATTTCCTTCCATAGGAATCCATTGTGTGGTTTTCACCAGAAAATTTTCTAAGTGTCCATTTTTGAAACGTACAAATATTCCTCTAAAATCAGCCAAACTACGAATTCTGATTAACACACCTGTAATTAGGAGAGAACCCAGTGCTGCATGTTTTAGCCCAGCACAGACCCTGAAAAGTAACTCTAAGCGTATTTACCAGTAACTTGTATTTCCTTCCTTAGGAATACATTGTGTGGTTTTCACCAGAAAATTTTCTGTGTCCATTTTTTAAACGTACAAATATTCCTCTAAAATCAGCCGAACTACGAATTCCGATTTACTCACCTGTTATCAGGAGAGAACCCAGTGCTGCATCTTTTAGCCCAGCACAGACCCTGAAAAGTAATTCTAAGCGTACTGACCAGTAACTTATAATTCCTTCCATATGAATCCATTGTGTGGTTTTCACCAGACAATTTTCTAAGTGTCCATTTTTTAAACGTACAAATATTCCTCTAAAATCAGCCGAACTACGAATTCTGATTTACTCACCTGTAATCAGGAGAGAACCCAGAGCTGCATCTTTTAGCCCAGCACTGACCCTGAAAAGTAATTCTAAGCGTACTTACCAGTATCTTGTATTTCCTTCCATAGGAATCCGTTGTGTGGTTTTCACCAGAAAAGTTTCTACGTGTCTATTTTTGAAACGTACAAATATTCCTCTAAAATCAGCCGAACTGCGAATTCCGATTTACTCACCTGTAATCAGGAGAGAACCCAGAGCTGCATCTTTTAGCCCAGCACAGACCCTGAAAAGTAATTCTAAGCGTACTTACCAGTAACTTGTATTTCCTTCTATAGGAATCCATTGTGTGGTTTTCAGCAGACAATTTTCTAAGTGTCCATTTTTGAAACGTACAAATATTCCTCTAAAATCAGCCAAACTTCGAATTACGATTTACTCACCTGTTATCAGGAGAGAACCCAGGGCTGCAACTTTTAGCCCAGCACTGACCCTGAAAAGTAATTCTAAGCGTACTTACCAGTAACTTGTATTTCCTTCCATAGGAATCCATTGTGTGGTTTTCACCAGACAATTTTCTAAGTGTCCATTTTTCAAACGTACATATATTCCTCTAAAATCAGCCGAACTACGAATTCCTATTTACTCACCTGTCATCAGGAGAGAACTCAGGGCTGCATCTTTTAGCCCAGCACAGACCCTGAAAAGTAATTCTAAGCGTACTTACCAGTAACTTGTATTTCCTTCCATAGGAATCCATTGTGTGGTTTTCACCAGAAAAGTTTCTACGTGTCCATTTTTGAACCGCACAAATATTCCTCTAAAATCAGCCGAACTACGAATTCTGATTTACTCACCTGTAATCAGGAGAGAACCCAGAGCTGCATCTTTTAGCCCAGCACTGACCCTGAAAAGTAATTCTAAGCGTACTTACCAGTAACTTGTATTTCCTTCCATAGGAATCCATTGTGTGGTTTTCACCAGAAAAGTTTCTACGTGTCCATTTTTGAACCGCACAAATATTCCTCTAAAATCAGCCGAACTACGAATTCTGATTTACTCACCTGTAATCAGGAGAGAACCCAGAGCTGCATCTTTTAGCCCAGCACAGACCCTGAAAAGTAATTCTAAGCGTACTTACCAGTAACTTGTATTTCCTTCCATAGGAATCCATTGTGTGGTTTTCACCAGAAAAGTTTCTATGTGTCTATTTTTGAAACGTACAAATATTTCTCTAAAATCAGCCGAACTACGAATTCCGATTTACTCACCTGTAATCAGGAGAGAACCCAGAGCTGCATCTTTTAGCCCAGCACAGACCCTGAAAAGTAATTCTAAGCATACTTACCAGTAACTTGTATTTCCTTCCATAGGAATCCATTGTATGGTTTTCAGCAGACAATTTTCTAAGTGTCCATTTTTTAAACGTACAAATATTCCTCTAAAATCAGCCAAACTACCAATTCCGATTTACTCACCTGTTATCAGGAGAGAACCCAGGGCTGCATCTTTTAGCCCAGCACTGACCCTGAAAAGTAATTCTAAGCGTACTTACCAGTAACTTGTATTTCCTTCCATAGGAATCCATTGTGTGGTTTTCACCAGAAAATGTTCTGTGTCCATTTTTGAAACGTACAAATATTCCTCTAAAATCAGCCGAACTACGAATTCCGATTTACTCACCTGTTATCAGGAGAGAACCCAGGGCTGCATCTTTTAGCCCAGCACTGACCCTGAAAAGTAATTCTAAGCATACTTACCAGTAACTTGTATTTCCTTCCATAGGAATCCATTGTGTGGTTTTCACCAGAAAAGTTTCTACGTGTCCATTTTTGAACCGCACAAATATTCCTCTAAAATCAGCCGAACTACGAATATTGATTTACTCACCTGTAATCAGGAGAGAACCCAGAGCTGCATCTTTTAGCCCAGCACTGACCCTGAAAAGTAATTCTAAGCGTACTTACCAGTAACTTGTATTTCCTTCCATAGGAATCCATTGTGTGGTTTTCACCAGAAAAGTTTCTACATGTCTATTTTTGAAACGTACAAATATTCCTCTAAAATCAGCCGAACTACGAATTCCGATTTACTCACCTGTAATTAGGAGAGAACCCAGTGCTGCATTTTTTAGCCCAGCACAGACCCTGAAAAGTAATTCTAAGCGTACCTACCAGTAACTTTTGATTCCTGCCATAGGAATCCATTGTGTGGTTTTCACCAGACAATTTTCTAAGTGTCCATTTTTGAAACGTACATATATTCCTCTAAAATCAGCCGAACTACGAATTCCGATTTACTCACCTGTCATCAGGAGAGAACTCAGGGCTGCATCTTTTAGCCCAGCACAGACCCTGAAAAGTAATTCTCAGCGTACTTACCAGTAACTTGGATTTCCTTCCATAGGAATACATCGTGTGGTTTTCAGCAGACAATTTTCTAAGTGTCCATTTTTGAAACGTACAAATATTCCTCTAAAATCAGCTGAACTATGAATTCCGATTTACTCACCTGTAATTAGGAGAGAACCCAGTGCTGCATCTTTTAGCCCAGCACAGACCCTGAAAAGTAATTCTAAGCGTACCTATCAGTAACTTTTATTTCCTGCCATAGGAATCCATTGTGTGGTTTTCACCAGAAAATTTTCTGTCTATTTTTGAAACGTACAAATATTCCTCTAAAATCAGCCGAACTACGAATTCCGATTTACTCACCTGTAATCAGGAGAGAACCCAGGGCTGCATCTTTTAGCCCAGCACTGACCCTGAAAAGTAATTCTAAGCATACTTACCAGTAACTTGTATTTCCTTCCATAGGAATCCATTGTGTGGTTTTCACCAGAAAAGTTTCTACGTGTCCATTTTTGAACCGCACAAATATCCCTCTAAAATCAGCCGAACTACGAATGCTGATTTACTCACCTGTAATCAGGAGAGAACCCAGAGCTGCATCTTTTAGCCCAGCACAGACCCTGAAAAGTAATTCTAAGCGTACTTACCATTAACTTGTATTTCCTTCCATAGGAATCCATTGTGTGGTTTTCACCAGACAATTTTCTAAGTGTCCATTTTTGAAACGTACAAATATTCCTCTAAAATCAGCTGAACTACGAATTCCGATTTACTCACCTGTAATTAGGAGAGAACCCAGTGCTGCATCTTTTAGCCCAGCACAGAGCCTGAAAAGTAATTCTAAGCGTACCTACCAGTAACTTTTATTTCCTGCCATAGGAATCCATTGTGTGGTTTTCACCAGAAAATTTTCTGTGTCCATTTTTGAAACGTACAAATATTCCTCTAAAATCAGCCGAACTACGGATTCCGATTTACTCACCTGTTATCAGGAGAGAACCCAGGGCTGCATCTTTTAGCCCAGCACAGACCCTGAAAAGTAATTCTAAGCGTACTTACCAGTAAGTTGTATTTCCTTCTATAGGAATACATTGTGTTGTTTTCACCAGAAAATTTTTTGTCCATTTTTTAAACGTACAAATATTCCTCTAAAATCAGCCGAACTACGAATTCCGATTTACTCACCTGTTATCAAGAATGAACCCAGGGCTGCATTTTTTAGCCCAGCACAGACCCTGAAAAGTAATTATAAGCGTACTTACCAGTTACTTTTATTTCCCTCCATAGGAATACATTGTGTGGTTTTCACCAGAAAAGCTTCTACGTGTCCATTTTTGAACCGCACAAATATTCCTCTAAAATCAGCCGAACTACGAATTCTGATTTACTCACCTGTAATCAGGAGAGAACCCAGAGCTGCATCTTTTAGCCCAGCACAGACCCTGTAAAGTAATTCTAAGCGTACTTACCAGTAACTTGTATTTCCTTCCATAGGAATCCATTGTGTGGTTTTCACCAGACAATTTTCTAAGTGTCCATTTTTGAAACGTACATATATTCCTCTAAAATCAGCCGCACTACGAATTCCGATTTACTCACCTGTCATCAGGAGAGAACTCAGGGCTGCATCTTTTAACCCAGCACAGACCCTGAAAAGTAATTCTGAGCGTACTTACCAGTAACTTTTATTTCCTGCCATAGGAATCCATTGTGTGGTTTTCACCAGAAAATTTTCTGTGTCCATTTTTGAAACGTACAAATATTCTTCTAAAATCAGCCAAACTACGAATTCCGATTTACTCACCTGTTATCAGGAGAGAACCCAGTGCTGCATCTTATAGCCCAGCACTGACCCTGAAAAGTAATTCTAAGCGTACTTACCAGTAACTTGTATTTCCTTCCATAGGAATCCATTGTGTGGTTTTCAGCAGACAATTTTCTAAGTGTCCATTTTTGAAACATACAAATATTCCTCTAAAATCAGCCAAACTACGAATTCCGATTTACTCACCTGTTATCAGGAGAGAACCCAGGGCTGCATCTTTTAGCCCAGCACTGACCCTGAAAAGTAATTCTAAGCGTACTTACCAGTAACTTGTATTACCTTCCATAGGAATCCATTGTGTGGTTTTCACCAGAAAAGTTTCTACGTGTCCATTTTTGAACCGCACAAATATGCCTCTAAAATCAGCCGAACTACGAATTCTGATTTACTCACCTGTAATCAGGAGAGAACCCAGAGCTGCATCTTTTAGCCCAGCACAGACCCTGAAAAGTAATTCTAAGCGTTCTTACCAGTAACTTGTATTTCCTTCCATAGGAATCCATTGTGTGGTTTTCACCAGACAATTTTCTAAGTGTCCATTTTTTAAACGTACAAATATTCCTCTAAAATCAGCTGAACTACGAATTCCGATTTACTCACCTGTAATTAGGAGAGAACCCAGTGCTGCATCTTTTAGCCCAGCACAGAGCCTGAAAAGTAATTCTAAGCGTACCTACCAGTAACTTTTATTTCCTGCCATAGGAATCCATTGTGTGGTTTTCACCAGAAAATTTTCTGTGTCCATTTTTGAAACGTACAAATATTCCTCTAAAATCAGCCGAACTACGGATTCCGATTTACTCACCTGTTATCAGGAGAGAACCCAGGGCTGCATCTTTTAGCCCAGCACAGACCCTGAAAAGTAATTCTAAGCGTACTTACCAGTAACTTGTATTTCCTTCTATAGGAATACATTGTGTTGTTTTCACCCGAAAATTTTTTGTCCATTTTTTAAACGTACAAATATTCCTCTAAAATCAGCCGAACTACGAATTCCGATTTACTCACCTGTTATCAAGAATGAACCCAGGGCTGCATTTTTTAGCCCAGCACTGACCATGAAAAGTAATTATAAGCGTACTTACCAGTTACTTTTATTTCCCTCCATAGGAATACATTGTGTGGTTTTCACCAGAAAAGCTTCTACGTGTCCATTTTTGAACCGCACAAATATTCCTCTAAAATCAGCCGAACTACGAATTCTGATTTACTCACCTGTAATCAGGAGAGAACCCAGAGCTGCATCTTTTAGCCCAGCACAGACCCTGTAAAGTAATTCTAAGCGTACTTACCAGTAACTTGTATTTCCTTCCATAGGAATCCATTGTGTGGTTTTCACCAGACAATTTTCTAAGTGTCCATTTTTGAAACGTACATATATTCCTCTAAAATCAGCCGCACTACGAATTCCGATTTACTCACCTGTCATCAGGAGAGAACTCAGGGCTGCATCTTTTAACCCAGCACAGACCCTGAAAAGTAATTCTGAGCGTACTTACCAGTAACTTTTATTTCCTGCCATAGGAATCCATTGTGTGGTTTTCACCAGAAAATTTTCTGTGTCCATTTTTGAAACGTACAAATATTCCTCTAAAATCAGCCAAACTACGAATTCCGATTTACTCACCTGTTATCAGGAGAGAACCCAGGGCTGCATCTTTTAGCCCAGCACTGACCCTGAAAAGTAATTCTAAGCGTACTTACCAGTAACTTGTATTTCCTTCCATAGGAATCCATTGTGTGGTTTTCACCAGAAAAGTTTCTACTTGTCCATTTTTGAACCGCACAAATATTCCTCTAAAATCAGCCGAACTACGAATTCTGATTTACTCACCTGTAATCAGGAGAGAACCCAGAGCTGCATCTTTTAGCCCAGCACTGACCCTGAAAAGTAATTCTAAGCGTACTTACCAGTAACTTGTATTTCCTTCCATAGGAATCCATTGTCTGGTTTTCACCAGAAAAGTTTCTACGTGTCTATTTTTTAAACGTACAAATATTCCTCTAAAATCAGCCGAACTACGAATTCCGATTTACTCACCTGTAATCAGGAGAGAACCCAGAGCTGCATCTTTTAGCCCAGCACAGACCCTGAAAAGTAACTCTAAGCGTATTTACCAGTAACTTGTATTTCCTTCCTTAGGAATACATTGTGTGGTTTTCACCAGAAAATTTTCTGTGTCCATTTTTTAAACGTACAAATATTCCTCTAAAATCAGCCGAACTACGAATTCCGATTTACTCACCTGTTATCAGGAGAGAACCCAGGGCTGCATCTTTTAGCCCAGCACTGACCCTGAAAAGTAATTCTAAGCGTACTCACCAGTAACTTGTATTTCCTTCCATAGGAATCCATTGTGTGGTTTTCACCAGAAAAGTTTCTATGTGTCTATTTTTGAAACGTACAAATATTTCTCTAAAATCAGCCGAACTACGAATTCCGATTTACTCACCTGTAATCAGGAGAGAACCCAGAGCTGCATCTTTTAGCCCAGCACTGACCCTGAAAAGTAATTCTAAGCGTACTTACCAGTAACTTGTATTTCCTTCCATAGGAATCCATTGTGTGGTTTTCACCAGAAAATTTTCTGTGTCCATTTTTGAAACGTACAAATATTCCTCTAAAATCAGCCGAACTACAAATTCCGATTTACTCACCTGTTATCAGGAGAGAACCCAGGGCTGCACCTTTTAGCCCAGCACTGACACTGAAAAGTAATTCTAAGCGTACTTACCAGTAACTTGTATTTCCTTCCATAGGAATCCATTGTGTGGTTTTCACAAGACAATTTTCTAAGTGTCCATTTTTGAAACGTACAAATATTCCTCTATAATCAGCTGAACTATGAATTCCGATTTACTCACCTGTAATTAGGAGAGAACCCAGTGCTGCATCTTTTAGCCCAGCACAGACCCTGAAAAGTAATTCTAAGCGTACCTACCAGTAACTTTTATTTCCTGCCATAGGAATCCATTGTGTGGTTTTCACCAGACAATTTTCTAAGTGTCCATTTTTGAAACGTACATATATTCCTCTAAAATCAGCCGAACTACGAATTCCGATTTACTCACCTGTCATCAGGAGAGAACTCAGGGCTGCATCTTTTAGCCCAGCACAGACCCTGAAAAGTAATTCTCAGCGTACTTACCAGTAACTTGGATTTCCTTCCATAGGAATACATCGTGTGGTTTTCAGCAGACAATTTTCTAAGTGTCCATTTTTGAAACGTACAAATATTCCTCTATAATCAGCTGAACTATGAATTCCGATTTACTCACCTGTAATTAGGAGAGAACCCAGTGCTGCATCTTTTAGCCCAGCACAGACCCTGAAAAGTAATTCTAAGCGTACCTACCAGTAACTTTTATTTCCTGCCATAGGAATCCATTGTGTGGTTTTCACCAGAAAATTTTCTGTCTATTTTTGAAACGTACAAATATTCCTCTAAAATCAGCCGAACTACGAATTCCGATTTACCGCCTGTTATCAGGAGAGAACCCAGGGCTGTATCTTTTAGGCCAGCACTGACCCTGAAAAGTAATTCTAAGCGTACTTACCAGTAACTTGTATTTCCTTCCATAGGAATCCATTGTGTGGTTTTCACCAGAAAATTTTCTGTGTCCATTTTTGAAGCGTACAAATATTCCTCTAAAATCAGCCGAACTACGAATTCCGATTTACTCACCTGTTATCAGGAGAGAACCCAGGGCTGCACCTTTTAGCCCAGCACTGACACTGAAAAGTAATTCTAAGCGTACTTACCAGTAACTTGTATTTCCTTCCATAGGAATCCATTGTGTGGTTTTCACAAGACAATTTTCTAAGTGTCCATTTTTGAAACGTACAAATATTCCTCTAAAATCAGCTGAACTACGAATTCCGATTTACTCACCTGTAATTAGGAGAGAACCCAGTGCTGCATTTTTTAGCCCAGCACAGACCCTGAAAAGTAATTCTAAGCGTACCTACCAGTAACTTTTATTTCCTGCCATAGGAATCCATTGTGTGGTTTTCACCAGACAATTTTCTAAGTGTCCATTTTTGAAACGTTCATATATTCCTCTAAAATCAGCCGAACTACAAATTCCGATTTACTCACCTGTCATCAGGAGAGAACTCAGGGCTGCATCTTTTAGCCGAGCACAGACCCTGAAAAGTAATTCTCAGCGTACTTACCAGTAACTTGGATTTCCTTCCATAGGAATACATTGTGTGGTTTTCACCAGACAATTTTCTAAGTGTCCATTTTTGAAACGTACAAATATTCCTCTAAATTCAGCTGAACTATGAATTCCGATTTACTCACCTGTAATTAGGAGAGAACCCAGTGCTGCATCTTTTAGCCCAGCACAGACCCTGAAAAGTAATTCTAAGCGTACCTACCAGTAACTTTTATTTCCTGCCATAGGAATCCATTGTGTGGTTTTCACCAGAAAATTTTCTGTGTCCATTTTTGAAACGTACAAATATTCCTCTAAAATCAGCCGAACTACGAATTCCGATTTACTCACCTATTATCAGGAGAGAACCCAGGGCTGCATCTTTTAGCCCAGCACTGACCCTGAAAAGTAATTCTAAGCGTACTTACCAGTAACTTGTATTTCCTTCCATAGGAATCCATTGTGTGGTTTTCACCAGAAAATTTTCTAAGTGTCCATTTTTGAAACGTACAAATATTCCTCTAAAATCAGCCAAACTACGAATTCCGATTAACTCACCTGTAATTAGGAGAGAACCCAGTGCTGCATCTTTCAGCCCAGCACAGACCCTGAAAAGTAACTCTAAGCATATTTACCAGTAACTTGTATTTCCTTCCTTAGGAATACATTGTGTGGTTTTCACCAGAAAATTTTCTGTGTCCATTTTTTAAACGTACAAATATTCCTCTAAAATCAGCTGAACTACTAATTCTGATTTACTCACCTGTTATCAGGAGAGAACCCAGGGCTGCATCTTTTAATACAGTACTGACCCTGAAAAGTAATTCTAAGCGTACTTACCAGTACCTTGTATTTCCTTCCATAGGAATCCATTGTGTGGTTTTCACCAGAAAAGTTTCTACGTGTCCATTTTTGAAACGTACAAATATTCCTCTAAAATCAGCCGAACTACGAATTCCGATTTACTCCCCTGTTATCAAGAGAGAACCCAGTGCTGCATCTTTTAGCCCAGCACAGACCCTGAAAAGTAATTCTAAGCGTACTTACCAGTAACTTATAATTCCTTCCATATGAATCCATTGTGTGGTTTTCACCAGACAATTTTCTAAGTGTCCATTTTTTAAACGTACAAATATTCCTCTAAAATCAGCCGAACTACGAATTCCGATTTACTCACCTGTTATCAGGAGAGAACCCAGGGCTGCATCTTCTAGCCCAGCACTGACCCTGAAAAGTAATTCTAAGCGTACTTACCAGTAACTTGTATTTCCTTCCATAGGAATCCATTGTGTGGTTTTCACCAGAAAATTTTCTGTGTCCATTTTTGAAACGTACAAATATTCCTCTAAAATCAGCCGAACTACGAATTCCGATTTACTCACCTGTTATCAGGAGAGAACCCAGGGCTGCATCTTTTAGCCCAGCACTGACCCTGAAAAGTAATTCTAAGCGTACTTACCAGTAACTTGTATTTCCTTCCATAGGAATCCATTGTGTGGTTTTCACCAGAAAAGTTTCTACGTGTCCATTTTTGAACCGCACAAATATTCCTCTAAAATCATCCAAACTACGAATTCTGATTTACTCACCTCTAATCAGGAGAGAACCCATAGCTACATCTTTTAGCCCAGCACTGACCCTGAAAAGTAATTCTAAGCGTACTTACCAGTAACTTGTATTTCCTTCCATAGGAATCCATTGTGTGGTTTTCACCAGAAAAGTTTCTACGTGTCTATTTTTGAAACATACAAATATTCCTCTAAAATCAGCCGAACTACGAATTCCGATTTACTCACCTGTAATCAGGAGAGAACCCAGAGCTGCATCTTTTAGCCCAGCACAGACCCTGACAAGTAATTCTAAGCGTACTTACCAGTAACTTGTATTTCCTTCCATAGGAATCCATTGTGTGGTTTTCGGCAGACAATTTTCTAAGTGTCCATTTTTGAAACGTACAAATATTCCTCTAAAATCAGCCAAACTACGAATTCTGATTTACTCACCTGTAATCAGGAGAGAACCCAGAGCTGCATCTTTTAGCCCAGCACAGACCCTGAAAAGTAATTCTAAGCGTACTTACCAGTAACTTGTATTTCCTTCCATAGGAATCCATTGTGTGGTTTTCACCAGAAAATTTTCTGTGTCCATTTTTGAAACGTACAAATATTCCTCTAAAATCAGCCGAACTACGAATTCCGATTTACTCACCTGTTATCAGGAGAGAACCCAGGGCTGCACCTTTTAGCCCAGCACTGACACTGAAAAGTAATTCTAAGCGTACTTACCAGTAACTTGTATTTCCTTCCATAGGAATCCATTGTGTGGTTTTCACAAGACAATTTTCTAAGTGTCCATTTTTGAAACGTACAAATATTCCTCTAAAATCAGCTGAACTACGAATTCCGATTTACTCACCTGTAATTAGGAGAGAACCCAGTGCTGCATTTTTTAGCCCAGCACAGACCCTGAAAAGTAATTCTAAGCGTACCTACCAGTAACTTTTATTTCCTGCCATAGGAATCCATTGTGTGGTTTTCACCAGACAATTTTCTAAGTGTCCATTTTTGAAACGTACATATATTCCTCTAAAATCAGCCGAACTACAAATTCCGATTTACTCACCTGTCATCAGGAGAGAACTCAGGGCTGCATCTTTTAGCCGAGCACAGACCCTGAAAAGTAATTCTCAGCGTACTTACCAGTAACTTGGATTTCCTTCCATAGGAATACATTGTGTGGTTTTCACCAGACAATTTTCTAAATGTCCATTTTTGAAACGTACAAATATTCCTCTAAATTCAGCTGAACTATGAATTCCGATTTACTCACCTGTAATTAGGAGAGAACCCAGTGCTGCATCTTTTAGCCCAGCACAGACCCTGAAAAGTAATTCTAAGCGTACCTACCAGTAACTTTTATTTCCTGCCATAGGAATCCATTGTGTGGTTTTCACCAGAAAATTTTCTGTGTCCATTTTTGAAACGTACAAATATTCCTCTAAAATCAGCCGAACTACGAATTCCGATTTACTCACCTATTATCAGGAGAGAACCCAGGGCTGCATCTTTTAGCCCAGCACTGACCCTGAAAAGTAATTCTAAGCGTACTTACCAGTAACTTGTATTTCCTTCCATAGGAATCCATTGTGTGGTTTTCACCAGAAAATTTTCTAAGTGTCCATTTTTGAAACGTACAAATATTCCTCTAAAATCAGCCAAACTACGAATTCCGATTAACTCACCTGTAATTAGGAGAGAACCCAGTGCTGCATCTTTCAGCCCAGCACAGACCCTGAAAAGTAACTCTAAGCGTATTTACCAGTAACTTGTATTTCCTTCCTTAGGAATACATTGTGTGGTTTTCACCAGAAAATTTTCTGTGTCCATTTTTTAAACGTAAAAATATTCCTCTAAAATCAGCTGAACTACTAATTCTGATTTACTCACCTGTTATCAGGAGAGAACCCAGGGCTGCATCTTTTAATACAGTACTGACCCTGAAAAGTAATTCTAAGCGTACTTACCAGTACCTTGTATTTCCTTCCATAGGAATCCATTGTGTGGTTTTCACCAGAAAAGTTTCTACGTGTCCATTTTTGAAACGTACAAATATTCCTCTAAAATCAGACGAATTCCGATTTACTCCCCTGTTATCAAGAGAGAACCCAGTGCTGCATCTTTTAGCCCAGCACAGACCCTGAAAAGTAATTCTAAGCGTACTTACCAGTAACTTATAATTCCTTCCATATGAATCCATTGTGTGGTTTTCACCAGACAATTTTCTAAGTGTCCATTTTTTAAACGTACAAATATTCCTCTAAAATCAGCCGAACTACGAATTCCGATTTACTCACCTGTTATCAGGAGAGAACCCAGGGCTGCATCTTTTAGCCCAGCAGAGACCCTGAAAAGTAATTCTCAGCGTACTTACCAGTAACTTGGATTTCCTTCCATAGGAATACATTGTGTGGTTTTCACCAGACAATTTTCTAAGTGTCCATTTTTGAAACGTACAAATATTCCTCTAAAATCAGCTGAACTATGAATTCCGATTTACTCACCTGTAATTAGGAGAGAACCCAGTGCTGCATCTTTTAGCCCAGCACAGACCCTGAAAAGTAATTCTAAGCGTACCTACCAGTAACTTTTATTTCCTGCCATAGGAATCCATTGTGTGGTTTTCACCAGAAAATTTTCTGTGTCCATTTTTGAAACGTACAAATATTCCTCTAAAATCAGCCGAACTACGAATTCCGATTTACTCACCTATTAGGAGAGAACCCAGGGCTGCATCTTTTAGCCCAGCACTGACCCTGAAAAGTAATTCTAAGCGTACTTACCAGTAACTTGTATTTCCTTCCATAGGAATCCATTGTGTGGTTTTCACCAGAAAATTTTCTGTGTCCATTTTTTAAACGTACAAATATTCCTCTAAAATCAGCTGAACTACTAATTCTGATTTACTCACCTGTTATCAGGAGAGAACCCAGGGCTGCATCTTTTAATACAGTACTGACCCTGAAAAGTAAGTCTAAGCGTACTTACCAGTAACTTGTATTTCCTTCCATAGGAATCCATTATGTGGTTTTCACCAGAAAAGTTTCTACGTGTCCATTTTTGAAACGTACAAATATTCCTCTAAAATCAGCCGAACTACGAATTCCGATTTACTCCCCTGTTATCAAGAGAGAACCCAGTGCTGCATCTTTTAGCCCAGCACAGACCCTGAAAAGTAATTCTAAGCGTACTTACCAGTAACTTGTATTTCCTTCCATAGGAATCCATTGTGTGGTTTTCACCAGAAAATTTTCTGTGTCCATTTTTGAAACGTACAAACATTCCTCTAAAATCAGCCGAACTACGAATTCCGATTTACTCACCTGTTATCAGGAGAGAACCCAGGGCTGCATCTTTTAGCCTAGCACTGACCCTGAAAAGTAATTCTAAGCGTACTTACCAGTAACTTGTATTTCCTCCCATAGGAATCCATTGTGTGGTTTTCACCAGAAAAGTTTCTACGTGTCCATTTTTGAACCGCACAAATAATCCTCTAAAATCAGCCGAACTACGAATTCTGATTTACTCACCTCCAATCAGGAGAGAACCCATAGCTACATCTTTTAGCCCAGCACTGACCCTGAAAAGTAATTCTAAGCGTACTTACCAGTAACTTGTATTTCCTTCCATAGGAATCCATTGTGTGGTTTTCACCAGACAATTTTCTAAGTGTCCATTTTTGAAACGTACATATATTCCTCTAAAATCAGCCGCACTACGAATTCCGATTTACTCACCTGTCATCAAGAGAGAACTCAGGGCTGCATCTTTTAACCCAGCACAGACCCTGAAAAGTAATTCTGAGCGTACTTACCAGTAACTTTTATTTCCTGCCATAGGAATCCATTGTGTGGTTTTCACCAGAAAATTTTCTGTGTCCATTTTTGAAACGTACAAATATTCCTCTAAAATCAGCCAAACTACGAATTCCGATTTACTCACCTGTTATCAGGAGAGAACCCAGTGCTGCATCTTATAGCCCAGCACTGACCCTGAAAAGTAATTCTAAGCGTACTTACCAGTAACTTGTATTTCCTTCCATAGGAATCCATTGTGTGGTTTTCAGCAGACAATTTTCTAAGTGTTCATTTTTGAAACGTACAAATATTCCTCTAAAATCAGCCAAACTACGAATTCCGATTTACTCACCTGTTATCAGGAGAGAACCCAGGGCTGCATCTTTTAGCCCAGCACTGACCCTGAAAAGTAATTCTAAGCGTACTTACCAGTAACTTGTATTTCCTTCCATAGGAATCCATTGTGTGGTTTTCACCAGAAAAGTTTCTACGTGTCCATTTTTGAACCGCACAAATATTCCTCTAAAATCAGCCGAACTACGAATTCTGATTTACTCACCTGTAATCAGGAGAGAACCCAGAGCTGCATCTTTTAGCCCAGCACTGACCCTGAAAAGTAATTCTAAGCGTACTTACCAGTAACTTGTATTTCCTTCCATAGGAATCCATTGTCTGGTTTTCACCAGAAAAGTTTCTACGTGTCTATTTTTGAAACGTACAAATATTCCTCTAAAATCAGCCGAACTACGAATTCCGATTTACTCACCTGTAATCAGGAGAGAACCCAGAGCTGCATCTTTTAGCCCAGCACAGACCCTGAAAAGTAACTCTAAGCGTATTTACCAGTAACTTGTATTTCCTTCCTTAGGAATACATTGTGTGGTTTTCACCAGAAAATTTTCTGTGTCCATTTTTTAAACGTACAAATATTCCTCTAAAATCAGCCGAACTACGAATTCCGATTTACTCACCTGTTATCAGGAGAGAACCCAGGGCTGCATCTTTTAGCCCAGCACTGACCCTGAAAAGTAATTCTAAGCGTACTCACCAGTAACTTGTATTTCCTTCCATAGGAATCCATTGTGTGGTTTTCACCAGAAAAGTTTCTATGTGTCTATTTTTGAAACGTACAAATATTTCTCTAAAATCAGCCGAACTACGAATTCCGATTTACTCACCTGTAATCAGGAGAGAACCCAGAGCTGCATCTTTTAGCCCAGCACTGACCCTGAAAAGTAATTCTAAGCGTACTTACCAGTAACTTGTATTTCCTTCCATAGGAATCCATTGTGTGGTTTTCACCAGAAAATTTTCTGTGTCCATTTTTGAAACGTACAAATATTCCTCTAAAATCAGCCGAACTACGAATTCCGATTTACTCACCTGTTATCAGGAGAGAACCCAGGGCTGCACCTTTTAGCCCAGCACTGACACTGAAAAGTAATTCTAAGCGTACTTACCAGTAACTTGTATTTCCTTCCATAGGAATCCATTGTGTGGTTTTCACAAGACAATTTTCTAAGTGTCCATTTTTGAAACGTACAAATATTCCTCTAAAATCAGCTGAACTACGAATTCCGATTTACTCACCTGTAATTAGGAGAGAACCCAGTGCTGCATTTTTTAGCCCAGCACAGACCCTGAAAAGTAATTCTAAGTGTACCTACCAGTAACTTTTATTTCCTGCCATAGGAATCCATTGTGTGGTTTTCACCAGACAATTTTCTAAGTGTCCATTTTTGAAACGTACATATATTCCTCTAAAATCAGCCAAACTACGAATTCCGATTTACTCACCTGTCATCAGGAGAGAACTCAGGGCTGCATCTTTTAGCCCAGCAGAGACCCTGAAAAGTAATTCTCAGCGTACTTACCAGTAACTTGGATTTCCTTCCATAGGAATACATTGTGTGGTTTTCACCAGACAATTTTCTAAGTGTCCATTTTTGAAACGTACAAATATTCCTCTAAAATCAGCTGAACTATGAATTCCGATTTACTCACCTGTAATTAGGAGAGAACCCAGTGCTGCATCTTTTAGCCCAGCACAGACCCTGAAAAGTATTTCTAAGCGTACCTACCAGTAACTTTTATTTCCTGCCATAGGAATCCATTGTGTGGTTTTCACCAGAAAATTTTCTGTGTCCATTTTTGAAACGTACAAATATTCCTCTAAAATCAGCCGAACTACGAATTCCGATTTACTCACCTATTAGGAGAGAACCCAGGGCTGCATCTTTTAGCCCAGCACTGACCCTGAAAAGTAATTCTAAGCGTACTTACCAGTAACTTGTATTTCCTTCCATAGGAATCCATTGTGTGGTTTTCACCAGAAAATTTTCTGTGTCCATTTTTTAAACGTACAAATATTCCTCTAAAATCAGCTGAACTACTAATTCTGATTTACTCACCTGTAATTAGGAGAGAACCCAGTGCTGCATCTTTTAGCCCAGCACAGACCCTGAAAAGTAACTCTAAGCGTATTTACCAGTAACTTGTATTTCCTTCCTTAGGAATACATTGTGTGGTTTTCACCAGAAAATTTTCTGTGTCCATTTTTTAAACGTACAAATATTCCTCTAAAATCAGCTGAACTACTAATTCTGATTTACTCACCTGTTATCAGGAGAGAACCCAGGGCTGCATCCTTTAATACAGTACTGACCCACAAAAGTAAGTCTAAGCGTACTTACCAGTAACTTGTATTTCCTTCCATAGGAATCCATTGTGTGGTTTTCACCAGAAAAGTTTCTACGTGTCCATTTTTGAAACGTACAAATATTCCTCTAAAATCAGCCGAACTACGAATTCCGATTTACTCCCCTGTTATCAAGAGAGAACCCAGTGCTGCATCTTTTAGCCCAGCACAGACCCTGAAAAGTAATTCTAAGCGTACTTACCAGTAACTTGTATTTCCTTCCATAGGAATCCATTGTGTGGTTTTCACCAGAAAATTTTCTGTGTCCATTTTTGAAACGTACAAACATTCCTCTAAAATCAGCCGAACTACGAATTCCGATTTACTCACCTGTTATCAGGAGAGAACCCAGGGCTGCATCTTTTAGCCTAGCACTGACCCTGAAAAGTAATTCTAAGCGTACTTACCAGTAACTTGTATTTCCTCCCATAGGAATCCATTGTGTGGTTTTCACCAGAAAAGTTTCTACGTGTCCATTTTTGAACCGCACAAATAATCCTCTAAAATCAGCCGAACTACGAATTCTGATTTACTCACCTCCAATCAGGAGAGAACCCATAGCTACATCTTTTAGCCCAGCACTGACCCTGAAAAGTAATTCTAAGCGTACTTACCAGTAACTTGTATTTCCTTCCATAGGAATCCATTGTGTGGTTTTCACCAGAAAAGTTTCTACGTGTCTATTTTTGAAACGTACAAATATTCCTCTAAAATCAGCCGAACTACGAATTCTGATTTACTCACCTGTAATCAGGAGAGAACCCAGTGCTGCATCTTTTAGCCCAGCACAGAGCCTGAAAAGTAATTCTAAGCGTACCTACCAGTAACTTTTATTTCCTGCCATAGGAATCCATTGTGTGGTTTTCACCAGAAAATTTTCTGTGCCCATTTTTGAAACGTACAAATATTCCTCTAAAATCAGCCGAACTACGGATTCCGATTTACTCACCTGTTATCAGGAGAGAACCCAGGGCTGCATCTTTTAGCCCAGCACAGACCCTGAAAAGTAATTCTAAGCGTACTTACCAGTAACTTGTATTTCCTTCTATAGGAATACATTGTGTTGTTTTCACCAGAAAATTTTGTGTCCATCTTTTAAACGTACAAATATTCCTCTAAAATCAGCCGAACTACGAATTCCGATTTACTCACCTGTTATCAAGAATGAACCCAGAGCTGCATCTTTTAGCCCAGCACAGACCCTGTAAAGTAATTCTAAGCGTACTTACCAGTAACTTGTATTTCCTTCCATAGGAATCCATTGTGTGGTTTTCACCAGACAATTTTCTAAGTGTTCATTTTTGAAACGTACATATATTCCTCTAAAATCAGCCGAACTACGAATTCCGATTTACTCACCTGTCATCAGGAGAGAACTCAGGGCTGCATCTTTTAACCCAGCACAGACCCTGAAAAGTAATTCTAAGCGTACTTACCAGTAACTTTTATTTCCTGCCATAGGAATCCATTGTGTGGTTTTCACCAGAAAATTTTCTGTGTCCATTTTTGAAACGTACAAATATTCCTCTAAAATCAGCCAAACTACGAATTCCGATTTACTCACCTGTTATCAGGAGAGAACCCAGGGCTGCATTTTTTAGCCCAGCACTGACCCTGAAAAGTAATTCTAAGCGTACTTACCAGTAACTTGTTTTTCCTTCCATAGGAATCCATTGTGTGGTTTTCACAAGACAATTTTCTAAGTGTCCATTTTTGAAACGTACAAATATTCCTCTAAAATAAGCCGAACTACGAATTCCGATTTACTCACCTGTAATCAGGAGAGAACCCAGTGCTGCATCTTATAGCCCAGCACAGACCCTGAAAAGTAATTCTAAGCGTACTTACCAGTAACTTGTATTTCCTTCCATAGGAATCCATTGTGTGGTTTTCAGCAGACAATTTTCTAAGTGTCCATTTTTGAAATGTACAAATATTCCTCTAAAATCAGCCAAACTACGAATTCCGATTTACTCACCTGTTATCAGGAGAGAACCCAGGGCTGCATCTTTTAGCCCAGCACTGACCCTGAAAAGTAATTCTAAGCGTACTTACCAGTAACTTGTATTTCCTTCCATAGGAATCCATTGTGTGGTTTTCACCAGAAAAGTTTCTACGTGTCCATTTTTGAACCGCACAAATATTCCTCTAAAATCAGCCGAACTACGAATTCTGATTTACTCACCTGTAATCAGGAGAGAACCCAGAGCTGCATCTTTTAGCCCAGCACTGACCCTGAAAAGTAATTCTAAGCATACTTACCAGTAACTTGTATTTCCTTCCATAGGAATCCATTGTCTGGTTTTCACCAGAAAAGTTTCTACGTGTCTATTTTTGTAATGTACAAATATTCCTCTAAAATCAGCCGAACTACGAATTCCGATTTACTCACCTGTAATCAGGAGAGAACCCAGAGCTGCATCTTTTAGCCCAGCACAGACCCTGAAAAGTAACTCTAAGCGTATTTACCAGTAACTTGTACTTCCTTCCTTAGGAATACTTTGTGTGGTTTTCACCAGAAAATTTTCTGTGTCCATTTTTTAAACGTACAAATATTCCTCTAAAATCAGCCGAACTACGAATTCCGATTTACTCACCTGTTATCAGGAGAGAACCCAGGGCTGCATCTTTTAGCCCAGCACTGACCCTGAAAAGTAATTCTAAGCATACTCACCAGTAACTTGTATTTCCTTCCATAGGAATCCATTGTGTGGTTTTCACCAGAAAAGTTTCTATGTGTCTATTTTTGAAACGTACAAATATTTCTCTAAAATCAGCCGAACTACGAATTCCGATTTACTCACCTGTATTCAGGAGAGAACCCAGAGCTGCATCTTTTAGCCCAGCACAGACCCTTAAAAGTAATTCTAAGCATACTTACCAGTAACTTGTATTTCCTTCCATAGGAATCCATTGTGTGGTTTTCAGCAGACAATTTTCTAAGTGTCCGTTTTTGAAACGTACAAATATTCCTCTAAAATCAGCCAAACTACGAATTCCGATTTACTCACCTGTTATCAGGAGAGAACCCAGGGCTGCATCTTTTAGCCCAGCACTGACCCTGAAAAGTAATTCTAAGTGTACTTTCCAGTAACTTGTATTTCCTTCCATAGGAATCCATTGTGTGGTTTTCACCAGAAAATTTTCTTTGTCCATTTTTGAAACGTACAAATATTCCTCTAAAATCAGCCGAACTACGAATTCCGATTTACTCACCTGTTATCAGGAGAGAACCCAGGGCTGCATCTTTTAGCCCAGCACTGACCCTGAAAAGTAATTCTAAGCGTACTTACCAGTAACTTGTATTTCCTTCAATAGGAATCCATTGTGTGGTTTTCACCAGAAAAGTTTCTACGTGTCCATTTTGGAACCGCACAAATATTCCTCTAAAATCAGCCGAACTACGAATTCTGATTTACTCACCTGTAATGAGGAGAGAACCCAGAGCTGCATCTTTTAGCCCAGCACTGACCCTGAAAAGTAATTCTAAGCGTACTTACCAGTAACTTGTATTTCCTTCCATAGGAATCCATTGTGTGGTTTTCACCAGAAAAGTTTCTACGTGTCTATTTTTGAAACGTTCAAATATTCCTCTAAAATCAGCCGAACTACGAATTCCGATTTACTCACCTGTAATCAGGAGAGAACCCAGAGCTGCATCTTTTAGCCCAGCACAGACCCTGAAAAGTAATTCTAAGCGTACTTACCAGTAACTTGTATTTCCTTCCATAGGAATCCATTGTGTGGTTTTCAGCAGACAATTTTCTAAGTGTCCATTTTTGAAACGTACAAATATTCCTCTAAAATCAGCCAAACTACGAATTCCGATTTACTCACCTGTAATCAGGAGAGAACCCAGGGCTGCAACTTTTAGCCCAGCACTGACCCTGAAAAGTAATTCTAAGCGTACTTACCAGTAACTTGTATTTCCTTCCATAGGAATCCATTTTGTGGTTTTCACCAGAAAATTTTCTGTGTCCATTTTTGAAACGTACAAATATTCCTCTAAAATCAGCCGAACTACGAATTCCGATTTACTCATCTGTTATCAGGAGAGAACCCAGGGCTGCATCTTTTAGCCCAGCACTGACCCTGAAAAGTAATTCTAAGCATACTTACCAGTAACTTGTATTTCCTTCCATAGGAATCCATTGTGTGGTTTTCACCAGAAAAGTTTCTACGTGTCCATTTTTGAACCGCACAAATATTCCTCTAAAATCAGCCGAACTACGAATTCTGATTTACTCACCTGTAATCAGGAGAGAACCCAGAGCTGCATCTTTTAGCCCAGCACTGACCCTGAAAAGTAATTCTAAGCATACTTACCAGTAACTTGTATTTCCTTCCATAGGAATCCATTGTCTGGTTTTCACCAGAAAAGTTTTTACGTGTCTATTTTTGAAACGTACAAATATTCCTCTAAAATCAGCCGAACTACGAATTCCGATTTACTCACCTGTAATCAGGAGAGAACCCAGGGCTGCATCTTTTAGCCCAGCACTGACCCTGAAAAGTAATTCTAAGCGTACTCACCAGTAACTTGTATTTCCTTCCATAGGAATCCATTGTGTGGTTTTCACCAGAAAAGTTTCTATGTGTCTCTTTTTGAAACGTACAAATATTTCTCTAAAATCAGCCGAACTACGAATTCCGATTTACTCACCTGTATTCAGGAGAGAACCCAGAGCTGCATCTTTTAGCCCAGCACAGACCCTGAAAAGTAATTCTAAGCATACTTACCAGTAACTTGTATTTCCTTCCATAGGAATCCATTGGGTGGTTTTCAGCAGACAATTTTCTAAGTGTCCGTTTTTGAATCGTACAAATATTCCTCTAAAATCAGCCAAACTACGAATTCCGATTTACTCACCTGTTATCAGGAGAGAACCTAGGGCTGCATCTTTTAGCCCAGCACTGACCCTGAAAAGTAATTCTAAGCGTACCTACCAGTAACTTGTATTTCCTTCCATAGGAATCCATTGTGTGGTTTTCACCAGAAAATTTTCTGTGTCAATTTTTGAAACGTACAAATATTCCTCTAAAATCAGCCGAACTACGAATTCCGATTTACTTACCTGTTATCAGGAGAGAACCCAGGGCTGCATCTTTTAGCCCAGCACTGACCCTGAAAAGTAATTCTAAGCGTACTTACCAGTAACTTGTATTTCCTTCCATAGGAATCCATTGTGTGGTTTTCACCAGAAAAGTTTCTACGTGTCCATTTTTGAACCGCACAAATATTCCTCTAAAATCAGCCGAACTACGAATTCCGATTTACTCACCTGTAATCAGGAGAGAACCCAGAGCTGCATCTTTTAGCCCAGCACAGACCCTGAAAAGTAATTCTAAGCGTACTTACCAGTAACTTGTATATCCTTCCATAGGAATCCATTGTGTGGTTTTCAGCAGACAATTTTCTAAGTGTCCATTTTAGAAACGTACAAATATTCCTCTAAAATCAGCCAAACTACGAATTCTGATTTACTCACCTGTAATCAGGAGAGAACCCAGGGCTGCAACTTTTAGCCCAGCACTGACCCTGAAAAGTAATTCTAAGCATACTTACCAGTAACTTGTATTTCCTTCCATAGGAATCCATTGTGTGGTTTTCACCAGAAAATTTTCTGTGTCCATTTTTGAACCGCACAAATATTCCTCTAAAATCAGCCGAACTACGAATTCTGATTTACTCACCTGTAATCAGGAGAGAACCCAGAGCTGCATCTTTTAGCCCAGCACTGACCCTGAAAAGTAATTCTAAGCATACTTACCAGTAACTTGTATTTCCTTCCATAGGAATCCATTGCCTGGTTTTCACCAGAAAAGTTTCTACGTGTCTATTTTTGAAACGTACAAATATTCCTCTAAAATCAGCCGAACTACGAATTCTGATTTACTCACCTGTAATCAGGAGAGAACCCAGGGCTGCATCTTTTAGCCCAGCACAGACCCTGAAAAGTAATTCTAAGCGTACTTACCAGTAACTTGTATTTCCTTCCATAGGAATCCACTGTGTGGTTTTCAGCAGACAATTTTCTAAGTTTCCATTTTTGAAACGTACAAATATTCCTCTAAAATCAGCCAAACTACGAATTCGGATTTACTCCCCTGTTATCAAGAGAGAACCCAGTGCTGCATCTTTTAGCCCAGCACAGACCCTGAAAAGTAATTCTAAGCGTACTTACCAGTAACTTATAATTCCTTCCATATGAATCCATTGTGTGGTTTTCACCAGACAATTTTCTAAGTGTCCATTTTTTAAACGTACAAATATTCCTCTAAAATCAGCCGAACTACGAATTCTGATTTACTCACCTGTTATCAGGAGAGAACCCAGGGCTGCATCTTTTAGCCCAGCACTGACCCTGAAGAGTAATTCTAAGCGTACTTACCAGTAACTTGTATTTCCTTCCATAGGAATCCATTGTGTGGTTTTCACCAGAAAATTTTCTGTGTCCATTTTTGAAATGTACAAATATTCCTCTAAAATCAGCCGAACTACGAATTCCGATTTACTCACCTGTTATCAGGAGAGAACCCAGGGCTGCATCTTTTAGCCCAGCACTGACCCTGAAAAGTAATTCTAAGCGTACTTACCAGTAACTTGTATTTACTTCCTTAGGAATCCATTGTGTGGTTTTCACCAGAAAAGTTTCTACGTGTCCATTTTTGAACCGCACAAATATTCCTCTAAAATCAGCCGAACTACGAATTCTGATTTACTCACCTGTAATCAGGAGAGAACCCATAGCTGCATCTTTTAGCCCAGCACTGACCCTGAAAAGTAATTCTAAGCGTAGTTACCAGTAACTTGTATTTCCTTCCATAGGAATCCATTGTGTGGTTTTCACCAGAAAAGTTTCTACGTGTCCATTTTTGAACCGCACAAATATTCCTCTAAAATCAGCCGAACTACGAATTCTGATTTACTCACCTCTAATCAGGAGAGAACCCATAGCTACATCTTTTAGCCCAGCACTGACCCTGAAAAGTAATTCTAAGCGTACTTACCAGTAACTTGTATTTCCTTCCATAGGAATCCATTGTGTGGTTTTCACCAGAAAAGTTTCTACGTGTCTATTTTTGAAACGTACAAATATTCCTCTAAAATCAGCCGAACTACGAATTCCGATTTACTCACCTGTAATCAGGAGAGAACCCAGAGCTGCATCTTTTAGCCCAGCACAGACCCTGAAAAGTAATTCTAAGCGTACTTACCAGTAACTTGTATTTCCTTCCATAGGAATCCATTGTGTGGTTTTCGGCAGACAATTTTCTAAGTGTCCATTTTTGAAACGTACAAATATTCCTCTAAAATCAGCCAAACTACGAATTCCGATTTACTCACCTGTTATCAGGAGAGAACCCAGGGCTGCAACTTTTAGCCCAGCACTGACCCTGAAAAGTAATTCTAAGCGTACTTACCAGTAACTTGTATTTCCTTCCATAGGAATCCATTATGTGGTTTTCACCAGAAAATTTTCTGTGTCCATTTTTGAACCGCACAAATATTCCTCTAAAATCAGCCGAACTACGAATTCTGATTTACTCACCTGTAATCAGGAGAGAACCCAGAGCTGCATCTTTTAGCCCAGCACTGACCCTGAAAAGTAATTCTAAGCATACTTACCAGTAACTTGTATTTCCTTCCATAGGAATCCATTGCCTGGTTTTCACCAGAAAAGTTTCTACGTGTCTATTTTTGAAACGTACAAATATTCCTCTAAAATCAGCCGAACTACGAATTCTGATTTACTCACCTGTAATCAGGAGAGAACCCAGGGCTGCATCTTTTAGCCCAGCACAGACCCTGAAAAGTAATTCTAAGCGTACTTACCAGTAACTTGTATTTCCTTCCATAGGAATCCACTGTGTGGTTTTCAGCAGACAATTTTCTAAGTTTCCATTTTTGAAACGTACAAATATTCCTCTAAAATCAGCCAAACTACGAATTCGGATTTACTCCCCTGTTATCAAGAGAGAACCCAGTGCTGCATCTTTTAGCCCAGCACAGACCCTGAAAAGTAATTCTAAGCGTACTTACCAGTAACTTATAATTCCTTCCATATGAATCCATTGTGTGGTTTTCACCAGACAATTTTCTAAGTGTCCATTTTTTAAACGTACAAATATTCCTCTAAAATCAGCCGAACTACGAATTCTGATTTACTCACCTGTTATCAGGAGAGAACCCAGGGCTGCATCTTTTAGCCCAGCACTGACCCTGAAGAGTAATTCTAAGCGTACTTACCAGTAACTTGTATTTCCTTCCATAGGAATCCATTGTGTGGTTTTCACCAGAAAATTTTCTGTGTCCATTTTTGAAATGTACAAATATTCCTCTAAAATCAGCCAAACTACGAATTCCGATTTACTCACCTGTTATCAGGAGAGAACCCAGGGCTGCATCTTTTAGCCCAGCACTGACCCTGAAAAGTAATTCTAAGCGTACTTACCAGTAACTTGTATTTCCTTCCTTAGGAATCCATTGTGTGGTTTTCACCAGAAAAGTTTCTACGTGTCCATTTTTGAACCGCACAAATATTCCTCTAAAATCAGCCGAACTACGAATTCTGATTTACTCACCTGTAATCAGGAGAGAACCCATAGCTGCATCTTTTAGCCCAGCACTGACCCTGAAAAGTAATTCTAAGCGTAGTTACCAGTAACTTGTATTTCCTTCCATAGGAATCCATTGTGTGGTTTTCACCAGAAAAGTTTCTACGTGTCCATTTTTGAACCGCACAAATATTCCTCTAAAATCAGCCGAACTACGAATTCTGATTTACTCACCTCTAATCAGGAGAGAACCCATAGCTACATCTTTTAGCCCAGCACTGACCCTGAAAAGTAATTCTAAGCGTACTTACCAGTAACTTGTATTTCCTTCCATAGGAATCCATTGTGTGGTTTTCACCAGAAAAGTTTCTACGTGTCTATTTTTGAAACGTACAAATATTCCTCTAAAATCAGCCGAACTACGAATTCCGATTTACTCACCTGTAATCAGGAGAGAACCCAGAGCTGCATCTTTTAGCCCAGCACAGACCCTGAAAAGTAATTCTAAGCGTACTTACCAGTAACTTGTATTTCCTTCCATAGGAATCCATTGTGTGGTTTTCGGCAGACAATTTTCTAAGTGTCCATTTTTGAAACGTACAAATATTCCTCTAAAATCAGCCAAACTACGAATTCCGATTTACTCACCTGTTATCAGGAGAGAACCCAGGGCTGCAACTTTTAGCCCAGCACTGACCCTGAAAAGTAATTCTAAGCGTACTTACCAGTAACTTGTATTTCCTTCCATAGGAATCCATTGTGTGGTTTTCACCAGAAAAGTTTCTACGTGTCCATTTTTGAACCGCACAAATATTCCTCTAAAATCAGCCGAACTACGAATTCTGATTTACTCACCTGTAATCAGGAGAGAACCCAGAGCTGCATCTTTTAGCCCAGCACAGACCCTGAAAAGTAATTCTAAGCGTACTTACCAGTAACTTGTATTTCCTTCCATAGGAATCCATTGTGTGGTTTTCACCAGACAATTTTCTAAGTGTCCATTTTTGAAACGTACAAATATTCCTCTAAAATCAGCTGAACTACGAATTCCGATTTACTCACCTGTAATTAGGAGAGAACCCAGTGCTGCATCTTTTAGCCCAGCACAGAGCCTGAAAAGTAATTCTAAGCGTACCTACCAGTAACTTTTATTTCCTGCCATAGGAATCCATTGTGTGGTTTTCACCAGAGAATTTTCTGTGTCCATTTTTGAAACGTACAAATATTCCTCTAAAATCAGCCGAACTACGGATTCCGATTTACTCACCTGTTATCAGGAGAGAACCCAGGGCTGCATCTTTTAGCCCAGCACAGACCCTGAAAAGTAATTCTAAGCGTACTTACCAGTAACTTGTATTTCCTTCTATAGGAATACATTGTGTTGTTTTCACCAGAAAATTTTGTGTCCATTTTTTAAACGTACAAATATTCCTCTAAAATCAGCCGAACTACGAATTCCGATTTACTCACCTGTTATCAAGAATGAACCCAGAGCTGCATCTTTTAGCCCAGCACAGACCCTGTAAAGTAATTCTAAGCGTACTTACCAGTAACTTGTATTTCCTTCCATAGGAATCCATTGTGTGGTTTTCACCAGACAATTTTCTAAGTGTCCATTTTTGAAACGTACAAATATTCCTCTAAAATCAGCCGAACTACGAATTCCGATTTACTCACCTGTCATCAGGAGAGAACTCAGGGCTGCATCTTTTAACCCAGCACAGACCCTGAAAAGTAATTCTAAGCGTACTTACCAGTAACTTTTATTTCCTGCCATAGGAATCCATTGTGTGGTTTTCACCAGAAAATTTTCTGTGTCCATTTTTGAAACGTACAAATATTCCTCTAAAATCAGCCAAACTACGAATTCCGATTTACTCACCTGTTATCATTAGAGAACCCAGGGCTGCAATTTTTAGCCCAGCACTGACCCTGAAAAGTAATTCTAAGCATACTTACCAGTAACTTGTATTTCCTTCCATAGGAATCCATTGTGTGGTTTTCACAAGACAATTTTCTAAGTGTCCATTTTTGAAACGTACAAATATTCCTCTAAAATAAGCCGAACTACGAATTCCGATTTACTCACCTGTAATCAGGAGAGAACCCAGTGCTGCATCTTATAGCCCAGCACAGACCCTGAAAAGTAATTCTAAGCGTACTTACCAGTAACTTGTATTTCCTTCCATAGGAATCCATTGTGTGGTTTTCAGCAGACAATTTTCTAAGTGTCCATTTTTGAAACGTACAAATATTCCTCTAAAATCAGCCAAACTACGAATTCCGATTTACTCACCTGTTATCAGGAGAGAACCCAGGGCTGCATCTTTTAGCCCAGCACTGACCCTGAAAAGTAATTCTAAGCGTACTTACCAGTAACTTGTATTTCCTTCCATAGGAATCCATTGTGTGGTTTTCACCAGAAAAGTTTCTACGTGTCCATTTTTGAACCGCACAAATATTCCTCTAAAATCAGCCGAACTACGAATTCCGATTTACTCACCTGTAATCAGGAGAGAACCCAGGGCTGCAACTTTTAGCCCAGCACTGACCCTGAAAAGTAATTCTAAGCGTACTTACCAGTAACTTGTATTTCCTTCCATAGGAATCCATTTTGTGGTTTTCACCAGAAAATTTTCTGTGTCCATTTTTGAAACGTACAAATATTCCTCTAAAATCAGCCGAACTACGAATTCCGATTTACTCATCTGTTATCAGGAGAGAACCCAGGGCTGCATCTTTTAGCCCAGCACTGACCCTGAAAAGTAATTCTAAGCGTACTTACCAGTAACTTGTATTTCCTTCCATAGGAATCCATTGTGTGGTTTTCACCAGAAAAGTTTCTACGTGTCCATTTTTGAACCGCACAAATATTCCTCTAAAATCAGCCGAACTACGAATTCTGATTTACTCACCTGTAATCAGGAGAGAACCCAGAGCTGCATCTTTTAGCCCAGCACTGACCCTGAAAAGTAATTCTAAGCATACTTACCAGTAACTTGTATTTCCTTCCATAGGAATCCATTGTCTGGTTTTCACCAGAAAAGTTTTTACGTGTCTATTTTTGAAACGTACAAATATTCCTCTAAAATCAGCCGAACTACGAATTCCGATTTACTCACCTGTAATCAGGAGAGAACCCAGGGCTGCATCTTTTAGCCCAGCACTGACCCTGAAAAGTAATTCTAAGCGTACTCACCAGTAACTTGTATTTCCTTCCATAGGAATCCATTGTGTGGTTTTCACCAGAAAAGTTTCTATGTGTCTCTTTTTGAAACGTACAAATATTTCTCTAAAAATCAGCCGAACTACGAATTCCGATTTACTCACCTGTATTCAGGAGAGAACCCAGAGCTGCATCTTTTAGCCCAGCACAGACCCTGAAAAGTAATTCTAAGCATACTTACCAGTAACTTGTATTTCCTTCCATAGGAATCCATTGGGTGGTTTTCAGCAGACAATTTTCTAAGTGTCCGTTTTTGAATCGTACAAATATTCCTCTAAAATCAGCCAAACTACGAATTCCGATTTACTCACCTGTTATCAGGAGAGAACCTAGGGCTGCATCTTTTAGCCCAGCACTGACCCTGAAAAGTAATTCTAAGCGTACTTACCAGTAACTTGTATTTCCTTCCATAGGAATCCATTGTGTGGTTTTCACCAGAAAATTTTCTGTGACAATTTTTGAAACGTACAAATATTCCTCTAAAATCAGCCGAACTACGAATTCCGATTTACTTACCTGTTATCAGGAGAGAACCCAGGGCTGCATCTTTTAGCCCAGCACTGACCCTGAAAAGTAATTCTAAGCGTACTTACCAGTAACTTGTATTTCCTTCCATAGGAATCCATTGTGTGGTTTTCACCAGAAAAGTTTCTACGTGTCCATTTTTGAACCGCACAAATATTCCTCTAAAATCAGCCGAACTACGAATTCCGATTTACTCACCTGTAATCAGGAGAGAACCCAGAGCTGCATCTTTTAGCCCAGCACAGACCCTGAAAAGTAATTCTAAGCGTACTTACCAGTAACTTGTATATACTTCCATAGGAATCCATTGTGTGGTTTTCAGCAGACAATTTTCTAAGTGTCCATTTTAGAAACGTACAAATATTCCTCTAAAATCAGCCAAACTACGAATTCTGATTTACTCACCTGTAATCAGGAGAGAACCCAGGGCTGCAACTTTTAGCCCAGCACTGACCCTGAAAAGTAATTCTAAGCGTACTTACCAGTAACTTGTATTTCCTTCCATAGGAATCCATTGTGTGGTTTTCACCAGAAAATTTTCTGTGTCCATTTTTGAACCGCACAAATATTCCTCTAAAATCAGCCGAACTACGAATTCTGATTTACTCACCTGTAATCAGGAGAGAACCCAGAGCTGCATCTTTTAGCCCAGCACTGACCCTGAAAAGTAATTCTAAGCATACTTACCAGTAACTTGTATTTCCTTCCATAGGAATCCATTGCCTGGTTTTCACCAGAAAAGTTTCTACGTGTCTATTTTTGAAACGTACAAATATTCCTCTAAAATCAGCCGAACTACGAATTCTGATTTACTCACCTGTAATCAGGAGAGAACCCAGGGCTGCATCTTTTAGCCCAGCACTGACCCTGAAAAGTAATTCTAAGCGTACTCACCAGTAACTTGTATTTCCTTCCATAGGAATCCATTGTGTGGTTTTCACCAGAAAAGTTTCTATGTGTCTATTTTTGAAACGTACAAATATTTCTCTAAAATCAGCCGAACTACGAATTCCGATTTACTCACCTGTATTCAGGAGAGAACCCAGAGCTGCATCTTTTAGCCCAGCACAGACCCTGAAAAGTAATTCTAAGCATACTTACCAGTAACTTGTATTTCCTTCCGTAGGAATCTATTGTGTGGTTTTCAGCAGACAATTTTCTAAGTGTCCGTTTTTGAAACGTACAAATATTCCTCTAAAATCAGCCAAACTACGAATTCCGATTTACTCACCTGTTATCAGGAGAGAACCCAGAGCTGCATCTTTTAGCCCAGCACTGACCCTGAAAAGTAATTCTAAGCGTACTTACCAGTAACTTGTATTTCCTTCCATAGGAATCCATTGTGTGGTTTTCACCAGAAAAGTTTCTACGTGTCTATTTTTGAAACGTTCAAATATTCCTCTAAAATCAGCCGAACTACGAATTCCGATTTACTCACCTGTAATCAGGAGAGAACCCAGAGCTGCATCTTTTAGCCCAGCACAGACCCTGAAAAGTAATTCTAAGCGTACTTACCAGTAACTTGTATTTCCTTCCATAGGAATCCATTGTGTGGTTTTCAGCAGACAATTTTCTAAGTGTCCATTTTTGAAACGTACAAATATTCCTCTAAAATCAGCCAAACTACGAATTCCGATTTACTCACCTGTAATCAGGAGAGAACCCAGGGCTGCAACTTTTAGCCCAGCACTGACCCTGAAAAGTAATTCTAAGCGTACTTACCAGTAACTTGTATTTCCTTCCATAGGAATCCATTGTGTGGTTTTCACCAGAAAATTTTCTGTGTCCATTTTTGAAACGTACAAATATTCCTCTAAAATCAGCCGAACTACGAATTCCGATTTACTCATCTGTTATCAGGAGAGAACCCAGAGCTGCATCTTTTAGCCCAGCACTGACCCTGAAAAGTAATTCTAAGCGTACTTACCAGTAACTTGTATTTCCTTCCATAGGAATCCATTGTGTGGTTTTCACCAGAAAAGTTTCTACGTGTCCATTTTTGAACCGCACAAATATTCCTCTAAAATCAGCCGAACTACGAATTCTGATTTACTCACCTGTAATCAGGAGAGAACCCAGAGCTGCATCTTTTAGCTCAGCACTGACCCTGAAAAGTAATTCTAAGCATACTTACCAGTAACTTGTATTTCCTTCCATAGGAATCCATTGTCTGGTTTTCACCAGAAAAGTTTCTACGTGTCTATTTTTGAAACGTACAAATATTCCTCTAAAATCAGCCGAACTACGAATTCCGATTTACTCACCTGTAATCAGGAGAGAACCCAGGGCTGCATCTTTTAGCCCAGCACAGACCCTGAAAAGTAACTCTAAGCGTATTTACCAGTAACTTCTATTTCCTTACTTAGGAATACATTGTGTGGTTTTCACCAGAAATTTTTCTGTGTCCATTTTTTAAACGTACAAATATTCCTCTAAAATCAGCCAAACTACGAATTCCGATTTACTCACCTGTTATCAGGAGAGAACCCAGGGCTGCATCTTTTAGCCCAGCACTGACCCTGAAAAGTATTTCTAAGCGTACTTACCAGTAACTTGTATTTCCTTCCATAGGAATCCATTGTGTTTTTTTCACCAGAAAATTTTCTGTGTCCATTTTTGAAACGTACAAATATTCCTCTAAAATCAGCCGAACTACGAATTCCGATTGACTCACCTGTTATCAGGAGAGAACCCAGAGCTGCATCTTTTAGCCCAGCACTGACCCTGAAAAGTAATTCTAAGCGTACTTACCAGTAACTTCTATTTCCTTCCATAGGAATCCATTGTGTGGTTTTCACCAGAAAAGTTTCTACGTGTCCATTTTTGAACCGCACAAATATTCCTCTAAAATCAGCCGAACTACGAATTCTGATTTACTCACCTGTAATCAGGAGAGAACCCAGAGCTGCATCTTTTAGCCCAGCACAGACCCTGAAAATTCATTCTAAGCGTACTTACCAGTAACTTGTATTTCCTTCCATAGGAATCCACTGTGTGGTTTTCAGCAGACAATTTTCTAAGTGTCCATTTTTGAAACGTACAAATATTCCTCTAAAATCAGCCAAACTACGAATTCGGATTTACTCCCCTGTTATCAAGAGAGAACCCAGTGCTGCATCTTTTAGCCCAGCACAGACCCTGAAAAGTAATTCTAAGCGTACTTACCAGTAACTTATAATTCCTTCCATATGAATCCATTGTGTGGTTTTCACCAGACAATTTTCTAAGTGTCCATTTTTTAAACGTACAAATATTCCTCTAAAATCAGCCGAACTACGAATTCCGATTTACTCACCTGTTATCAGGAGAGAACCCAGGGCTGCATCTTTTAGCCCAGCACTGACCCTGAAGAGTAATTCTAAGCGTACTTACCAGTAACTTGTATTTCCTTCCATAGGCATCCATTGTGTGGTTTTCACCAGAAAGTTTTCTGTGTCCATTTTTGAAATGTACAAATATTCCTCTAAAATCAGCCGAACTACGAATTCCGATTTACTCACCTGTTATCAGGAGAGAACCCAGGGCTGCATCTTTTAGCCCAGCACTGACCCTGAAAAGTAATTTTAAGCGTACTTACCAGTAACTTGTATTTCCTTCCTTAGGAATCCATTGTGTGGTTTTCACCAGAAAAGTTTCTACGTGTCCATTTTTGAACCGCACAAATATTCCTCTAAAATCAGCTGAACTACGAATTCTGATTTACTCACCTGTAATCAGGAGAGAACCCATAGCTGCATCTTTTAGCCCAGCACTGACCCTGAAAAGTAATTCTAAGCGTACTTACCAGTAACTATTATTTCCTTCCATAGGAATCCATTGTGTGGTTTTCACCAGAAAAGTTTCTATGTGTCTATTTTTGAAACGTACAAATATTCCTCTAAAATCAGCCGAACTACGAATTCCGATTTACTCACCTGTAATCAGGAGAGAACCCAGAGCTGCATCTTTTAGCCCAGCACAGACCCTGAAAAGTAATTCTAAGCGTACTTACCAGTAACTTGTATTTCCTTCCATAGGAATCCATTGTGTGGTTTTCGGCAGACAATTTTCTAAGTGTCCATTTTTGAAATGTACAAATATTCCTCTAAAATTAGCCAAACTACGAATTCCGATTTACTCACCTGTTATCAAGAGAGAACCCTGGGCTGCAACTTTTAGCCCAGCACTGACCCTGAAAAGTTATTCTAAGCGTACTTACCAGTAACTTGTATTTCCTTCCATAGGAATCCATTGTGTGGTTTTCACCAGAAAATTTTCTGTGTCCATTTTTGAAACGTACAAATATTCCTCTAAAATCAGCCGAACTATGAATTCCGATTTACTCACCTGTTATCAGGAGAGAACCCAGGGCTGGATCTTTTAGCCCAGCACTGACCCTGAAAAGTAATTCTAAGCGTACTTACCAGTAACTTGTATTTCCTTCCATAGGAATCCAATGTGTGGTTTTCACCAGAAAAGTTTCTACGTGTCCATTTTTGAACCGTACAAATATTCTTCTAAAATCAGCCGAACTACAAATTCTGATTTACTCACCTGTAATCAGGAGAGAACCCAGAGCTGCATCTTTTAGCCCAGCACAGACCCTGAAAAGTAATTCTAAGCGTACTTACCAGTAACTTGTATTTCCTTCCATAGGAATCCATTGTGTGGTTTTCACCAGAAAAGTTTCTACGTGTCCATTTTTGAACCGCACAAATATTCCTCTAAAATCAGCCGAACTACGAATTCTGATTTACTCACCTGTAATCAGGAGAGAACCCAGAGCTGCATCTTTTAGCCCAGCACAGACCCTGAAAAGTAATTCTAAGCGTACTTACCAGTAACTTGTATTTCCTTCCATAGGAATCCATTGTGTGGTTTTCACCAGAAAAGTTTCTACGTGTCCATTTTTGAACCGCACAATTATTCCTCTAAAATCAGCCGAACTACGAATTCTGATTTACTCACCTGTTTTCAGGAGAGAACCCAGAGCTGCATCTTTTAGCCCAGCACAGACCCTGAAAAGTAATTCTAAGCGTACTTACCAGTAACTTGTACTTCCTTCCATAGGAATCCATTGTGTGGATTTCACCAGAAAAGTTTCTACGTGTCCATTTTTGAACCGCACAAATATTCCTCTAAAATCAGCCGAACTACGAATTCTGATTTACTCACCTGTAATCAGGAGAGAACCCAGAGCTGCATCTTTAAGCCCAGCACAGACCCTGAAAAGTAATTCTAAGCGTACTTACCAGTAACTTGTATTTCCTTCCATAGGAATCCATTGTGTGGTTTTCTGCAGACAATTTTCTAAGTGTCCATTTTTGAAACGTACAAATATTCCTCTAAAATCAGCCAAACTACGAATTCCGATTTACTCACCTGTTATCAGGAGAAACCCAGGGCTGCAACTTTTAGCCCAGCACTGACCCTGAAAAGTAATTCTAAGCGTACTTACCAGTAACTCGTATTTCCTTCCATAGGAATCCATTGTGTGGTTTTCACCAGAAAAGTTTCTACGTGTCCATTTTTGAACCGCACAAATATTCCTCTAAAATCAGCCGAACTACGAATTCTGATTTACTCACCTGTAATCAGGAGAGAACCCATAGCTGCATCTTTTAGCCCAGCACAGACCCTGAAAAGTAATTCTAAGTGTACTTACCAGTAACTTGTATTTCCTTCCATAGGAATCCATTGTGTGGTTTTCACCAGAAAATTTTCTACGTGTCCATTTTTGAACCGCACAAATATTCCTCTAAATTCAGCCGAACTACGAATTCTGATTTACTCACCTGTAATCAGGAGAGAACCCAGAGCTGCATCTTTTAGCCCAGCACAGACCCTGAAAAGTAATTCTAAGCGTACTTACCAGTAACTTGTATTTCCTTCCATAGGAATCCATTGTGTGGTTTTCACCAGAAAAGTTTCTACGTGTCCATTTTTGAACCGCACAATTATTCCTCTAAAATCAGCCGAACTACGAAGTCTGATTTACTCACCTGTTTTCAGGAGAGAACCCAGAGCTGCATCTTTTAGCCCAGCACAGACCCTGAAAAGTAATTCTAAGCGTACTTACCAGTAACTTGTATTTCCTTCCATAGGAATCCATTGTGTGGATTTCACCAGAAAAGTTTCTACGTGTCCATTTTTGAACCGCACAAATATTCCTCTAAAATCAGCCGAACTACGAATTCTGATTTACTCACCTGTAATCAGGAGAGAACCCAGAGCTGCATCTTTAAGCCCAGCACAGACCCTGAAAAGTAATTCTAAGCGTACTTACCAGTAACTTGTATTTCCTTCCATAGGAATCCATTGTGTGGTTTTCAACAGAAAATTTTCTGTGTCCATTTTTGAAACATACAAATATTCCTCTAAAATCAGCCGAACTACGAATTCCGATTTACTCACCTGTTATCAGGAGAGAACCCAGGGCTGCATCTTTTAGCCCAGCACTGACCCTGAAAAGTAATTCTAAGCGTACTTATCAGTAACTTGTATTTCCTTCCATAGGAATCCATTGTGTGGTTTTCACCAGAAAAGTTTCTACGTGTCCATTTTTGAACCGCACAAATATTCATCTAAAATCAGCCAAACTACGAATTCTGATTTACTCACCTGTAATCAGGAGAGAACCCATAGCTGCATCTTTTAGCCCAGCACTGACCCTGAAAAGTAATTCTAAGCGTACTTACCAGTAACTTGTATTTCCTTCCATAGGAATCCATTATGTGGTTTTCACCAGAAAAGTTTCTACGCGTCTATTTTTGAAACGTACAAATATTCCTCTAAAATCAGCCGAACTACTAATTCCGATTTACTCACCTGTAATCAGGAGAGAACCCAGAGCTGCATCTTTTAGCCCAGCACAGACCCTGAAAAGTAATTCTAAGTGTACTTACCAGTAACTTGTATTTCCTTCCATAGGATTCCATTGTGTGGTTTTCACCAGAAAATTTTCTACGTGTCCATTTTTGAACCGCACAAATATTCCTCTAAAATCAGCCGAACTACGAATTCCGATTTACTCACCTGTTATCAGGAGAGAACCCAGGGCTGCATCTTTTAGCCCAGCACTGACCCTGAAAAGTAATTCTAAGCGTACTTACCAGTAACTTGTATTTCCTTCCATAGGAATCCATTGTGTGGTTTTCACCAGAAAATTTTCTGTGTCCATTTTTGAAACGTACAAACATTCCTCTAAAATCAGCCGAACTACGAATTCCGATTTACTCACCTGTTATCAGGAGAGAACCCAGGGCTGCATCTTTTAGCCCAGCACTGACCCTGAAAAGTAATTCTAAGCGTACTTACCAGTAACTTGTATTTCCTTCCATAGGAATCCATTGTGTGGTTTTCACCAGAAAAGTTTCTACGTGTCCATTTTTGAACCGCACAAATATTCCTCTAAAATCAGCCGAACTACGAATTCTGATTTACTCACCTCCAATCAGGAGAGAACCCATAGCTACATCTTTTAGCCCAGCACTGACACTGAAAAGTAATTCTAAGCGTACTTACCAGTAACTTGTATTTCCTTCCATAGGAATCCATTTTGTGGTTTTCACCAGAAAAGTTTCTACGTGTCTATTTTTGAAACGTACAAATATTCCTCTAAAATCAGCCGAACTACGAATTCCGATTTACTCACCTGTAATCAGGAGAGAACCCAGAACTGCATCTTTTAGCCCAGCACAGACCCTGAAAAGTAATTCTAAGCGTACTTACCAGTAACTTGTATTTCCTTCCATAGGAATCCATTGTGTGGTTTTCGGCAGACAATTTTCTAAGTGTCCATTTTTGAAACGTACAAATATTCCTCTAAAATCAGCCAAACTACGAATTCCGATTTACTCACCTGTTATCAGGAGAGAACCCTGGGCTGCAACTTTTAGCCTAGCACTGACCCTGAAAAGTAATTCTAAGCGTACTTACCAGTAACTTGTATTTCCTTCCATAGGAATCCATTGTGTGGTTTTCACCAGAAAAGTTTCTACGTGTCCATTTTTGAACCGCACAAATATTCCTCTAAAATCAGCCGAACTACGAATTCTGATTTACTCACCTGTAATCAGGAGAGAACCCAGAGCTGCATCTTTTAGCCCAGCACAGACCCTGAAAAGTAATTCTAAGCGTACTTACCAGTAACTTGTATTTCCTTCCATAGGAATCCATTGTGTGGTTTTCACCAGACAATTTTCTAATTGTCCATTTTTAAAACGTACAAATATTCCTCTAAAATCAGTTGAACTACGAATTCCGATGTACTCACCTGTAATTAGGAGAGAACCCAGTGCTGCATCTTTTAGCCCAGCACAGAGCCTGAAAAGTAATTCTGAGCGTACCTACCAGTAACTTTTATTTCCTGCCATAGGAATCCATTGTGTGGTTTTCACCAGAAAATTTTCTGTGTCCATTTTTGAAACGTACAAATATTCCTCTAAAATCAGCCGAACTACGGATTCCGATTTACTCACCTGTTATCAGGAGAGAACCCAGGGCTGCATCTTTTAGCCCAGCACAGACCCTGAAAAGTAATTCTAAGCGTACTTACCAGTAACTTGTATTTCCTTCTATAGGAATACATTGTGTTGTTTTCACCAGAAAATTTTGTGTCCATTTTTTAAACGTACAAATATTCCTCTAAAATCAGCCGAACTACGAATTCCGATTTACTCACCTGTTATCAAGAATGAACCCAGAGCTGCATCTTTTAGCCCAGCACAGACCCTGTAAAGTAATTCTAAGCGTACTTACCAGTAACTTGTATTTCCTTCCATAGGAATCCATTGTGTGGTTTTCCCCAGACAATTTTCTAAGTGTCCATTTTTAAAACGTACATATATTCCTCTAAAATCAGCCGAACTACGAATTCCGATTTACTCACCTGTCATCAGGAGAGAACTCAGGGCTGCATCTTTTAACCCAGCACAGACCCTGAAAAGTAATTCTAAGCGTACTTACCAGTAACTTTTATTTCCTGCCATAGGAATCCATTGTGTGGTTTTCACCAGAAAATTTTCTGTGTCCATTTTTGAAACGTACAAATATTCCTCTAAAATCAGCCAAACTACGAATTCCGATTTACTCACCTGTTATCAGGAGAGAACCCAGGGCTGCAATTTTTTAGCCCAGCACTGACCCTGAAAAGTCATTCTAAGCGTACTTACCAGTAACTTGTATTTCCTTCCATAGGAATCCATTGTGTGGTTTTCACAAGACAATTTTCTAAGTGTCCATTTTTGAAACGTACAAATATTCCTCTAAAATAAGCCGAACTACGAATTCCGATTTACTCACCTGTAATCAGGAGAGAACCCAGTGCTGCATCTTATAGCCCAGCACAGACCCTGAAAAGTAATTCTAAGCGTACTTACCAGTAACTTGTATTTCCTTCCATAGGAATCCATTGTGTGGTTTTCAGCAGACAATTTTCTAAGTGTCCATTTTTGAAACGTACAAATATTCCTCTAAAATCAGCCAAACTACGAATTCCGATTTACTCACCTGTTATCAGGAGAGAACCCAGGGCTGCATCTTTTAGCCCAGCACTGACCCTGAAAAGTAATTCTAAGCGTACTTACCAGTAACTTGTATTTCCTTCCATAGGAATCCATTGTGTGGTTTTCACCAGAAAAGTTTCTACGTGTCCATTTTTGAACCGCACAAATATTCCTCTAAAATCAGCCGAACTACGAATTCTGATTTACTCACCTGTAATCAGGAGAGAACCCAGAGCTGCATCTTTTAGCCCAGCACTGACCCTGAAAAGTAATTCTAAGCGTACTTACCAGTAACTTGTATTTCCTTCCATAGGAATCCATTGTCTGGTTTTCACCAGAAAAGTTTCTACGTGTCTATTTTTGAAACGTACAAATATTCCTCTAAAATCAGCCGAACTACGAATTCCGATTTACTCACCTGTAATCAGGAGAGAACCCAGAGCTGCATCTTTTAGCCCAGCACAGACCCTGAAAAGTAACTCTAAGCGTATTTACCAGTAACTTGTATTTCCTTCCTTAGGAATACATTGTGTGGTTTTCACCAGAAAATTTTCTGTGTCCATTTTTTAAACGTACAAATATTCCTCTAAAATCAGCCGAACTACGAATTCCGATTTACTCACCTGTTATCAGGAGAGAACCCAGGGCTGCATCTTTTAGCCCAGCACTGACCCTGAAAAGTAATTCTAAGCGTACTTACCAGTAACTTGTATTTCCTTCCATAGGAATCCATTGTGTGGTTTTCACCAGAAAAGTTTCTACGTGTCCATTTTTGAACCGCACAAATATTCCTCTAAAATCAGCCGAACTACGAATTCTGATTTACTCACCTGTAATCAGGAGAGAACCCAGAGCTGCATCTTTTAGCCCAGCACAGACCCTGAAAATTAATTCTAAGCGTACTTACCAGTAACTTGTATTTCCTTAAATAGGAATCCACTGTGTGGTTTTCAGCAGACAATTTTCTAAGTGTCCATTTTTGAAACGTACAAATATTCCTCTAAAATCAGCCAAACTATGAATTCGGATTTACTCCCCTGTTATCAAGAGAGAACCCAGTGCTGCATCTTTTAGCCCAGCACAGACCCTGAAAAGTAATTCTAAGCGTACTTACCAGTAACTTATAATTCCTTCCATATGAATCCATTGTGTGGTTTTCACCAGACAATTTTCTAAGTGTCCATTTTTTAAACGTACAAATATTCCTCTAAAATCAGCCGAACTACGAATTCCGATTTACTCACCTGTTATCAGGAGAGAACCCAGGGCTGCATCTTTTAGCCCAGCACTGACCCTGAAGAGTAATTCTAAGCGTACTTACCAGTAACTTGTATTTCCTTCCATAGGCATCCATTGTGTGGTTTTCACCAGAAAGTTTTCTGTGTCCATTTTTGAAATGTACAAATATTCCTCTAAAATCAGCCGAACTACGAATTCCGATTTACTCACCTGTTATCAGGAGAGAACCCAGGGCTGCATCTTTTAGCCCAGCACTGACCCTGAAAAGTAATTTTAAGCGTACTTACCAGTAACTTGTATTTCCTTCCTTAGGAATCCATTGTGTGGTTTTCACCAGAAAAGTTTCTACGTGTCCATTTTTGAACCGCACAAATATTCCTCTAAAATCAGCCGAACTACGAATTCTGATTTACTCACCTGTAATCAGGAGAGAACCCATAGCTGCATCTTTTAGCCCAGCACTGACCCTGAAAAGTAATTCTAAGCGTACTTACCAGTAACTAGTATTTCCTTCCATAGGAATCCATTGTGTGGTTTTCACCAGAAAAGTTTCTATGTGTCTATTTTTGAAACGTACAAATATTCCTCTAAAATCAGCCGAACTACGAATTCCGATTTACTCACCTGTAATCAGGAGAGAACCCAGAGCTGCATCTTTTAGCCCAGCACAGACCCTGAAAAGTAATTCTAAGCGTACTTACCAGTAACTTGTATTTCCTTCCATAGGAATCCAGTGTGTGGTTTTCGGCAGACAATTTTCTAAGTGTCCATTTTTGAAATGTACAAATATTCCTCTAAAATTAGCCAAACTACGAATTCCGATTTACTCACCTGTTATCAAGAGAGAACCCTGGGCTGCAACTTTTAGCCCAGCACTGACCCTGAAAAGTTATTGTAAGCGTACTTACCAGTAACTTGTATTTCCTTCCATAGGAATCCATTGTGTGGTTTTCACCAGAAAATTTTCTGTGTCCATTTTTGAAACGTACAAATATTCCTCTAAAATCAGCCGAACTATGAATTCCGATTTACTCACCTGTTATCAGGAGAGAACCCAGGGCTGGATCTTTTAGCCCAGCACTGACCCTGAAAAGTAATTCTAAGCATACTTACCAGTAACTTATATTTCCTTCCATAGGAATCCAATGTGTGGTTTTCACCAGAAAAGTTTCTACGTATCCATTTTTGAACCGTACAAATATTCTTCTAAAATCAGCCGAACTACAAATTCTGATTTACTCACCTGTAATCAGGAGAGAACCCAGAGCTGCATCTTTTAGCCCAGCACAGACCCTGAAAAGTAATTCTAAGCGTACTTACCAGTAACTTGTATTTCCTTCCATAGGAATCCATTGTGTGGTTTTCACCAGAAAAGTTTCTACGTGTCCATTTTTGAACCGCACAAATATTCCTCTAAAATCAGCCGAACTACGAATTCTGATTTACTCACCTGTAATCAGGAGAGAACCCAGAGCTGCATCTTTTAGCCCAGCACAGACCCTGAAAAGTAATTCTAAGCGTACTTACCAGTAACTTGTATTTCCTTCCATAGGAATCCATTGTGTGGTTTTCACCAGAAAAGTTTCTACGTGTCCATTTTTGAACCGCACAATTATTCCTCTAAAATCAGCCGAACTACGAATTCTGATTTACTCACCTGTTTTCAGGAGAGAACCCAGAGCTGCATCTTTTAGCCCAGCACAGACCCTGAAAAGTAATTCTAAGCGTACTTACCAGTAACTTGTATTTCCTTCCATAGGAATCCATTGTGTGGATTTCACCAGAAAAGTTTCTACGTGTCCATTTTTGAACCGCACAAATATTCCTCTAAAATCAGCCGAACTACGAATTCTGATTTACTCACCTGTAATCAGGAGAGAACCCAGAGCTGCATCTTTAAGCCCAGCACAGACCCTGAAAAGTAATTCTAAGCGTACTTACCAGTAACTTGTATTTCCTTCCATAGGAATCCATTGTGTGGTTTTCGGCAGACAATTTTCTAAGTGTCCATTTTTGAAAAGTACAAATATTCCTCTAAAATCAGCCAAACTACGAATTCCGATTTACTCACCTGTTATCAGGAGAAACCCAGGGCTGCAACTTTTAGCCCAGCACTGACCCTGAAAAGTAATTCTAAGCGTACTTACCAGTAACTCGTATTTCCTTCCATAGGAATCCATTGTGTGGTTTTCACCAGAAAAGTTTCTACGTGTCCATTTTTGAACCGCACAAATATTCCTCTAAAATCAGCCGAACTACGAATTCTGATTTACTCACCTGTAATCAGGAGAGAACCCATAGCTGCATCTTTTAGCCCAGCACAGACCCTGAAAAGTAATTCTAAGTGTACTTACCAGTAACTTGTATTTCCTTCCATAGGAATCCATTGTGTGGTTTTCACCAGAAAATTTTCTACGTGTCCATTTTTGAACCGCACAAATATTCCTCTAAATTCAGCCGAACTACGAATTCTGATTTACTCACCTGTAATCAGGAGAGAACCCAGAGCTGCATCTTTTAGCCCAGCACAGACCCTGAAAAGTAATTCTAAGCGTACTTACCAGTAACTTGTATTTCCTTCCATAGGAATCCATTGTGTGGTTTTCACCAGAAAAGTTTCTACGTGTCCATTTTTGAACCGCACAATTATTCCTCTAAAATCAGCCGAACTACGAAGTCTGATTTACTCACCTGTTTTCAGGAGAGAACCCAGAGCTGCATCTTTTAGCCCAGCACAGACCCTGAAAAGTAATTCTAAGCGTACTTACCAGTAACTTGTATTTCCTTCCATAGGAATCCATTGTGTGGATTTCACCAGAAAAGTTTCTACGTGTCCATTTTTGAACCGCACAAATATTCCTCTAAAATCAGCCGAACTACGAATTCTGATTTACTCACCTGTAATCAGGAGAGAACCCAGAGCTGCATCTTTAAGCCCAGCACAGACCCTGAAAAGTAATTCTAAGCGTACTTACCAGTAACTTGTATTTCCTTCCATAGGAATCCATTGTGTGGTTTTCAACAGAAAATTTTCTGTGTCCATTTTTGAAACATACAAATATTCCTCTAAAATCAGCCGAACTACGAATTCCGATTTACTCACCTGTTATCAGGAGAGAACCCAGGGCTGCATCTTTTAGCCCAGCACTGACCCTGAAAAGTAATTCTAAGCGTACTTATCAGTAACTTGTATTTCCTTCCATAGGAATCCATTGTGTGGTTTTCACCAGAAAAGTTTCTACGTGTCCATTTTTGAACCGCACAAATATTCATCTAAAATCAGCCAAACTACGAATTCTGATTTACTCACCTGTAATCAGGAGAGAACCCATAGCTGCATCTTTTAGCCCAGCACTGACCCTGAAAAGTAATTCTAAGCGTACTTACCAGTAACTTGTATTTCCTTCCATAGGAATCCATTATGTGGTTTTCACCAGAAAAGTTTCTACGCGTCTATTTTTGAAACGTACAAATATTCCTCTAAAATCAGCCGAACTACTAATTCCGATTTACTCACCTGTAATCAGGAGAGAACCCAGAGCTGCATCTTTTAGCCCAGCACAGACCCTGAAAAGTAATTCTAAGTGTACTTACCAGTAACTTGTATTTCCTTCCATAGGATTCCATTGTGTGGTTTTCACCAGAAAATTTTCTACGTGTCCATTTTTGAACCGCACAAATATTCCTCTAAAATCAGCCGAACTACGAATTCCGATTTACTCACCTGTTATAAGGAGAGAACCCAGGGCTGCATCTTTTAGCCCAGCACTGACCCTGAAAAGTAATTCTAAGCGTACTTACCAGTAACTTGTATTTCCTTCCATAGGAATCCATTGTGTGGTTTTCACCAGAAAATTTTCTGTGTCCATTTTTGAAACGTACAAACATTCCTCTAAAATCAGCCGAACTACGAATTCCGATTTACTCACCTGTTATCAGGAGAGAACCCAGGGCTGCATCTTTTAGCCCAGCACTGACCCTGAAAAGTAATTCTAAGCGTACTTACCAGTAACTTGTATTTCCTTCCATAGGAATCCATTGTGTGGTTTTCACCAGAAAAGTTTCTACGTGTCCATTTTTGAACCGCACAAATATTCCTCTAAAATCAGCCGAACTACGAATTCTGATTTACTCACCTCCAATCAGGAGAGAGCCCATAGCTACATCTTTTAGCCCAGCACTGACACTGAAAAGTAATTCTAAGCGTACTTACCAGTAACTTGTATTTCCTTCCATAGGAATCCATTTTGTGGTTTTCACCAGAAAAGTTTCTACGTGTCTATTTTTGAAACGTACAAATATTCCTCTAAAATCAGCCGAACTACGAATTCCGATTTACTCACCTGTAATCAGGAGAGAACCCAGAACTGCATCTTTTAGCCCAGCACAGACCCTGAAAAGTAATTCTAAGCGTACTTACCAGTAACTTGTATTTCCTTCCATAGGAATCCATTGTGTGGTTTTCGGCAGACAATTTTCTAAGTGTCCATTTTTGAAACGTACAAATATTCCTCTAAAATAAGCCAAACTACGAATTCCGATTTACTCACCTGTTATCAGGAGAGAACCCTGGGCTGCAACTTTTAGCCTAGCACTGACCCTGAAAAGTAATTCTAAGCGTACTTACCAGTAACTTGTATTTCCTTCCATAGGAATCCATTGTGTGGTTTTCACCAGAAAAGTTTCTACGTGTCCATTTTTGAACCGCACAAATATTCCTCTAAAATCAGCCGAACTACGAATTCTGATTTACTCACCTGTAATCAGGAGAGAACCCAGAGCTGCATCTTTTAGCCCAGCACAGACCCTGAAAAGTAATTCTAAGCGTACTTACCAGTAACTTGTATTTCCTTCCATAGGAATCCATTGTGTGGTTTTCACCAGACAATTTTCTAATTGTCCATTTTTAAAACGTACAAATATTCCTCTAAAATCAGTTGAACTACGAATTCCGATGTACTCACCTGTAATTAGGAGAGAACCCAGTGCTGCATCTTTTAGCCCAGCACAGAGCCTGAAAAGTAATTCTGAGCGTACCTACCAGTAACTTTTATTTCCTGCCATAGGAATCCATTGTGTGGTTTTCACCAGAAAATTTTCTGTGTCCATTTTTGAAACGTACAAATATTCCTCTAAAATCAGCCGAACTACGGATTCCGATTTACTCACCTGTTATCAGGAGAGAACCCAGGGCTGCATCTTTTAGCCCAGCACAGACCCTGAAAAGTAATTCTAAGCGTACTTACCAGTAACTTGTATTTCCTTCTATAGGAATACATTGTGTTGTTTTCACCAGAAAATTTTGTGTCCATTTTTTAAACGTACAAATATTCCTCTAAAATCAGCCGAACTACGAATTCCGATTTACTCACCTGTTATCAAGAATGAACCCAGAGCTGCATCTTTTAGCCCAGCACAGACCCTGTAAAGTAATTCTAAGCGTACTTACCAGTAACTTGTATTTCCTTCCATAGGAATCCATTGTGTGGTTTTCCCCAGACAATTTTCTAAGTGTCCATTTTTAAAACGTACATATATTCCTCTAAAATCAGCCGAACTACGAATTCCGATTTACTCACCTGTCATCAGGAGAGAACTCAGGGCTGCATCTTTTAACCCAGCACAGACCCTGAAAAGTAATTCTAAGCGTACTTACCAGTAACTTTTATTTCCTGCCATAGGAATCCATTGTGTGGTTTTCACCAGAAAATTTTCTGTGTCCATTTTTGAAACGTACAAATATTCCTCTAAAATCAGCCAAACTACGAATTCCGATTTACTCACCTGTTATCAGGAGAGAACCCAGGGCTGCAATTTTTTAGCCCAGCACTGACCCTGAAAAGTCATTCTAAGCGTACTTACCAGTAACTTGTATTTCCTTCCATAGGAATCCATTGTGTGGTTTTCACAAGACAATTTTCTAAGTGTCCATTTTTGAAACGTACAAATATTCCTCTAAAATAAGCCGAACTACGAATTCCGATTTACTCACCTGTAATCAGGAGAGAACCCAGTGCTGCATCTTATAGCCCAGCACAGACCCTGAAAAGTAATTCTAAGCGTACTTACCAGTAACTTGTATTTCCTTCCATAGGAATCCATTGTGTGGTTTTCGGCAGACAATTTTCTAAGTGTCCATTTTTGAAAAGTACAAATATTCCTCTAAAATCAGCCAAACTACGAATTCCGATTTACTCACCTGTTATCAGGAGAAACCCAGGGCTGCAACTTTTAGCCCAGCACTGACCCTGAAAAGTAATTCTAAGCGTACTTACCTGTAACTCGTATTTCCTTCCATAGGAATCCATTGTGTGGTTTTCACCAGAAAAGTTTCTACGTGTCCATTTTTGAACCGCACAAATATTCCTCTAAAATCAGCCGAACTACGAATTCTGATTTACTCACCTGTAATCAGGAGAGAACCCATAGCTGCATCTTTTAGCCCAGCACAGACCCTGAAAAGTAATTCTAAGTGTACTTACCAGTAACTTGTATTTCCTTCCATAGGAATCCATTGTGTGGTTTTCACCAGAAAATTTTCTACGTGTCCATTTTTGAACCGCACAAATATTCCTCTAAATTCAGCCGAACTACGAATTCTGATTTACTCACCTGTAATCAGGAGAGAACCCAGAGCTGCATCTTTTAGCCCAGCACAGACCCTGAAAAGTAATTCTAAGCGTACTTACCAGTAACTTGTATTTCCTTCCATAGGAATCCATTGTGTGGTTTTCACCAGAAAAGTTTCTACGTGTCCATTTTTGAACCGCACAATTATTCCTCTAAAATCAGCCGAACTACGAAGTCTGATTTACTCACCTGTTTTCAGGAGAGAACCCAGAGCTGCATCTTTTAGCCCAGCACAGACCCTGAAAAGTAATTCTAAGCGTACTTACCAGTAACTTGTATTTCCTTCCATAGGAATCCATTGTGTGGATTTCACCAGAAAAGTTTCTACGTGTCCATTTTTGAACCGCACAAATATTCCTCTAAAATCAGCCGAACTACGAATTCTGATTTACTCACCTGTAATCAGGAGAGAACCCAGAGCTGCATCTTTAAGCCCAGCACAGACCCTGAAAAGTAATTCTAAGCGTACTTACCAGTAACTTGTATTTCCTTCCATAGGAATCCATTGTGTGGTTTTCAACAGAAAATTTTCTGTGTCCATTTTTGAAACATACAAATATTCCTCTAAAATCAGCCGAACTACGAATTCCGATTTACTCACCTGTTATCAGGAGAGAACCCAGGGCTGCATCTTTTAGCCCAGCACTGACCCTGAAAAGTAATTCTAAGCGTACTTATCAGTAACTTGTATTTCCTTCCATAGGAATCCATTGTGTGGTTTTCACCAGAAAAGTTTCTACGTGTCCATTTTTGAACCGCACAAATATTCATCTAAAATCAGCCAAACTACGAATTCTGATTTACTCACCTGTAATCAGGAGAGAACCCATAGCTGCATCTTTTAGCCCAGCACTGACCCTGAAAAGTAATTCTAAGCGTACTTACCAGTAACTTGTATTTCCTTCCATAGGAATCCATTATGTGGTTTTCACCAGAAAAGTTTCTACGCGTCTATTTTTGAAACGTACAAATATTCCTCTAAAATCAGCCGAACTACTAATTCCGATTTACTCACCTGTAATCAGGAGAGAACCCAGAGCTGCATCTTTTAGCCCAGCACAGACCCTGAAAAGTAATTCTAAGTGTACTTACCAGTAACTTGTATTTCCTTCCATAGGATTCCATTGTGTGGTTTTCACCAGAAAATTTTCTACGTGTCCATTTTTGAACCGCACAAATATTCCTCTAAAATCAGCCGAACTACGAATTCCGATTTACTCACCTGTTATAAGGAGAGAACCCAGGGCTGCATCTTTTAGCCCAGCACTGACCCTGAAAAGTAATTCTAAGCGTACTTACCAGTAACTTGTATTTCCTTCCATAGGAATCCATTGTGTGGTTTTCACCAGAAAATTTTCTGTGTCCATTTTTGAAACGTACAAACATTCCTCTAAAATCAGCCGAACTACGAATTCCGATTTACTCACCTGTTATCAGGAGAGAACCCAGGGCTGCATCTTTTAGCCCAGCACTGACCCTGAAAAGTAATTCTAAGCGTACTTACCAGTAACTTGTATTTCCTTCCATAGGAATCCATTGTGTGGTTTTCACCAGAAAAGTTTCTACGTGTCCATTTTTGAACCGCACAAATATTCCTCTAAAATCAGCCGAACTACGAATTCTGATTTACTCACCTCCAATCAGGAGAGAACCCATAGCTACATCTTTTAGCCCAGCACTGACACTGAAAAGTAATTCTAAGCGTACTTACCAGTAACTTGTATTTCCTTCCATAGGAATCCATTTTGTGGTTTTCACCAGAAAAGTTTCTACGTGTCTATTTTTGAAACGTACAAATATTCCTCTAAAATCAGCCGAACTACGAATTCCGATTTACTCACCTGTAATCAGGAGAGAACCCAGAACTGCATCTTTTAGCCCAGCACAGACCCTGAAAAGTAATTCTAAGCGTACTTACCAGTAACTTGTATTTCCTTCCATAGGAATCCATTGTGTGGTTTTCGGCAGACAATTTTCTAAGTGTCCATTTTTGAAACGTACAAATATTCCTCTAAAATCAGCCAAACTACGAATTCCGATTTACTCACCTGTTATCAGGAGAGAACCCTGGGCTGCAACTTTTAGCCTAGCACTGACCCTGAAAAGTAATTCTAAGCGTACTTACCAGTAACTTGTATTTCCTTCCATAGGAATCCATTGTGTGGTTTTCACCAGAAAAGTTTCTACGTGTCCATTTTTGAACCGCACAAATATTCCTCTAAAATCAGCCGAACTACGAATTCTGATTTACTCACCTGTAATCAGGAGAGAACCCAGAGCTGCATCTTTTAGCCCAGCACAGACCCTGAAAAGTAATTCTAAGCGTACTTACCAGTAACTTGTATTTCCTTCCATAGGAATCCATTGTGTGGTTTTCACCAGACAATTTTCTAATTGTCCATTTTTAAAACGTACAAATATTCCTCTAAAATCAGTTGAACTACGAATTCCGATGTACTCACCTGTAATTAGGAGAGAACCCAGTGCTGCATCTTTTAGCCCAGCACAGAGCCTGAAAAGTAATTCTGAGCGTACCTACCAGTAACTTTTATTTCCTGCCATAGGAATCCATTGTGTGGTTTTCACCAGAAAATTTTCTGTGTCCATTTTTGAAACGTACAAATATTCCTCTAAAATCAGCCGAACTACGGATTCCGATTTACTCACCTGTTATCAGGAGAGAACCCAGGGCTGCATCTTTTAGCCCAGCACAGACCCTGAAAAGTAATTCTAAGCGTACTTACCAGTAACTTGTATTTCCTTCTATAGGAATACATTGTGTTGTTTTCACCAGAAAATTTTGTGTCCATTTTTTAAACGTACAAATATTCCTCTAAAATCAGCCGAACTACGAATTCCGATTTACTCACCTGTTATCAAGAATGAACCCAGAGCTGCACCTTTTAGCCCAGCACAGACCCTGTAAAGTAATTCTAAGCGTACTTACCAGTAACTTGTATTTCCTTCCATAGGAATCCATTGTGTGGTTTTCCCCAGACAATTTTCTAAGTGTCCATTTTTAAAACGTACATATATTCCTCTAAAATCAGCCGAACTACGAATTCCGATTTACTCACCTGTCATCAGGAGAGAACTCAGGGCTGCATCTTTTAACCCAGCACAGACCCTGAAAAGTAATTCTAAGCGTACTTACCAGTAACTTTTATTTCCTGCCATAGGAATCCATTGTGTGGTTTTCACCAGAAAATTTTCTGTGTCCATTTTTGAAACGTACAAATATTCCTCTAAAATCAGCCAAACTACGAATTCCGATTTACTCACCTGTTATCAGGAGAGAACCCAGGGCTGCAATTTTTTAGCCCAGCACTGACCCTGAAAAGTCATTCTAAGCGTACTTACCAGTAACTTGTATTTCCTTCCATAGGAATCCATTGTGTGGTTTTCACAAGACAATTTTCTAAGTGTCCATTTTTGAAACGTACAAATATTCCTCTAAAATAAGCCGAACTACGAATTCCGATTTACTCACCTGTAATCAGGAGAGAACCCAGTGCTGCATCTTATAGCCCAGCACAGACCCTGAAAAGTAATTCTAAGCGTACTTACCAGTAACTTGTATTTCCTTCCATAGGAATCCATTGTGTGGTTTTCAGCAGACAATTTTCTAAGTGTCCATTTTTGAAACGTACAAATATTCCTCTAAAATCAGCCAAACTACGAATTCCGATTTACTCACCTGTTATCAGGAGAGAACCCAGGGCTGCATCTTTTAGCCCAGCACTGACCCTGAAAAGTAATTCTAAGCGTACTTACCAGTAACTTGTATTTCCTTCCATAGGAATCCATTGTGTGGTTTTCACCAGAAAAGTTTCTACGTGTCCATTTTTGAACCGCACAAATATTCCTCTAAAATCAGCCGAACTACGAATTCTGATTTACTCACCTGTAATCAGGAGAGAACCCAGAGCTGCATCTTTTAGCCCAGCACTGACCCTGAAAAGTAATTCTAAGCGTACTTACCAGTAACTTGTATTTCCTTCCATAGGAATCCATTGTCTGGTTTTCACCAGAAAAGTTTCTACGTGTCTATTTTTGAAACGTACAAATATTCCTCTAAAATCAGCCGAACTACGAATTCCGATTTACTCACCTGTAATCAGGAGAGAACCCAGAGCTGCATCTTTTAGCCCAGCACAGACCCTGAAAAGTAACTCTAAGCGTATTTACCAGTAACTTGTATTTCCTTCCTTAGGAATACATTGTGTGGTTTTCACCAGAAAATTTTCTGTGTCCATTTTTTAAACGTACAAATATTCCTCTAAAATCAGCCGAACTACGAATTCCGATTTACTCACCTGTTATCAGGAGAGAACCCAGGGCTGCATCTTTTAGCCCAGCACTGACCCTGAAAAGTAATTCTAAGCGTACTTACCAGTAACTTGTATTTCCTTCCATAGGAATCCATTGTGTGGTTTTCACCAGAAAAGTTTCTACGTGTCCATTTTTGAACCGCACAAATATTCCTCTAAAATCAGCCGAACTACGAATTCTGATTTACTCACCTGTAATCAGGAGAGAACCCAGAGCTGCATCTTTTAGCCCAGCACAGACCCTGAAAATTAATTCTAAGCGTACTTACCAGTAACTTGTATTTCCTTAAATAGGAATCCACTGTGTGGTTTTCAGCAGACAATTTTCTAAGTGTCCATTTTTGAAACGTACAAATATTCCTCTAAAATCAGCCAAACTATGAATTCGGATTTACTCCCCTGTTATCAAGAGAGAACCCAGTGCTGCATCTTTTAGCCCAGCACAGACCCTGAAAAGTAATTCTAAGCGTACTTACCAGTAACTTATAATTCCTTCCATATGAATCCATTGTGTGGTTTTCACCAGACAATTTTCTAAGTGTCCATTTTTTAAACGTACAAATATTCCTCTAAAATCAGCCGAACTACGAATTCCGATTTACTCACCTGTTATCAGGAGAGAACCCAGGGCTGCATCTTTTAGCCCAGCACTGACCCTGAAGAGTAATTCTAAGCGTACTTACCAGTAACTTGTATTTCCTTCCATAGGCATCCATTGTGTGGTTTTCACCAGAAAGTTTTCTGTGTCCATTTTTGAAATGTACAAATATTCCTCTAAAATCAGCCGAACTACGAATTCCGATTTACTCACCTGTTATCAGGAGAGAACCCAGGGCTGCATCTTTTAGCCCAGCACTGACCCTGAAAAGTAATTTTAAGCGTACTTACCAGTAACTTGTATTTCCTTCCTTAGGAATCCATTGTGTGGTTTTCACCAGAAAAGTTTCTACGTGTCCATTTTTGAACCGCACAAATATTCCTCTAAAATCAGCCGAACTACGAATTCTGATTTACTCACCTGTAATCAGGAGAGAACCCATAGCTGCATCTTTTAGCCCAGCACTGACCCTGAAAAGTAATTCTAAGCGTACTTACCAGTAACTAGTATTTCCTTCCATAGGAATCCATTGTGTGGTTTTCACCAGAAAAGTTTCTATGTGTCTATTTTTGAAACGTACAAATATTCCTCTAAAATCAGCCGAACTACGAATTCCGATTTACTCACCTGTAATCAGGAGAGAACCCAGAGCTGCATCTTTTAGCCCAGCACAGACCCTGAAAAGTAATTCTAAGCGTACTTACCAGTAACTTGTATTTCCTTCCATAGGAATCCAGTGTGTGGTTTTCGGCAGACAATTTTCTAAGTGTCCATTTTTGAAATGTACAAATATTCCTCTAAAATTAGCCAAACTACGAATTCCGATTTACTCACCTGTTATCAAGAGAGAACCCTGGGCTGCAACTTTTAGCCCAGCACTGACCCTGAAAAGTTATTGTAAGCGTACTTACCAGTAACTTGTATTTCCTTCCATAGGAATCCATTGTGTGGTTTTCACCAGAAAATTTTCTGTGTCCATTTTTGAAACGTACAAATATTCCTCTAAAATCAGCCGAACTATGAATTCCGATTTACTCACCTGTTATCAGGAGAGAACCCAGGGCTGGATCTTTTAGCCCAGCACTGACCCTGAAAAGTAATTCTAAGCATACTTACCAGTAACTTATATTTCCTTCCATAGGAATCCAATGTGTGGTTTTCACCAGAAAAGTTTCTACGTGTCCATTTTTGAACCGTACAAATATTCTTCTAAAATCAGCCGAACTACAAATTCTGATTTACTCACCTGTAATCAGGAGAGAACCCAGAGCTGCATCTTTTAGCCCAGCACAGACCCTGAAAAGTAATTCTAAGCGTACTTACCAGTAACTTGTATTTCCTTCCATAGGAATCCATTGTGTGGTTTTCACCAGAAAAGTTTCTACGTGTCCATTTTTGAACCGCACAAATATTCCTCTAAAATCAGCCGAACTACGAATTCTGATTTACTCACCTGTAATCAGGAGAGAACCCAGAGCTGCATCTTTTAGCCCAGCACAGACCCTGAAAAGTAATTCTAAGCGTACTTACCAGTAACTTGTATTTCCTTCCATAGGAATCCATTGTGTGGTTTTCACCAGAAAAGTTTCTACGTGTCCATTTTTGAACCGCACAATTATTCCTCTAAAATCAGCCGAACTACGAATTCTGATTTACTCACCTGTTTTCAGGAGAGAACCCAGAGCTGCATCTTTTAGCCCAGCACAGACCCTGAAAAGTAATTCTAAGCGTACTTACCAGTAACTTGTATTTCCTTCCATAGGAATCCATTGTGTGGATTTCACCAGAAAAGTTTCTACGTGTCCATTTTTGAACCGCACAAATATTCCTCTAAAATCAGCCGAACTACGAATTCTGATTTACTCACCTGTAATCAGGAGAGAACCCAGAGCTGCATCTTTAAGCCCAGCACAGACCCTGAAAAGTAATTCTAAGCGTACTTACCAGTAACTTGTATTTCCTTCCATAGGAATCCATTGTGTGGTTTTCGGCAGACAATTTTCTAAGTGTCCATTTTTGAAAAGTACAAATATTCCTCTAAAATCAGCCAAACTACGAATTCCGATTTACTCACCTGTTATCAGGAGAAACCCAGGGCTGCAACTTTTAGCCCAGCACTGACCCTGAAAAGTAATTCTAAGCGTACTTACCAGTAACTTGTATTTCCTTCCATAGGAATCCATTGTGTGGTTTTCACCAGAAAAGTTTCTACATGTCCATTTTTGAACCGCACAAATATTCCTCTAAAATCAGCCGAACTACGAATTCTGATTTACTCACCTGTAATCAGGAGAGAACCCATAGCTGCATCTTTTAGCCCAGCACAGACCCTGAAAAGTAATTCTAAGTGTACTTACCAGTAAATTGTATTTCCTTCCATAGGAATCCATTGTGTGGTTTTCACCAGAAAATTTTCTACGTGTCCATTTTTGAACCGCACAAATATTCCTCTAAATTCAGCCGAACTACGAATTCTGATTTACTCACCTGTAATCAGGAGAGAACCCAGAGCTGTATCTTTTAGCCCAGCACAGACCCTGAAAAGTAATTCTAAGCGTACTTACCAGTAACTTGTATATCCTTCCATAGGAATCCATTGTGTGGTTTTCACCAGAAAAGTTTCTACGTGTCCATTTTTGAACCGCACAATTATTCCTCTAAAATCAGCCGAACTACGAATTCTGATTTACTCACCTGTTTTCAGGAGAGAACCCAGAGCTGCATCTTTTAGCCCAGCACAGACCCTGAAAAGTAATTCTAAGCGTACTTACCAGTAACTTGTATTTCCTTCCATAGGAATCCATTGTGTGGATTTCACCAGAAAAGTTTCTACGTGTCCATTTTTGAACCGCACAAATATTCCTCTAAAATCAGCCGAACTACAAATTCTGATTTACTCACCTGTAATCAGGAGAGAACCCAGAGCTGCATCTTTAGGCCCAGCACAGACCCTGAAAAGTAATTCTAAGCGTACTTACCCGTAACTTGTATTTCCTTCCATAGGAATCCATTGTGTGGTTTTCGGCAGACAATTTTCTAAGTGTCCATTTTTGAAACGTACAAATATTCCTCTAAAATCAGCCAAACTACGAATTACGATTTACTCACCTGTTATCAGGAGAAACCCAGGGCTCCAACTTTTAGCCCAGCACTGACCCTGAAAAGTAATTCTAAGCGTACTTACCAGTAACTTGTATTTCCTTCCATAGGAATCCATTGTGTGGTTTTCACCAGAAAAGTTTCTACGTGTCCATTTTTGAACCGCACAAATATTCCTCTAAAATCAGCCGAACTACGAATTCTGATTTACTCACCTGTAATCAGGAGAGAACCCATAGCTGCATCTTTTAGCCCAGCACTGACCCTGAAAAGTAATTCTAAGCGTACTTACCAGTAACTTATAATTCCTTCCATATGAATCCATTGTGTGGTTTTCACCAGACAATTTTCTAAGTGTCCATTTTTTAAACATACAAATATTCCTCTAAAATCAGCCGAACTACAAATTCCGATTTAATCACCTGTTATCAGGAGAGAACCCAGGGCTGCATCTTTTAGCCCAGCACTGACCCTGAAAAGTAATTCTAAGCGTACTTACCAGTAACTTGTATTTCCTTCCATAGGAATCCATTGTGTGGTTTTCAACAGAAAATTTTCTGTGTCCATTTTTGAAACATACAAATATTCCTCTAAAATCAGCCGAACTACGAATTCCGATTTACTCACCTGTTATCAGGAGAGAACCCAGGGCTGCATCTTTTAGCCCAGCACTGACCCTGAAAAGTAATTCTAAGCGTACTTACCAGTAACTTGTATTTCCTTCCATAGGAATCCATTGTGTGGTTTTCACCAGAAAAGTTTCTACGTGTCCATTTTTGAACCGCACAAATATTCATCTAAAATCAGCCAAACTACGAATTCTGATTTACTCACCTGTAATCAGGAGAGAACCCATAGCTGCATCTTTTAGCCCAGCACTGACCCTGAAAAGTAATTCTAAGCGTACTTACCAGTAACTTGTATTTCCTTCCATAGGAATCCATTGTGTGGTTTTCACCAGAAAAGTTTCTACGCGTCTATTTTTGAAACGTACAAATATTCCTCTAAAATCAGCCGAACTACTAATTCCGATTTACTCACCTGTAATCAGGAGAGAACCCAGAGCTGCATCTTTTAGCCCAGCACAGACCCTGAAAAGTAATTCTAAGTGTACTTACCAGTAACTTGTATTTCCTTCCATAGGAATCCATTGTGTGGTTTTCACCAGAAAATTTTCTACGTGTCCATTTTTGAACCGCACAAATATTCCTCTAAATTCAGCCGAACTACGAATTCTGATTTACTCACCTGTAATCAGGAGAAAACCCAGAGCTGCATCTTTTAGCCCAGCACAGACCCTGAAAAGTAATTCTAAGCGTACTTACCAGTAACTTGTATTTCCTTCCATAGGAATCCATTGTGTGGTTTTCACCAGACAATTTTCTAAGTGTCCATTTTTTAAACGTACAAATATTCCTCTAAAATCAGCCGAACTACGAATTCCGATTTACTCACCTGTTATCAGGAGAGAACCCAGGGCTGCATCTTTTAGCCCAGCACTGACCCTGAAAAGTAATTCTAAGCGTACTTACCAGTAACTTGTATTTCCTTCCATAGGAATCCATTGTGTGGTTTTCACCAGAAAATTTTCTGTGTCCATTTTTGAAACGTACAAACATTCCTCTAAAATCAGCCGAACTACGAATTCCGATTTACTCACCTGTTATCAGGAGAGAACCCAGGGCTGCATCTTTTAGCCCAGCACTGACCCTGAAAAGTAATTCTAAGCGTACTTACCAGTAACTTGTATTTCCTTCCATAGGAATCCATTGTGTGGTTTTCACCAGAAAAGTTTCTACGTGTCCATTTTTGAACCGCACAAATATTCCTCTAAAATCAGCCGAACTACGAATTCTGATTTACTCACCTCCAATCAGGAGAGAACCCATAGCTACATCTTTTAGCCCAGCACTGACACTGAAAAGTAATTCTAAGCGTACTTACCAGTAACTTGTATTTCCTTCCATAGGAATCCATTTTGTGGTTTTCACCAGAAAAGTTTCTACGTGTCTATTTTTGAAACGTACAAATATTCCTCTAAAATCAGCCGAACTACGAATTCCGATTTACTCACCTGTAATCAGGAGAGAACCCAGAGCTGCATCTTTTAGCCCAGCACAGACCCTGAAAAGTAATTCTAAGCGTACTTACCAGTAACTTGTATTTCCTTCCATAGGAATCCATTGTGTGGTTTTCGGCAGACAATTTTCTAAGTGTCCATTTTTGAAACGTACAAATATTCCTCTAAAATCAGCCAAACTACGAATTCCGATTTACTCACCTGTTATCAGGAGAGAACCCTGGGCTGCAACTTTTAGCCTAGCACTGACCCTGAAAAGTAATTCTAAGCGTACTTACCAGTAACTTGTATTTCCTTCCATAGGAATCCATTGTGTGGTTTTCACCAGAAAAGTTTCTACGTGTCCATTTTTGAACCGCACAAATATTCCTCTAAAATCAGCCGAACTACGAATTCTGATTTACTCACCTGTAATCAGGAGAGAACCCAGAGCTGCATCTTTTAGCCCAGCACAGACCCTGAAAAGTAATTCTAAGCGTACTTACCAGTAACTTGTATTTCCTTCCATAGGAATCCATTGTGTGGATTTCACCAGAAAAGTTTCTACGTGTCCATTTTTGAACCGCACAAATATTCCTCTAAAATCAGCCGAACTACAAATTCTGATTTACTCACCTGTAATCAGGAGAGAACCCAGAGCTGCATCTTTAGGCCCAGCACAGACCCTGAAAAGTAATTCTAAGCGTACTTACCCGTAACTTGTATTTCCTTCCATAGGAATCCATTGTGTGGTTTTCGGCAGACAATTTTCTAAGTGTCCATTTTTGAAACGTACAAATATTCCTCTAAAATCAGCCAAACTACGAATTACGATTTACTCACCTGTTATCAGGAGAAACCCAGGGCTCCAACTTTTAGCCCAGCACTGACCCTGAAAAGTAATTCTAAGCGTACTTACCAGTAACTTGTATTTCCTTCCATAGGAATCCATTGTGTGGTTTTCACCAGAAAAGTTTCTACGTGTCCATTTTTGAACCGCACAAATATTCCTCTAAAATCAGCCGAACTACGAATTCTGATTTACTCACCTGTAATCAGGAGAGAACCCATAGCTGCATCTTTTAGCCCAGCACTGACCCTGAAAAGTAATTCTAAGCGTACTTACCAGTAACTTATAATTCCTTCCATATGAATCCATTGTGTGGTTTTCACCAGACAATTTTCTAAGTGTCCATTTTTTAAACATACAAATATTCCTCTAAAATCAGCCGAACTACAAATTCCGATTTAATCACCTGTTATCAGGAGAGAACCCAGGGCTGCATCTTTTAGCCCAGCACTGACCCTGAAAAGTAATTCTAAGCGTACTTACCAGTAACTTGTATTTCCTTCCATAGGAATCCATTGTGTGGTTTTCAACAGAAAATTTTCTGTGTCCATTTTTGAAACATACAAATATTCCTCTAAAATCAGCCGAACTACGAATTCCGATTTACTCACCTGTTATCAGGAGAGAACCCAGGGCTGCATCTTTTAGCCCAGCACTGACCCTGAAAAGTAATTCTAAGCGTACTTACCAGTAACTTGTATTTCCTTCCATAGGAATCCATTGTGTGGTTTTCACCAGAAAAGTTTCTACGTGTCCATTTTTGAACCGCACAAATATTCATCTAAAATCAGCCAAACTACGAATTCTGATTTACTCACCTGTAATCAGGAGAGAACCCATAGCTGCATCTTTTAGCCCAGCACTGACCCTGAAAAGTAATTCTAAGCGTACTTACCAGTAACTTGTATTTCCTTCCATAGGAATCCATTGTGTGGTTTTCACCAGAAAAGTTTCTACGCGTCTATTTTTGAAACGTACAAATATTCCTCTAAAATCAGCCGAACTACTAATTCCGATTTACTCACCTGTAATCAGGAGAGAACCCAGAGCTGCATCTTTTAGCCCAGCACAGACCCTGAAAAGTAATTCTAAGTGTACTTACCAGTAACTTGTATTTCCTTCCATAGGAATCCATTGTGTGGTTTTCACCAGAAAATTTTCTACGTGTCCATTTTTGAACCGCACAAATATTCCTCTAAATTCAGCCGAACTACGAATTCTGATTTACTCACCTGTAATCAGGAGAGAACCCAGAGCTGCATCTTTTAGCCCAGCACAGACCCTGAAAAGTAATTCTAAGCGTACTTACCAGTAACTTGTATTTCCTTCCATAGGAATCCATTGTGTGGTTTTCACCAGACAATTTTCTAAGTGTCCATTTTTTAAACGTACAAATATTCCTCTAAAATCAGCCGAACTACGAATTCCGATTTACTCACCTGTTATCAGGAGAGAACCCAGGGCTGCATCTTTTAGCCCAGCACTGACCCTGAAAAGTAATTCTAAGCGTACTTACCAGTAACTTGTATTTCCTTCCATAGGAATCCATTGTGTGGTTTTCACCAGAAAATTTTCTGTGTCCATTTTTGAAATGTACAAACATTCCTCTAAAATCAGCCGAACTACGAATTCCGATTTACTCACCTGTTATCAGGAGAGAACCCAGGGCTGCATCTTTTAGCCCAGCACTGACCCTGAAAAGTAATTCTAAGCGTACTTACCAGTAACTTGTATTTCCTTCCATAGGAATCCATTGTGTGGTTTTCACCGGAAAAGTTTCTACGTGTCCATTTTTGAACCGCACAAATATTCCTCTAAAATCAGCCGAACTACGAATTCTGATTTACTCACCTCCAATCAGGAGAGAACCCATAGCTACATCTTTTAGCCCAGCACTGACACTGAAAAGTAATTCTAAGCGTACTTACCAGTAACTTGTATTTCCTTCCATAGGAATCCATTTTGTGGTTTTCACCAGAAAAGTTTCTACGTGTCTATTTTTGAAACGTACAAATATTCCTCTAAAATCAGCCGAACTACGAATTCCGATTTACTCACCTGTAATCAGGAGAGAACCCAGAGCTGCATCTTTTAGCCCAGCACAGACCCTGAAAAGTAATTCTAAGCGTACTTACCAGTAACTTGTATTTCCTTCCATAGGAATCCATTGTGTGGTTTTCGGCAGACAATTTTCTAAGTGTCCATTTTTGAAACGTACAAATATTCCTCTAAAATCAGCCAAACTACGAATTCCGATTTACTCACCTGTTATCAGGAGAGAACCCTGGGCTGCAACTTTTAGCCTAGCACTGACCCTGAAAAGTAATTCTAAGCGTACTTACCAGTAACTTGTATTTCCTTCCATAGGAATCCATTGTGTGGTTTTCACCAGAAAAGTTTCTACGTGTCCATTTTTGAACCGCACAAATATTCCTCTAAAATCAGCCGAACTACGAATTCTGATTTACTCACCTGTAATCAGGAGAGAACCCAGAGCTGCATCTTTTAGCCCAGCACAGACCCTGAAAAGTAATTCTAAGCGTACTTACCAGTAACTTGTATTTCCTTCCATAGGAATCCATTGTGTGGTTTTCACCAGACAATTTTCTAAGTGTCCATTTTTGAAACGTACAAATATTCCTCTAAAATCAGTTGAACTACGAATTCCGATTTACTCACCTGTAATTAGGAGAGAACCCAGTGCTGCATCTTTTAGCCCAGCACAGAGCCTGAAAAGTAATTCTAAGCGTACCTACCAGTAACTTTTATTTCCTGCCATAGGAATCCATTGTGTGGTTTTCACCAGAAAATTTTCTGTGTCCATTTTTGAAACGTACAAATATTCCTCTAAAATCAGCCGAACTACGGATTCCGATTTACTCACCTGTTATCAGGAGAGAACCCAGGGCTGCATCTTTTAGCCCAGCACAGACCCTGAAAAGTAATTCTAAGCGTACTTACCAGTAACTTGTATTTCCTTCTATAGGAATACATTGTGTTGTTTTCACCAGAAAATTTTGTGTCCATTTTTTAAACGTACAAATATTCCTCTAAAATCAGCCGAACTACGAATTCCGATTTACTCACCTGTTATCAAGAATGAACCCAGAGCTGCATCTTTTAGCCCAGCACAGACCCTGTAAAGTAATTCTAAGCGTACTTACCAGTAACTTGTATTTCCTTCCATAGGAATCCATTGTGTGGTTTTCACCAGACAATTTTCTAAGTGTCCATTTTTGAAACGTACATATATTCCTCTAAAATCAGCCGAACTACGAACTCCGATTTACTCACCTGTCATCAGGAGAGAACTCAGGGCTGCATCTTTTAACCCAGCACAGACCCTGAAAAGTAATTCTAAGCGTACTTACCAGTAACTTTTATTTCCTGCCATAGGAATCCATTGTGTGGTTTTCACCAGAAAATTTTCTGTGTCCATTTTTGAAACGTACAAATATTCCTCTAAAATCAGCCAAACTACGAATTCCGATTTACTCACCTGTTATCAGGAGAGAACCCAGGGCTGCATTTTTTAGCCCAGCACTGACCCTGAAAAGTCATTCTAAGCGTACTTACCAGTAACTTGTATTTCCTTCCATAGGAATCCATTGTGTGGTTTTCACAAGACAATTTTCTAAGTGTCCATTTTTGAAACGTACAAATATTCCTCTAAAATAAGCAGAACTACGAATTCCGATTTACTCACCTGTAATCAGGAGAGAACCCAGTGCTGCATCTTATAGCCCAGCACAGACCCTGAAAAGTAATTCTAAGCGTACTTACCAGTAACTTGTATTTCCTTCCATAGGAATCCATTGTGTGGTTTTCAGCAGACAATTTTCTAAGTGTCCATTTTTGAAACGTACAAATATTCCTCTAAAATCAGCCAAACTACGAATTCCGATTTACTCACCTGTTATCAGGAGAGAACCCAGGGCTGCATCTTTTAGCCCAGCACTGACCCTGAAAAGTAATTCTAAGCGTACTTACCAGTAACTTGTATTTCCTTCCATAGGAATCCATTGTGTGGTTTTCACCAGAAAAGTTTCTACGTGTCCATTTTTGAACCGCACAAATATTCCTCTAAAATCAGCCGAACTACGAATTCTGATTTACTCACCTGTAATCAGGAGAGAACCCAGAGCTGCATCTTTTAGCCCAGCACTGACCCTGAAAAGTAATTCTAAGCGTACTTACCAGTAACTTGTATTTCCTTCCATAGGATCCATTGTCTGGTTTTCACCAGAAAAGTTTCTACGTGTCTATTTTTGAAACGTACAAATATTCCTCTAAAATCAGCCGAACTACGAATTCCGATTTACTCACCTGTAATCAGGAGAGAACCCAGAGCTGCATCTTTTAGCCCAGCACAGACCCTGAAAAGTAACTCTAAGCGTATTTACCAGTAACTTGTATTTCCTTCCTTAGGAATACATTGTGTGGTTTTCACCAGAAAATTTTCTGTGTCCATTTTTTAAACGTACAAATATTCCTCTAAAATCAGCCGAACTACGAATTCCGATTTACTCACCTGTTATCAGGAGAGAACCCAGGGCTGCATCTTTTAGCCCAGCACTGACCCTGAAAAGTAATTCTAAGCGTACTCACCAGTAACTTGTATTTCCTTCCATAGGAATCCATTGTGTGGTTTTCACCAGAAAAGTTTCTATGTGTCTATTTTTGAAACGTACAAATATTTCTCTAAAATCAGCCGAACTACGAATTCCGATTTACTCACCTGTATTCAGGAGAGAACCCAGAGCTGCATCTTTTAGCCCAGCACAGACCCTTAAAAGTAATTCTAAGCATAATTACCAGTAACATGTATTTCCTTCCATAGGAATCCATTGTGTGGTTTTCAGCAGACAATTTTCTAAGTGTCCGTTTTTGAAACGTACAAATATTCCTCTAAAATCAGCCAAACTACGAATTCCGATTTACTCACCTGTTATCAGGAGAGAACCCAGGGCTGCATCTTTTAGCCCAGCACTGACCCTGAAAAGTAATTCTAAGTGTACTTACCAGTAACTTGTATTTCCTTCCATAGGAATCCATTGTGTGGTTTTCACCAGAAAATTTTCTGTGTCCATTTTTGAAACGTACAAATATTCCTCTAAAATCAGCCGAACTACGAATTCCGATTTACTCACCTGTTATCAGGAGAGAACCCAGGGCTGCATCTTTTAGCCCAGCACTGACCCTGAAAAGTAATTCTAAGCGTACTTACCAGTAACTTGTATTTCCTTCAATAGGAATCCATTGTGTGGTTTTCACCAGAAAAGTTTCTACGTGTCCATTTTTGAACCGCACAAATATTCCTCTAAAATCAGCCGAACTACGAATTCTGATTTACTCACCTGTAATCAGGAGAGAACCCAGAGCTGCATCTTTTAGCCCAGCACTGACCCTGAAAAGTAATTCTAAGCGTACTTACCAGTAACTTGTATTTCGTTCCATAGGAATCCATTGTGTGGTTTTCACCAGAAAAGTTTCTACGTGTCTATTTTTGAAACGTTCAAATATTCCTCTAAAATCAGCCGAACTACGAATTCCGATTTACTCACCTGTAATCAGGAGAGAACCCAGAGCTGCATCTTTTAGCCCAGCACAGACCCTGAAAAGTAATTCTAAGCGTACTTACCAGTAACTTGTATTTCCTTCCATAGGAATCCATTGTGTGGTTTTCAGCAGACAATTTTCTAAGTGTCCATTTTTGAAACGTACAAATATTCCTCTAAAATCTGCCGAACTACGAATTCCGATTTACTCACCTGTAATCAGGAGAGAACCCAGGGCTGCAACTTTTAGCCCAGCACTGACCCTGAAAAGTAATTCTAAGCGTACTTACCAGTAACTTGTATTTCCTTCCATAGGAATCCATTGTGTGGTTTTCACCAGAAAATTTTCTGTGTCCATTTTTGAACCGCACAATTATTCCTCTAAAATCAGCCGAACTACGAATTCTGATTTACTCACCTGTAATCAGGAGAGAACCCAGAGCTGCATCTTTTAGCCCAGCACTGACCCTGAAAAGTAATTCTAAGCATACTTACCAGTAACTTGTATTTCCTTCCGTAGGAATCCATTGTCTGGTTTTCACCAGAAAAGTTTTTACGTGTCTATTTTTGAAACGTACAAATATTCCTCTAAAATCAGCCGAACTACGAATTCCGATTTACTCACCTGTAATCAGGAGAGAACCCAGGGCTGCATCTTTTAGCCCAGCACTGACCCTGAAAAGTAATTCTAAGCGTACTCACCAGTAACTTGTATTTCCTTCCATAGGAATCCATTGTGTGGTTTTCACCAGAAAAGTTTCTATGTGTCTCTTTTTGAAACGTACAAATATTTCTCTAAAATCAGCCGAACTACGAATTCCGATTTACTCACCTGTATTCAGGAGAGAACCCAGAGCTGCATCTTTTAGCCCAGCACAGACCCTGAAAAGTAATTCTAAGCATACTTACCAGTAACTTGTATTTCCTTCCATAGGAATCCATTGTGTGGTTTTCAGCAGACAATTTTCTAAGTGTCCGTTTTTGAAACGTACAAATATTCCTCTAAAATCAGCCAAACTACGAATTCCGATTTACTCACCTGTTATCAGGAGAGAACCTAGGGCTGCATCTTTTTGCCCAGCACTGACCCTGAAAAGTAATTCTAAGCGTACTTACCAGTAACTTGTATTTCCTTCCATAGGAATCCATTGTGTGGTTTTCACCAGAAAATGTTCTGTGTCAATTTTTGAAACGTACAAATATTCCTCTAAAATCAGCTGAACTACGAATTCCGATTTACTTACCTGTTATCAGGAGAGAACCCAGGGCTGCATCTTTTAGCCCAGCACTGACCCTGAAAAGTAATTCTAAGCGTACTTACCAGTAACTTGTATTTCCTTCCATAGGAATCTATTGTGTGGTTTTCACCAGAAAAGTTTCTATGTGTCCATTTTTGAACCGCACAAATATTCCTCTAAAATCAGCCGAACTACGAATTCTGATTTACTCACCTGTAATCAGGAGAGAACCCAGAGCTGCATCTTTTAGCCCAGCACTGACCCTGAAAAGTAATTCTAAGCGTATTTACCAGTAACTTGTATTTCCTTCCATAGGAATCCATTGTGTGGTTTTCACCAGAAAAGTTTCTACGTGTCTATTTTTGAAACGTTCAAATATTCCTCTAAAATCAGCCGAACTACGAATTCCGATTTACTCACCTGTAATCAGGAGAGAACCCAGAGCTGCATCTTTTAGCCCAGCACAGACCCTGAAAAGTAATTCTAAGCGTACTTACCAGTAACTTGTATTTCCTTCCATAGGAATCCATTGTGTGGTTTTCAGCAGACAATTTTCTAAGTGTCCATTTTTGAAACGTACAAATATTCCTCTAAAATCAGCCAAACTACGAATTCCGATTTACTCACCTGTAATCAGGAGAGAACCCAGGGCTGCAACTTTTAGCCCAGCACTGACCCTGAAAAGTAATTCTAAGCGTACTTACCAGTAACTTGTATTTCCTTCCATAGGAATCCATTGTGTGGTTTTCACCCGAAAATTTTCTGTGTCCATTTTTGAAACGTACAAATATTCCTCTAAAATCAGCCGAACTACGAATTCCGATTTACTCATCTGTTATCAGGAGAGAACCCAGGGTTGCATCTTTTTGCCCAGCACTGACCCTGAAAAGTAATTCTAAGCGTACTTACCAGTAACTTGTATTTCCTTCCATAGGAATCCATTGTGTAATTTTCACCAGAAAAGTTTCTACGTGTCCATTTTTGAACCGCACAAATATTCCTCTAAAATCAGCCGAACTACGAATTCTGATTTACTCACCTGTAATCAGGAGAGAACCCAGAGCTGCATCTTTTAGCCCAGCACTGACCCTGAAAAGTAATTCTAAGCATACTTACCAGTAACTTGTATTTCCTTCCATAGGAATCCATTGCCTGGTTTTCACCAGAAAAGTTTCTACGTGTCTATTTTTGAAACGTACAAATATTCCTCTAAAATCAGCCGAACTACGAATTCCGATTTACTCACCTGTAATCAGGAGAGAACCCAGGGCTGCATCTTTTAGCCCAGCACAGACCCTGAAAAGTAACTCTAAGCATATTTACCAGTAACTTGTATTTCCTTACTTAGGAATACATTGTGTGGTTTTCAGCAGAAAATTTTCTGTGTCCATTTTTTAAACGTACAAATATTCCTCTAAAATCAGCCGAACTACGAATTCCGATTTACTCACCTGTTATCAGGAGAGAACCCAGAGCTGCATCTTTTAGCCCAGCACTGACCCTGAAAAGTAATTCTAAGAGTACTTACCAGTAACTTGTATTTCCTTCCATAGGAATCCATTGTGTGGTTTTCACCAGAAAAGTTTCTACGTGTCCATTTTTGAACCGCACAAATATTCCTCTAAAATCAGCCGAACTACGAATTCTGATTTACTCACCTGTAATCAGGAGAGAACCCAGAGCTGCATCTTTTAGCCCAGCACAGACCCTGAAAAGTAATTCTAAGCGTACTTACCAGTAACTTGTATTTCCTTCTATAGGAATCCACTTTGTGGTTTTCAGCAGACAATTTTCTAAGTGTCCATTTTTGAAACGTACAAATATTCCTCTAAAATCAGCCAAACTACGAATTCGGATTTACTCCCCTGTTATCAAGAGAGAACCCAGTGCTGCATCTTTTAGCCCAGCACAGACCCTGAAAAGTAATTCTAAGCGTACTTACCAGTAACTTATAATTCCTTCCATATGAATCCATTGTGTGGTTTTCACCAGACAATTTTCTAAGTGTCCATTTTTTAAACGTACAAATATTCCTCTAAAATCAGCCGAACTACGAATTCCGATTTACTCACCTGTTATCAGGAGAGAACCCAGGGCTGCATCTTTTAGCCCAGCACTGACCCTGAAGAGTAATTCTAAGCGTACTTATCAGTAACTTGTATTTCCTTCCATAGGAATCCATTGTGTGGTTTTCACCAGAAAAGTTTCTACGTGTCCATTTTTGAACCGCACAAATATTCCTCTAAAATCAGCCGAACTACGAATTCTGATTTACTCACCTGTAATCAGGAGAGAACCCATAGCTGCATCTTTTAGCCCAGCACTGACCCTGAAAAGTAATTCTAAGCGTAGTTACCAGTAACTTGTATTTCCTTCCATAGGAATCCATTGTGTGGTTTTCACCAGAAAAGTTTCTACGTGTCCATTTTTGAACCGCACAAATATTCCTATAAAATCAGCCGAACTACGAATTCTGATTTACTCACCTCTAATCAGGAGAGAACCCATAGCTACATCTTTTAGCCCAGCACTGACCCTGAAAAGTAATTCTAAGCGTACTTACCAGTAACTTGTATTTCCTTCCATAGGAATCCATTTTGTGGTTTTCACCAGAAAAGTTTCTACGTGTCTATTTTTGAAACGTACAAATATTCCTCTAAAATCAGCCAAACTACGAATTCCGATTTACTCACCTGTAATCAGGAGAGAACCCAGAGCTGCATCTTTTAGCCCAGCACAGACCCTGAAAAGTAATTCTAAGCGTACTTACCAGTAACTTGTATTTCCTTCCATAGGAATCCATTGTCTGGTTTTCGGCAGACAATTTTCTAAGTGTCCATTTTTGAAACGTACAAATATTCCTCTAAAATAAGCCAAACTACGAATTCCGATTTACTCACCTGTTATCAGGAGAGAACCCAGGGCTGCAACTTTTAGCCCAGCACTGACCCTGAAAAGTAATTCTAAGCGTACTTACCAGTAACTTGTATTTCCTTCCATAGGAATCCATTGTGTGGTTTTCACCAGAAAAGTTTCTACGTGTCCATTTTTGAACCGCACAAATATTCCTCTAAAATCAGCCGAACTACGAATTCTGATTTACTCACCTGTAATCAGGAGAGAACCCAGAGCTGCATCTTTTAGCCCAGCACAGACCCTGAAAAGTAATTCTAAGCGTACTTACCAGTAACTCGTATTTCCTTCCATAGGAATCCATTGTGTGGTTTTCACCAGACAATTTTCTAAGTGTCCATTTTTGAAACGTACAAATATTCCTCTAAAATCAGCTGAACTACGAATTCCGATTTACTCACCTGTAATTAGGAGAGAACCCAGTGCTGCATCTTTTAGCCCAGCACAGAGCCTGAAAAGTAATTCTAAGCGTACCTACCAGTAACTTGTATTTCCTGCCATAGGAATCCATTGTGTGGTTTTCACCAGAAAATTTTCTGTGTCCATTTTTGAAACGTACAAATATTCCTCTAAAATCAGCCGAACTACGGATTCCGATTTACTCACCTGTTATCAGGAGAGAACCCAGGGCTGCATCTTTTAGCCCAGCACAGACCCTGAAAAGTAATTCTAAGCGTACTTACCAGTAACTTGTATTTCCTTCTATAGGAATACATTGTGTTGTTTTCACCAGAAAATTTTGTGTCCATTTTTTAAACGTACAAATATTCCTCTAAAATCAGCCGAACTACGAATTCCGATTTACTCACCTGTTATCAAGAATGAACCCAGGGCTGCATTTTTTAGCCCAGCACTGACCCTGAAAAGTAATTATAAGCGTACTTACCAGTTACTTTTATTTCCCTCCATAGGAATACATTGTGTGGTTTTCACCAGAAAAGCTTCTATGTGTCCATTTTTGAACCGCACAAATATTCCTCTAAAATCAGCCGAACTACGAATTCCGATTTACTCACCTGTTATCAGGAGAGAACCCAGGGCTGCATCTTTTAGCCCAGCACTGACCCTGAAAAGTAATTCTAAGCGTACTTACCAGTAACTTGTATTTCCTTCCTTAGGAATCCATTGTGTGGTTTTCACCAGAAAAGTTTCTACGTGTCCATTTTTGAACCGCACAAATATTCCTCTAAAATCAGCCGAACTACGAATTCTGATTTACTCACCTGTAATCAGGAGAGAACCCATAGCTGCATCTTTTAGCCCAGCACTGACCCTGAAAAGTAATTCTAAGCGTAGTTACCAGTAACTTGTATTTCCTTCCATAGGAATCCATTGTGTGGTTTTCACCAGAAAAGTTTCTACGTGTCCATTTTTGAACCGCACAAATATTCCTCTAAAATCAGCCGAACTACGAATTCTGATTTACTCACCTCTAATCAGGAGAGAACCCATAGCTACATCTTTTAGCCCAGCACTGACCCTGAAAAGTAATTCTAAGCGTAGTTACCAGTAACTTGTATTTCCTTCCATAGGAATCCATTGTGTGGTTTTCACCAGAAAAGTTTCTACGTGTCCATTTTTGAACCGCACAAATATTCCTATAAAATCAGCCGAACTACGAATTCTGATTTACTCACCTCTAATCAGGAGAGAACCCATAGCTACATCTTTTAGCCCAGCACTGACCCTGAAAAGTAATTCTAAGCGTACTTACCAGTAACTTGTATTTCCTTCCATAGGAATCCATTTTGTGGTTTTCACCAGAAAAGTTTCTACGTGTCTATTTTTGAAACGTACAAATATTCCTCTAAAATCAGCCAAACTACGAATTCCGATTTACTCACCTGTAATCAGGAGAGAACCCAGAGCTGCATCTTTTAGCCCAGCACAGACCCTGAAAAGTAATTCTAAGCGTACTTACCAGTAACTTGTATTTCCTTCCATAGGAATCCATTGTCTGGTTTTCGGCAGACAATTTTCTAAGTGTCCATTTTTGAAACGTACAAATATTCCTCTAAAATAAGCCAAACTACGAATTCCGATTTACTCACCTGTTATCAGGAGAGAACCCAGGGCTGCAACTTTTAGCCCAGCACTGACCCTGAAAAGTAATTCTAAGCGTACTTACCAGTAACTTGTATTTCCTTCCATAGGAATCCATTGTGTGGTTTTCACCAGAAAAGTTTCTACGTGTCCATTTTTGAACCGCACAAATATTCCTCTAAAATCAGCCGAACTACGAATTCTGATTTACTCACCTGTAATCAGGAGAGAACCCAGAGCTGCATCTTTTAGCCCAGCACAGACCCTGAAAAGTAATTCTAAGCGTACTTACCAGTAACTCGTATTTCCTTCCATAGGAATCCATTGTGTGGTTTTCACCAGACAATTTTCTAAGTGTCCATTTTTGAAACGTACAAATATTCCTCTAAAATCAGCTGAACTACGAATTCCGATTTACTCACCTGTAATCAGGAGAGAACCCAGAGCTGCATCTTTTAGCCCAGCACAGACCCTGAAAAGTAATTCTAAGCGTACTTACCAGTAACTTGTATTTCCTTCCATAGGAATCTATTGTGTGGTTTCCACCAGACAATTTTCTAAGTGTCCATTTTTGAAACGTACAAATATTCCTCTAAAATCAGCTGAACTACGAATTCCGATTTACTCACCTGTAATTAGGAGAGAACCCAGTGCTGCATCTTTTAGCCCAGCACAGAGCCTGAAAAGTAATTCTAAGCGTACCTACCAGTAACTTTTATTTCCTGCCATAGGAATCCATTGTGTGGTTTTCACCAGAAAATTTTCTGTGTCCATTTTTGAAACGTACAAATATTCCTCTAAAATCAGCCGAACTACGGATTCCGATTTACTCACCTGTTATCAGGAGAGAACCCAGGGCTGCATCTTTTAGCCCAGCACAGACCCTGAAAAGTAATTCTAAGCGTACTTACCAGTAACTTGTATTTCCTTCTATAGGAATACATTGTGTTGTTTTCACCAGAAAATTTTGTGTCCATTTTTTAAACGTACAAATATTCCTCTAAAATCAGCCGAACTACGAATTCCGATTTACTCACCTGTTATCAAGAATGAACCCAGGGCTGCATTTTTTAGCCCAGCACTGACCCTGAAAAGTAATTATAAGCGTACTTACCAGTTACTTTTATTTCCATCCATAGGAATACATTGTGTGGTTTTCACCAGAAAAGCTTCTATGTGTCCATTTTTGAACCGCACAAATATTCCTCTAAAATCAGCCGAACTACGAATTCCGATTTACTCACCTGTTATCAGGAGAGAACCCAGGGCTGCATCTTTTAGCCCAGCACTGACCCTGAAAAGTAATTCTAAGCGTACTTACCAGTAACTTGTATTTCCTTCCTTAGGAATCCATTGTGTGGTTTTCACCAGAAAAGTTTCTACGTGTCCATTTTTGAACCGCACAAATATTCCTCTAAAATCAGCCGAACTACGAATTCTGATTTACTCACCTGTAATCAGGAGAGAACGCAGGGCTGCATCTTTTAGCCCAGCACTGACCCTGAAAAGTAATTCTAAGCGTAGTTACCAGTAACTTGTATTTCCTTCCATAGGAATCCATTGTGTGGTTTTCACCAGAAAAGTTTCTACGTGTCCATTTTTGAACTGCACAAATATTCCTCTAAAATCAGCCGAACTACGAATTCTGATTTACTCACCTCTAATCAGGAGAGAACCCATAGCTACATCTTTTAGCCCAGCACTGACCCTGAAAAGTAATTCTAAGCGTACTTACCAGTAACTTGTATTTCCTTCCATAGGACTCCATTGTGTGGTTTTCACCAGAAAAGTTTCTACGTGTCTATTTTTGAAACGTACAAATATTCCTCTAAAATCAGCCGAACTACGAATTCCGATTTACTCACCTGTAATCAGGAGAGAACCCAGAGCTGCATCTTTTAGCCCAGCACAGACCCTGAAAAGTAATTCTAAGCGTACTTACCAGTAACTTTTATTTCCTGCCATAGGAATCCATTGTCTGGTTTTCGGCAGACAATCTTCTAAGTGTCCATTTTTGAAACGTACAAATATTCCTCTAAAATCAGCCAAACTACGGATTCCGATTTACTCACCTGTTATCAGGAGAGAACCCAGGGCTTCATCTTTTAGCCCAGCACAGACCCTGAAAAGTAATTCTAAGTGTACTTACCAGTAACTTGTATTTCCTTCTATAGGAATACATTGTGTTGTTTTCACCAGAAAATTTTGTGTCCATTTTTTAAACGTACACATATTCCTCTAAAATCAGCCGAACTACGAATTCCGATTTACTCACCTCTAATCAGGAGAGAACCCATAGCTACATCTTTTAGCCCAGCACTGACCCTGAAAAGTAATTCTAAGCGTACTTACCAGTAACTTGTATTTCCTTCCATAGGAATCCATTGTGTGGTTTTCACCAGAAAAGTTTCTACGTGTCCATTTTTGAACCGCACAAATATTCCTCTAAAATCAGCTGAACTACGAATTCTGATTTACTCACCTGTAATCAGGAGAGAACCCAGAGCTGCATCTTTTAGCCCAGCACAGACCCTGAAAAGTAATTCTAAGCGTACTTACCAGTAACTTGTATTTCCTTCCATAGGAATCCATTGTGTGGTTTTCACCAGACAATTTTCTAAGTGTCCATTTTTGAAACGTACAAATATTCCTCTAAAATCAGCTGAACTACGAATTCCGATTTACTCACCTGTAATTAGGAGAGAACCCAGTGCTGCATCTTTTAGCCCAGCACAGAGCCTGAAAAGTAATTCTAAGCGTACCTACCAGTAACTTTTATTTCCTGCCATAGGAATCCATTGTGTGGTTTTCACCAGAAAATTTTCTGTGTCCATTTTTGAAACGTACAAATATTCCTCTAAAATCGGCCGAACTACGGATTCCGATTTACTCACCTGTTATCAGGAGAGAACCCAGGGCTTCATCTTTTAGCCCAGCACAGACCCTGAAAAGTAATTCTAAGTGTACTTACCAGTAACTTGTATTTCCTTCTATAGGAATACATTGTGTTGTTTTCACCAGAAAATTTTGTGTCCATTTTTTAAACGTACACATATTCCTCTAAAATCAGCCGAACTACGAATTCCGATTTACTCACCTGTTATCAAGAATGAACCCAGAGCTGCATCTTTTAGCCCAGCACAGACCCTGTAAAGTAATTCTAAGCGTACTTACCAGTAACTTGTATTTCCTTCCATAGGAATCCATTGTGTGGTTTTCACCAGACAATTTTCTAAGTGTCCATTTTTGAAACGTACATATATTCCTCTAAAATCAGCCGAACTACGAATTCCGATTTACTCACCTGTCATCAGGAGAGAACTCAGGGCTGCATCTTTTAACCCAGCACAGACCCTGAAAAGTAATTCTAAGCGTACTTACCAGTAACTTTTATTTCCTGCCATAGGAATCCATTGTGTGGTTTTCACCAGAAAATTTTCTGTGTCCATTTCTGAAACGTACAAATATTCCTCTAAAATCAGCCAAACTACGAATTCCGATTTACTCACCTGTTATCAGGAGAGAACCCAGGGCTGCATTTTTTAGCCCAGCACTGACCCTGAAAAGTAATTCTAAGCATACTTACCAGTAACTTGTATTTCCTTCCATAGGAATCCATTGTGTGGTTTTCACAAGACAATTTTCTAAGTGTCCATTTTTGAAACGTACAAATATTCCTCTAAAATAAGCCGAACTACGAATTCCGATTTACTCACCTGTAATCAGGAGAGAACCCAGTGCTGCATCTTATAGCCCAGCACAGACCCTGAAAAGTAATTCTAAGCGTACTTACCAGTAACTTGTATTTCCTTCCATAGGAATCCATTGTGTGGTTTTCAGCAGACAATTTTCTAAGTGTCCATTTTTGAAACGTACAAATATTCCTCTAAAATCAGCCAAACTACGAATTCCGATTTACTCACCTGTTATCAGGAGAGAACCCAGGGCTGCATCTTTTAGCCCAGCACTGACCCTGAAAAGTAATTCTAAGCGTACTTACCAGTAACTTGTATTTCCTTCCATAGGAATCCATTGTGTGGTTTTCACCAGAAAAGTTTCTACGTGTCCATTTTTGAACCGCACAAATATTCCTCTAAAATCAGCCGAACTACGAATTCCGATTTACTCACCTGTTATCAGGAGAGAACCCAGGGCTGCATCTTTTAGCCCAGCACTGACCCTGAAAAGTAATTCTAAGCATACTTACCAGTAACTTGTATTTCCTTCCATAGGAATCCATTGTCTGGTTTTCACCAGAAAAGTTTCTACGTGTCTATTTTTGAAATGTACAAATATTCCTCTAAAATCAGCCGAACTACGAATTCCGATTTACTCACCTGTAATCAGGAGAGAACCCAGGGCTGCATCTTTTAGCCCAGCACTGACCCTGAAAAGTAATTCTAAGCGTACTCACCAGTAACTTGTATTTCCTTCCATAGGAATCCATTGTGTGGTTTTCACCAGAAAAGTTTCTATGTGTCTATTTTTGAAACGTACAAATATTTCTCTAAAATCAGCCGAACTACGAATTCCGATTTACTCACCTGTATTCAGGAGAGAACCCAGAGCTGCATCTTTTAGCCCAGCACAGACCCTGAAAAGTAATTCTAAGCATACTTACCAGTAACTTGTATTTCCTTCCGTAGGAATCTATTGTGTGGTTTTCAGCAGACAATTTTCTAAGTGTCCGTTTTTGAAACGTACAAATATTCCTCTAAAATCAGCCAAACTACGAATTCCGATTTACTCACCTGTTATCAGGAGAGAACCCAGGGCTGCATCTTTTAGCCCAGCACTGACCCTGAAAAGTAATTCTAAGCGTACTTACCAGTAACTTGTATTTCCTTCCATAGGAATCCATTGTGTGGTTTTCACCAGAAAATTTTCTGTGTCCATTTTTGAAACGTACAAATATTCCTCTAAAATCAGCCGAACTACGAATTCCGATTTACTTACCTGTTATCAGGAGAGAACCCAGTGCTGCATCTTTTAGCCCAGCACTGACCCTGAAAAGTAATTCTAAGCGTACTTACCAGTAACTTGTATTTCCTTCCATAGGAATCCATTGTGTGGTTTTCACCAGAAAAGTTTCTACGTGTCCATTTTTGAACCGCACAAATATTCCTCTAAAATCAGCCGAACTACGAATTCTGATTTACTCACCTGTAATCAGGAGAGAACCCAGAGCTGCATCTTTTAGCCCAGTACTGACCCTGAAAAGTAATTCTAAGCGTACTTACCAGTAACTTGTATTTCCTTCCATAGGAATCCATTGTATGGTTTTCACCAGAAAAGTTTCTACGTGTCTATTTTTGAAACGTTCAAATATTCCTCTAAAATCAGCCGAACTACGAATTCCGATTTACTCACCTGTAATCAGGAGAGAACCCAGAGCTGCATCTTTTAGCCCAGCACAGACCCTGAAAAGTAATTCTAAGCGTACTTACCAGTAACTTGTATTTCCTTCCATAGGAATCCATTGTGTGGTTTTCAGCAGACAATTTTCTAAGTGTCCATTTTTGAAACGTACAAATATTCCTCTAAAATCAGCCAAACTACGAATTCCGATTTACTCACCTGTAATCAGGAGAGAACCCAGGGCTGCAACTTTTAGCCCAGCACTGACCCTGAAAAGTAATTCTAAGCGTACTTACCAGTAACTTGTATTTCCTTCCATAGGAATCCATTGTGTGGTTTTCACCAGAAAATTTTCTGTGTCCATTTTTGAAACGTACAAATATTCCTCTAAAATCAGCCGAACTACGAATTCCGATTTACTCATCTGTTATCAGGAGAGAACCCAGAGCTGCATCTTTTAGCCCAGCACTGACCCTGAAAAGTAATTCTAAGCGTACTTACCAGTAACTTGTATTTCCTTCCATAGGAATCCATTGTGTGGTTTTCACCAGAAAAGTTTCTACGTGTCCATTTTTGAACCGCACAAATATTCCTCTAAAATCAGCCGAACTACGAATTCTGATTTACTCACCTGTAATCAGGAGAGAACCCAGAGCTGCATCTTTTAGCCCAGCACTGACCCTGAAAAGTAATTCTAAGCATACTTACCAGTAACTTGTATTTCCTTCCATAGGAATCCATTGTCTGGTTTTCACCAGAAAAGTTTCTACGTGTCTATTTTTGAAACGTACAAATATTCCTCTAAAATCAGCCGAACTACGAATTCCGATTTACTCACCTGTAATCAGGAGAGAACCCAGGGCTGCATCTTTTAGCCCAGCACAGACCCTGAAAAGTAACTCTAAGCGTATTTACCAGTAACTTGTATTTCCTTACTTAGGAATACATTGTGTGGTTTTCACCAGAAATTTTTCTGTGTCCATTTTTTAAACGTACAAATATTCCTCTAAAATCAGCCAAACTACGAATTCCGATTTACTCACCTGTTATCAGGAGAGAACCCAGGGCTGCATCTTTTAGCCCAGCACTGACCCTGAAAAGTATTTCTAAGCGTACTTACCAGTAACTTGTATTTCCTTCCATAGGAATCCATTGTGTTTTTTTCACCAGAAAATTTTCTGTGTCCATTTTTGAAACGTACAAATATTCCTCTAAAATCAGCCGAACTACGAATTCCGATTTACTCACCTGTTATCAGGAGAGAACCCAGAGCTGCATCTTTTAGCCCAGCACTGACCCTGAAAAGTAATTCTAAGCGTACTTACCAGTAACTTGTATTTCCTTCCATAGGAATCCATTGTGTGGTTTTCACCAGAAAAGTTTCTACGTGTCCATTTTTGAACCGCACAAATATTCCTCTAAAATCAGCCGAACTACGAATTCTGATTTACTCACCTGTAATCAGGAGAGAACCCAGAGCTGCATCTTTTAGCCCAGCACAGACCCTGAAAATTAATTCTAAGCGTACTTACCAGTAACTTGTATTTCCTTCCATAGGAATCCACTGTGTGGTTTTCAGCAGACAATTTTCTAAGTGTCCATTTTTGAAACGTACAAATATTCCTCTAAAATCAGCCAAACTACGAATTCGGATTTACTCCCCTGTTATCAAGAGAGAACCCAGTGCTGCATCTTTTAGCCCAGCACAGACCCTGAAAAGTAATTCTAAGCGTACTTACCAGTAACTTATAATTCCTTCCATATGAATCCATTGTGTGGTTTTCACCAGACAATTTTCTAAGTGTCCATTTTTTAAACGTACAAATATTCCTCTAAAATCAGCCGAACTACGAATTCCGATTTACTCACCTGTTATCAGGAGAGAACCCAGGGCTGCATCTTTTAGCCCAGCACTGACCCTGAAGAGTAATTCTAAGCGTACTTACCAGTAACTTGTATTTCCTTCCATAGGCATCCATTGTGTGGTTTTCACCAGAAAGTTTTCTGTGTCCATTTTTGAAATGTACAAATATTCCTCTAAAATCAGCCGAACTACGAATTCCGATTTACTCACCTGTTATCAGGAGAGAACCCAGGGCTGCATCTTTTAGCCCAGCACTGACCCTGAAAAGTAATTTTAAGCGTACTTACCAGTAACTTGTATTTCCTTCCTTAGGAATCCATTGTGTGGTTTTCACCAGAAAAGTTTCTACGTGTCCATTTTTGAACCGCACAAATATTCCTCTAAAATCAGCCGAACTACGAATTCTGATTTACTCACCTGTAATCAGGAGAGAACCCATAGCTGCATCTTTTAGCCCAGCACTGACCCTGAAAAGTAATTCTAAGCGTACTTACCAGTAACTAGTATTTCCTTCCATAGGAATCCATTGTGTGGTTTTCACCAGAAAAGTTTCTATGTGTCTATTTTTGAAACGTACAAATATTCCTCTAAAATCAGCCGAACTACGAATTCCGATTTACTCACCTGTAATCAGGAGAGAACCCAGAGCTGCATCTTTTAGCCCAGCACAGACCCTGAAAAGTAATTCTAAGCGTACTTACCAGTAACTTGTATTTCCTTCCATAGGAATCCATTGTGTGGTTTTCGGCAGACAATTTTCTAAGTGTCCATTTTTGAAATGTACAAATATTCCTCTAAAATTAGCCAAACTACGAATTCCGATTTACTCACCTGTTATCAAGAGAGAACCCTGGGCTGCAACTTTTAGCCCAGCACTGACCCTGAAAAGTTATTCTAAGCGTACTTACCAGTAACTTGTATTTCCTTCCATAGGAATCCATTGTGTGGTTTTCACCAGAAAATTTTCTGTGTCCATTTTTGAAACGTACAAATATTCCTCTAAAATCAGCCGAACTATGAATTCCGATTTACTCACCTGTTATCAGGAGAGAACCCAGGGCCGGATCTTTTAGCCCAGCACTGACCCTGAAAAGTAATTCTAAGCGTACTTACCAGTAACTTGTATTTCCTTCCATAGGAATCCAATGTGTGGTTTTCACCAGAAAAGTTTCTACGTGTCCATTTTTGAACCGTACAAATATTCTTCTAAAATCAGCCGAACTACAAATTCTGATTTACTTACCTGTAATCAGGAGAGAACCCAGAGCTGCATCTTTTAGCCCAGCACAGACCCTGAAAAGTAATTCTAAGCATACTTACCAGTAACTTGTATTTCCTTCCATAGGAATCCATTGTGTGGTTTTCACCAGAAAAGTTTCTACGTGTCCATTTTTGAACCGCACAAATATTCCTCTAAAATCAGCCGAACTACGAATTCTGATTTACTCACCTGTAATCAGGAGAGAACCCAGAGCTGCATCTTTTAGCCCAGCACAGACCCTGAAAAGTAATTCTAAGCGTACTTACCAGTAACTTGTATTTCCTTCCATAGGAATCCATTGTGTGGTTTTCACCAGAAAAGTTTCTACGTGTCCATTTTTGAACCGCACAATTATTCCTCTAAAATCAGCCGAACTACGAATTCTGATTTACTCACCTGTTTTCAGGAGAGAACCCAGAGCTGCATCTTTTAGCCGACACAGACCCTGAAAAGTAATTCTAAGCCTACTTACCAGTAACTTGTATTTCCTTCCATAGGAATCCATTGTGTGGATTTCACCAGAAAAGTTTCTACGTGTCCATTTTTGAACCGCACAAATATTCCTCTAAAATCAGCCGAACTACGAATTCTGATTTACTCACCTGTAATCAGGAGAGAACCCAGAGCTGCATCTTTAAGCCCAGCACAGACCCTGAAAAGTAATTCTAAGCGTACTTACCAGTAACTTGTATTTCCTTCCATAGGAATCCATTGTGTGGTTTTCGGCAGACAATTTTCTAAGTGTCCATTTTTGAAACGTACAAATATTCCTCTAAAATCAGCCAAACTACGAATTCCGATTTACTCACCTGTTATCAGGAGAAACCCAGGGCTGCAACTTTTAGCCCAGCACTGACCCTGAAAAGTAATTCTAAGCGTACTTACCAGTAACTTGTATTTCCTTCCATAGGAATCCATTGTGTGGTTTTCACCAGAAAAGTTTCTACGTGTCCATTTTTGAACCGCACAAATATTCCTCTAAAATCAGCCGAACTACGAATTCTGATTTACTCACCTGTAATCAGGAGAGAACCCATAGCTGCATCTTTTAGCCCAGCACAGACCCTGAAAAGTAATTCTAAATGTACTTACCAGTAACTTGTATTTCCTTCCATAGGAATCCATTGTGTGGTTTTTACCAGAAAATTTTCTACGTGTCCATTTTTGAACCGCACAAATATTCCTCTAAATTCAGCCGAACTACGAATTCTGATTTACTCACCTGTAATCAGGAGAGAACCCAGAGCTGCATCTTTTAGCCCAGCACAGACCCTGAAAAGTAATTCTAAGCGTACTTACCAGTAACTTGTATTTCCTTCCATAGGAATCCATTGTGTGGTTTTCACCAGAAAAGTTTCTACGTGTCCATTTTTGAACCGCACAATTATTCCTCTAAAATCAGCCGAACTACGAATTCTGATTTACTCACCTGTTTTCAGGAGAGAACCCAGAGCTGCATCTTTTAGCCCAGCACAGACCCTGAAAAGTAATTCTAAGCGTACTTACCAGTAACTTGTATTTCCTTCCATAGGAATCCATTGTGTGGATTTCACCAGAAAAGTTTCTACGTGTCCATTTTTGAACCGCACAAATATTCCTCTAAAATCAGCCGAACTACGAATTCTGATTTACTCACCTGTAATCAGGAGAGAACCCAGAGCTGCATCTTTAAGCCCAGCACAGACCCTGAAAAGTAATTCTAAGCGTACTTACCAGTAACTTGTATTTCCTTCCATAGGAATCCATTGTGTGGTTTTCGGCAGACAATTTTCTAAGTGTCTATTTTTGAAACGTACAAATATTCCTCTAAAATCAGCCAAACTACGAATTCCGATTTACTCACCTGTTATCAGGAGAAACCCAGGGCTCCAATTTTTAGCCCAGCACTGACCCTGAAAAGTAATTCTAAGCGTACTTACCAGTAACTTGTATTTCCTTCCATAGGAATCCATTGTGTGGTTTTCACCAGAAAAGTTTCTACGTGTCCATTTTTGAACCGCACAAATATTCCTCTAAAATCAGCCGAACTACGAATTCTGATTTACTCACCTGTAATCAGGAGAGAACCCATAGCTGCATCTTTTAGCCCAGCACTGACCCTGAAAAGTAATTCTAAGCGTACTTACCAGTAACTTATAATTCCTTCCATATGAATCCATTGTGTGGTTTTCACCAGACAATTTTCTAAGTGTCCATTTTTTAAACATACAAATATTCCTCTAAAATCAGCCGAACTACGAATTCCGATTTAATCACCTGTTATCAGGAGAGAACCCAGGGCTGCATCTTTTAGCCCAGCACTGACCCTGAAAAGTAATTCTAAGCGTACTTACCAGTAACTTGTATTTCCTTCCATAGGAATCCATTGTGTGGTTTTCAACAGAAAATTTTCTGTGTCCATTTTTGAAACATACAAATATTCCTCTAAAATCAGCAGAACTACGAATTCCGATTTACTCACCTGTTATCAGGAGAGAACCCAGGGCTGCATCTTTTAGCCCAGCACTGACCCTGAAAAGTAATTCTAAGCGTACTTACCAGTAACTTGTATTTCCTTCCATAGGAATCCATTGTGTGGTTTTCACCAGAAAAGTTTCTACGTGTCCATTTTTGAACCACACAAATATTCATCTAAAATCAGCCAAACTACGAATTCTGATTTACTCACCTGTAATCAGGAGAGAACCCATAGCTGCATCTTTTAGCCCAGCACTGACCCTGAAAAGTAATTCTAAGCGTACTTACCAGTAACTTGTATTTCCTTCCATAGGAATCCATTGTGTGGTTTTCACCAGAAAAGTTTCTACGCGTCTATTTTTGAAACGTACAAATATTCCTCTAAAATCAGCCGAACTACTAATTCCGATTTACTCACCTGTAATCAGGAGAGAACCCAGAGCTGCATCTTTTAGCCCAGCACAGACCCTGAAAAGTAATTCTAAGTGTACTTACCAGTAACTTGTATTTCCTTCCATAGGAATAAATTGTGTGGTTTTCACCAGAAAATTTTCTACGTGTTCATTTTTGAACCGCACAAATATTCCTCTAAATTCAGCCGAACTACGAATTCTGATTTACTCACCTGTAATCAGGAGAGAACCCAGAGCTGCATCTTTTAGCCCAGCACAGACCCTGAAAAGTAATTCAAAGCGTACTTACCAGTAACTTGTATTTCCTTCCATAGGAATCCATTGTGTGGTTTTCACCAGACAATTTTCTAAGTGTCCATTTTTTAAACGTACAAATATTCCTCTAAAATCAGCTGAACTACGAATTCCGATTTACTCACCTGTTATCAGGAGAGAACCCAGGGCTGCATCTTTTAGCCCAGCACTGACCCTGAAAAGTAATTCTAAGCGTACTTACCAGTAACTTGTATTTCCTTCCATAGGAATCCATTGTGTGGTTTTCACCAGAAAATTTTCTGTGTCCATTTTTGAAACGTACAAACATTCCTCTAAAATCAGCCAAACTACGAATTCCGATTTACTCACCTGTTATCAGGAGAGAACCCAGGGCTGCATCTTTTAGCCCAGCACTGACCCTGAAAAGTAATTCTAAGCGTACTTACCAGTAACTTGTATTTCCTTCCATAGGAATCCATTGTGTGGTTTTCACCAGAAAAGTTTCTACGTGTCCATTTTTGAACCGCACAAATATTCCTCTAAAATCAGCCGAACTACGAATTCCGATTTACTCACCTCCAATCAGGAGAGAACCCATAGCTACATCTTTTAGCCCAGCACTGACACTGAAAAGTAATTCTAAGCGTACTTACCAGTACCTTGTATTTCCTTCCATAGGAATCCATTTTGTGGTTTTCACCAGAAAAGTTTCTACGTGTCTATTTTTGAAACGTACAAATATTCCTCTAAAATCAGCCGAACTACGAATTCCGATTTACTCACCTGTAATCAGGAGAGAACCCAGAGCTGCATCTTTTAGCCCAGCACAGACCCTGAAAAGTAATTCTAAGCGTACTTACCAGTAACTTGTATTTCCTTCCATAGGAATCCATTGTGTGGTTTTCGGCAGACAATTTTCTAAGTGTCCATTTTTGAAACGTACAAATATTCCTCTAAATCAGCCAAACTACGAATTCCGATTTACTCACCTGTTATCAGGAGAGAACCCTGGGCTGCAACTTTTAGCCTAGCACTGACCCTGAAAAGTAATTCTAAGCGTACTTACCAGTAACTTGTATTTCCTTCCATAGGAATCCATTGTGTGGTTTTCACCAGAAAAGTTTCTACGTGTCCATTTTTGAACCGCACAAATATTCCTCTAAAATCAGCCGAACTACGAATTCTGATTTACTCACCTGTAATCAGGAGAGAACCCAGAGCTGCATCTTTTAGCCCAGCACAGACCCTGAAAAGTCATTCTAAGCGTACTTACCAGTAACTTGTATTTCCTTCCATAGGAATCCATTGTGTGGTTTTCACCAGACAATTTTCTAAGTGTCCATTTTTGAAACGTACAAATATTCCTCTAAAATCAGTTGAACTACGAATTCCGATTTACTCACCTGTAATTAGGAGAGAACCCAGTGCTGCATCTTTTAGCCCAGCACAGAGCCTGAAAAGTAATTCTAAGCGTACCTACCAGTAACTTTTATTTCCTGCCATAGGAATCCATTGTGTGGTTTTCACCAGAAAATTTTCTGTGTCCATTTTTGAAACGTACAAATATTCCTCTAAAATCAGCCGAACTACGGATTCCGATTTACTCACCTGTTATCAGGAGAGAACCCAGGGCTGCATCTTTTAGCCCAGCACAGACCCTGAAAAGTAATTCTAAGCGTACTTACCAGTAACTTGTATTTCCTTCTATAGGAATACATTGTGTTGTTTTCACCAGAAAATTTTGTGTCCATTTTTTAAACGTACAAATATTCCTCTAAAATCAGCCGAACTACGAATTCCGATTTACTCACCTGTTATCAAGAATGAACCCAGAGCTGCATCTTTTAGCCCAGCACAGACCCTGTAAAGTAATTCTAAGCGTACTTACCAGTAACTTGTATTTCCTTCTTAGGAATCCATTGTGTGGTTTTCACCAGACAATTTTCTAAGTGTCCATTTTTGAAACGTACATATATTCCTCTAAAATCAGCCGAACTACGAATTCCGATTTACTCACCTGTCATCAGGAGAGAACTCAGGGCTGCATCTTTTAACCCAGCACAGACCCTGAAAAGTAATTCTAAGCGTACTTACCAGTAACTTTTATTTCCTGCCATAGGAATCCATTGTGTGGTTTTCACCAGAAAATTTTCTGTGTCCATTTTTGAAACGTACAAATATTCCTCTAAAATCAGCCAAACTACGAATTCCGATTTACTCACCTGTTATCAGGAGAGAACCCAGGGCTGCATTTTTTATCCCAGCACTGACCCTGAAAAGTCATTCTAAGCGTACTTACCAGTAACTTGTATTTCCTTCCATAGGAATCCATTGTGTGGTTTTCACAAGACAATTTTCTAAGTGTCCATTTTTGAAACGTACAAATATTCCTCTAAAATAAGCCGAACTACGAATTCCGATTTACTCACCTGTAATCAGGAGAGAACCCAGTGCTGCATCTTATAGCCCAGCACAGACCCTGAAAAGTAATTCTAAGCGTACTTACCAGTAACTTGTATTTCCTTCCATAGGAATCCATTGTGTGGTTTTCAGCAGACAATTTTCTAAGTGTCCATTTTTGAAACGTACAAATATTCCTCTAAAATCAGCCAAACTACGAATTCCGATTTACTCACCTGTTATCAGGAGAGAACCCAGGGCTGCATCTTTTAGCCCAGCACTGACCCTGAAAAGTAATTCTAAGCGTACTTACCAGTAACTTGTATTTCCTTCCATAGGAATCCATTGTGTGGTTTTCACCAGAAAAGTTTCTACGTGTCCATTTTTGAACCGCACAAATATTCCTCTAAAATCAGCCGAACTACGAATTCTGATTTACTCACCTGTAATCAGGAGAGAACCCAGAGCTGCATCTTTTAGCCCAGCACTGACCCTGAAAAGTAATTCTAAGCGTACTTACCAGTAACTTGTATTTCCTTCCATAGGAATCCATTGTCTGGTTTTCACCAGAAAAGTTTCTACGTGTCTATTTTTGAAACGTACAAATATTCCTCTAAAATCAGCCGAACTACGAATTCCGATTTACTCACCTGTAATCAGGAGAGAACCCAGAGCTGCATCTTTTAGCCCAGCACAGACCCTGAAAAGTAACTCTAAGCGTATTTACCAGTAACTTGTATTTCCTTCCTTAGGAATACATTGTGTGGTTTTCACCAGAAAATTTTCTGTGTCCATTTTTTAAACGTACAAATATTCCTCTAAAATCAGCCGAACTACGAATTCCGATTTACTCACCTGTTATCAGGAGAGAACCCAGGGCTGCATCTTTTAGCCCAGCACTGACCCTGAAAAGTAATTCTAAGCGTACTCACCAGTAACTTGTATTTCCTTCCATAGGAATCCATTGTGTGGTTTTCAGCAGACAATTTTCTAAGTGTCCGTTTTTGAAACGTACAAATATTCCTCTAAAATCAGCCAAACTACGAATTCCGATTTACTCACCTGTTATCAGGAGAGAACCCAGGGCTGCATCTTTTAGCCCAGCACTGACCCTGAAAAGTAATTCTAAGTGTACTTACCAGTAACTTGTATTTCCTTCCATAGGAATCCATTGTGTGGTTTTCACCAGAAAATTTTCTGTGTCCATTTTTGAAACGTACAAATATTCCTCTAAAATCAGCCGAACTACGAATTCCGATTTACTCACCTGTTATCAGGAGAGAACCCAGGGCTGCATCTTTTAGCCCAGCACTGACCCTGAAAAGTAATTCTAAGCGTACTTACCAGTAACTTGTATTTCCTTCAATAGGAATCCATTGTGTGGTTTTCACCAGAAAAGTTTCTACGTGTCCATTTTTGAACCGCACAAATATTCCTCTAAAATCAGCCGAACTACGAATTCTGATTTACTCACCTGTAATCAGGAGAGAACCCAGAGCTGCATCTTTTAGCCCAGCACTGACCCTGAAAAGTAATTCTAAGCGTACTTACCAGTAACTTGTATTTCGTTCCATAGGAATCCATTGTGTGGTTTTCACCAGAAAAGTTTCTACGTGTCTATTTTTGAAACGTTCAAATATTCCTCTAAAATCAGCCGAACTACGAATTCCGATTTACTCACCTGTAATCAGGAGAGAACCCAGAGCTGCATCTTTTAGCCCAGCACAGACCCTGAAAAGTAATTCTAAGCGTACTTACCAGTAACTTGTATTTCCTTCCATAGGAATCCATTGTGTGGTTTTCAGCAGACAATTTTCTAAGTGTCCATTTTTGAAACGTACAAATATTCCTCTAAAATCAGCCGAACTACGAATTCCGATTTACTCACCTGTAATCAGGAGAGAACCCAGGGCTGCAACTTTTAGCCCAGCACTGACCCTGAAAAGTAATTCTAAGCGTACTTACCAGTAACTTGTATTTCCTTACTTAGGAATACATTGTGTGGTTTTCACCAGAAAATTTTCTGTGTCCATTTTTTAAACGTACAAATATTCCTCTAAAATCAGCCAAACTACGAATTCCGATTTACTCACCTGTTATCAGGAGAGAACCCAGGGCTGCATCTTTTAGCCCAGCACTGACCCTGAAAAGTATTTCTAAGCGTACTTACCAGTAACTTGTATTTCCTTCCATAGGAATCCATTGTGTGGTTTTCACCAGAAAAGTTTCTACGTGTCCATTTTTGAACCGCACAAATATTCCTCTAAAATCAGCCGAACTACGAATTCTGATTTACTCACCTGTAATCAGGAGAGAACCCAGAGCTGCATCTTTTAGCCCAGCACTGACCCTGAAAAGTAATTCTAAGCGTACTTACCAGTAACTTGTATTTCCTTCCATAGGAATCCATTGTCTGGTTTTCACCAGAAAAGTTTCTACGTGTCTATTTTTGAAACGTACAAATATTCCTCTAAAATCAGCCGAACTACGAATTCCGATTTACTCACCTGTAATCAGGAGAGAACCCAGAGCTGCATCTTTTAGCCCAGCACAGACCCTGAAAAGTAACTCTAAGCGTATTTACCAGTAACTTGTATTTCCTTCCTTAGGAATACATTGTGTGGTTTTCACCAGAAAATTTTCTGTGTCCATTTTTTAAACGTACAAATATTCCTCTAAAATCAGCCGAACTACGAATTCCGATTTACTCACCTGTTATCAGGAGAGAACCCAGGGCTGCATCTTTTAGCCCAGCACTGACCCTGAAAAGTAATTCTAAGCGTACTCACCAGTAACTTGTATTTCCTTCCATAGGAATCCATTGTGTGGTTTTCACCAGAAAAGTTTCTATGTGTCTATTTTTGAAACGTACAAATATTTCTCTAAAATCAGCCGAACTACGAATTCCGATTTACTCACCTGTATTCAGGAGAGAACCCAGAGCTGCATCTTTTAGCCCAGCACAGACCCTTAAAAGTAATTCTAAGCATACTTACCAGTAACTTGTATTTCCTTCCATAGGAATCCATTGTGTGGTTTTCAGCAGACAATTTTCTAAGTGTCCGTTTTTGAAACGTACAAATATTCCTCTAAAATCAGCCAAACTACGAATTCCGATTTACTCACCTGTTATCAGGAGAGAACCCAGGGCTGCATCTTTTAGCCCAGCACTGACCCTGAAAAGTAATTCTAAGTGTACTTACCAGTAACTTGTATTTCCTTCCATAGGAATCCATTGTGTGGTTTTCACCAGAAAATTTTCTGTGTCCATTTTTGAAACGTACAAATATTCCTCTAAAATCAGCCGAACTACGAATTCCGATTTACTCACCTGTTATCAGGAGAGAACCCAGGGCTGCATCTTTTAGCCCAGCACTGACCCTGAAAAGTAATTCTAAGCGTACTTACCAGTAACTTGTATTTCCTTCAATAGGAATCCATTGTGTGGTTTTCACCAGAAAAGTTTCTACGTGTCCATTTTTGAACCGCACAAATATTCCTCTAAAATCAGCCGAACTACGAATTCTGATTTACTCACCTGTAATCAGGAGAGAACCCAGAGCTGCATCTTTTAGCCCAGCACTGACCCTGAAAAGTAATTCTAAGCGTACTTACCAGTAACTTGTATTTCGTTCCATAGGAATCCATTGTGTGGTTTTCACCAGAAAAGTTTCTACGTGTCTATTTTTGAAACGTTCAAATATTCCTCTAAAATCAGCAGAACTACGAATTCCGATTTACTCACCTGTAATCAGGAGAGAACCCAGAGCTGCATCTTTTAGCCCAGCACAGACCCTGAAAAGTAATTCTAAGCGTACTTACCAGTAACTTGTATTTCCTTCCATAGGAATCCATTGTGTGGTTTTCAGCAGACAATTTTCTAAGTGTCCATTTTTGAAACGTACAAATATTCCTCTAAAATCAGCCGAACTACGAATTCCGATTTACTCACCTGTAATCAGGAGAGAACCCAGGGCTGCAACTTTTAGCCCAGCACTGACCCTGAAAAGTAATTCTAAGCGTACTTACCAGTAACTTGTATTTCCTTACTTAGGAATACATTGTGTGGTTTTCACCAGAAAATTTTCTGTGTCCATTTTTTAAACGTACAAATATTCCTCTAAAATCAGCCAAACTACGAATTCCGATTTACTCACCTGTTATCAGGAGAGAACCCAGGGCTGCATCTTTTAGCCCAGCACTGACCCTGAAAAGTATTTCTAAGCGTACTTACCAGTAACTTGTATTTCCTTCCATAGGAATCCATTGTGTGGTTTTCATCAGAAAATTTTCTGTGTCCATTTTTGAAACGTACAAATATTCCTCTAAAATCAGCCGAACTACGAATTCCGATTTACTCACCTGTTATCAGGAGAGAACCCAGAGCTGCATCTTTTAGCCCAGCACTGACCCTGAAAAGTATTTCTAAGCGTACTTACCAGTAACTTGTATTTCCTTACTTAGGAATACATTGTGTGGTTTTCACCAGAAAATTTTCTGTGTCCATTTTTTAAACGTACAAATATTCCTCTAAAATCAGCCAAACTACGAATTCCGATTTACTCACCTGTTATCAGGAGAGAACCCAGGGCTGCATCTTTTAGCCCAGCACTGACCCTGAAAAGTATTTCTAAGCGTACTTACCAGTAACTTGTATTTCCTTCCATAGGAATCCATTGTGTGGTTTTCATTAGAAAATTTTCTGTGTCCATTTTTGAAACGTACAAATATTCCTCTAAAATCAGCCGAACTACGAATTCCGATTTACTCACCTGTTATCAGGAGAGAACCCAGAGCTGCATCTTTTAGCCCAGCACTGACCCTGAAAAGTAATTCTAAGCGTACTTACCAGTAACTTGTATTTCCTTCCATAGGAATCCATTGTGTGGTTTTCACCAGAAAAGTTTCTACGTGTCCATTTTTGAACCGCACAAATATTCCTCTAAAATCAGCCGAACTACGAATTCTGATTTACTCACCTGTAATCAGGAGAGAACCCAGAGCTGCATCTTTTAGCCCAGCACAGACCCTGAAAAGTAATTCTAAGCGTACTTACCAGTAACTTGTATTTCCTTCTATAGGAATCCACTTTGTGGTTTTCAGCAGACAATTTTCTAAGTGTCCATTTTTGAAACGTACAAATATTCCTCTAAAATCAGCCAAACTACGAATTCGGATTTACTCCCCTGTTATCAAGAGAGAACCCAGTGCTGCATCTTTTAGCCCAGCACAGACCCTGAAAAGTAATTCTAAGCGTACTTACCAGTAACTTATAATTCCTTCCATATGAATCCATTGTGTGGTTTTCACCAGACAATTTTCTAAGTGTCCATTTTTTAAACGTACAAATATTCCTCTAAAATCAGCCGAACTACGAATTCCGATTTACTCACCTGTTATCAGGAGAGAACCCAGGGCTGCATCTTTTAGCCCAGCACTGACCCTGAAGAGTAATTCTAAGCGTACTTATCAGTAACTTGTATTTCCTTCCATAGGAATCCATTGTGTGGTTTTCACCAGAAAATTTTCTGTGTCCATTTTTGAAATGTACAAATATTCCTCTAAAATCAGCCGAACTACGAATTCCGATTTACTCACCTGTAATGAGGAGAGAACCCAGAGCTGCATCTTTTAGCCCAGCACAGACCCTGAAAAGTAATTCTAAGCGTACTTACCAGTAACTTGTATTTCCTTCCATAGGAATCCATTGTGTGGTTTTCAGCAGACAATTTTCTAAGTGTCCATTTTTGAAACGTACAAATATTCCTCTAAAATCAGCCGAACTACGAATTCCGATTTACTCACCTGTAATCAGGAGAGAACCCAGGGCTGCAACTTTTAGCCCAGCACTGACCCTGAAAAGTAATTCTAAGCGTACTTACCAGTAACTTGTATTTCCTTACTTAGGAATACATTGTGTGGTTTTCACCAGAAAATTTTCTGTGTCCATTTTTTAAACGTACAAATATTCCTCTAAAATCAGCCAAACTACGAATTCCGATTTACTCACCTGTTATCAGGAGAGAACCCAGGGCTGCATCTTTTAGCCCAGCACTGACCCTGAAAAGTATTTCTAAGCGTACTTACCAGTAACTTGTATTTCCTTCCATAGGAATCCATTGTGTGGTTTTCATCAGAAAATTTTCTGTGTCCATTTTTGAAACGTACAAATATTCCTCTAAAATCAGCCGAACTACGAATTCCGATTTACTCACCTGTTATCAGGAGAGAACCCAGAGCTGCATCTTTTAGCCCAGCACTGACCCTGAAAAGTATTTCTAAGCGTACTTACCAGTAACTTGTATTTCCTTACTTAGGAATACATTGTGTGGTTTTCACCAGAAAATTTTCTGTGTCCATTTTTTAAACGTACAAATATTCCTCTAAAATCAGCCAAACTACGAATTCCGATTTACTCACCTGTTATCAGGAGAGAACCCAGGGCTGCATCTTTTAGCCCAGCACTGACCCTGAAAAGTATTTCTAAGCGTACTTACCAGTAACTTGTATTTCCTTCCATAGGAATCCATTGTGTGGTTTTCATTAGAAAATTTTCTGTGTCCATTTTTGAAACGTACAAATATTCCTCTAAAATCAGCCGAACTACGAATTCCGATTTACTCACCTGTTATCAGGAGAGAACCCAGAGCTGCATCTTTTAGCCCAGCACTGACCCTGAAAAGTAATTCTAAGCGTACTTACCAGTAACTTGTATTTCCTTCCATAGGAATCCATTGTGTGGTTTTCACCAGAAAAGTTTCTACGTGTCCATTTTTGAACCGCACAAATATTCCTCTAAAATCAGCCGAACTACGAATTCTGATTTACTCACCTGTAATCAGGAGAGAACCCAGAGCTGCATCTTTTAGCCCAGCACAGACCCTGAAAAGTAATTCTAAGCGTACTTACCAGTAACTTGTATTTCCTTCTATAGGAATCCACTTTGTGGTTTTCAGCAGACAATTTTCTAAGTGTCCATTTTTGAAACGTACAAATATTCCTCTAAAATCAGCCAAACTACGAATTCGGATTTACTCCCCTGTTATCAAGAGAGAACCCAGTGCTGCATCTTTTAGCCCAGCACAGACCCTGAAAAGTAATTCTAAGCGTACTTACCAGTAACTTATAATTCCTTCCATATGAATCCATTGTGTGGTTTTCACCAGACAATTTTCTAAGTGTCCATTTTTTAAACGTACAAATATTCCTCTAAAATCAGCCGAACTACGAATTCCGATTTACTCACCTGTTATCAGGAGAGAACCCAGGGCTGCATCTTTTAGCCCAGCACTGACCCTGAAGAGTAATTCTAAGCGTACTTATCAGTAACTTGTATTTCCTTCCATAGGAATCCATTGTGTGGTTTTCACCAGAAAATTTTCTGTGTCCATTTTTGAAATGTACAAATATTCCTCTAAAATCAGCCGAACTACGAATTCCGATTTACTCACCTGTTATCAGGAGAGAACCCAGGGCTGCATCTTTTAGCCCAGCACTGACCCTGAAAAGTAATTCTAAGCGTACTTACCAGTAACTTGTATTTCCTTCCTTAGGAATCCATTGTGTGGTTTTCACCAGAAAAGTTTCTACGTGTCCATTTTTGAACCGCACAAATATTCCTCTATAATCAGCCGAACTACGAATTCTGATTTACTCACCTGTAATCAGGAGAGAACCCATAGCTGCATCTTTTAGCCCAGCACTGACCCTGAAAAGTAATTCTAAGCGTAGTTACCAGTAACTTGTATTTCCTTCCATAGGAATCCATTGTGTGGTTTTCACCAGAAAAGTTTCTACGTGTCCATTTTTGAACCGCACAAATATTCCTCTAAAATCAGCCGAACTACGAATTCTGATTTACTCACCTCTAATCAGGAGAGAACCCATAGCTACATCTTTTAGCCCAGCACTGACCCTGAAAAGTAATTCTAAGCGTACTTACCAGTAACTTGTATTTCCTTCCATAGGAATCCATTGTGTGGTTTTCACCAGAAAAGTTTCTACGTGTCTATTTTTGAAACGTACAAATATTCCTCTAAAATCAGCCAAACTACGAATTCCGATTTACTCACCTGTAATCAGGAGAGAACCCAGAGCTGCATCTTTTAGCCCAGAACAGACCCTGAAAAGTAATTCTAAGCGTACTTACCAGTAACTTGTATTTCCTTCCATAGGAATCCATTGTCTGGTTTTCGGCAGACAATTTTCTAAGTGTCCATTTTTGAAACGTACAAATATTCCTCTAAAATCAGCCAAACTACGAATTCCGATTTACTCACCTGTTATCAGGAGAGAACCCAGGGCTGCAACTTTTAGCCCAGCACTGACCCTGAAAAGTAATTCTAAGCGTAGTTACCAGTAACTTGTATTTCCTGCCATAGGAATCCATTGTGTGGTTTTCACCAGAAAATTATCTGTGTCCATTTTTGAAACGTACAAATATTCCTCTAAAATCAGCCGAACTACGGATTCCGATTTACTCACCTGTTATCAGGAGAGAACCCAGGGCTGCATCTTTTAGCCCAGCCCAGACCCTGAAAAGTAATTCTAAGCGTACTTACCAGTAACTTGTATTTCCTTCCATAGGAATACATTGTGTTGTTTTCACCAGAAAATTTTGTGTCCATTTTTTAAACGTACAAATATTCCTCTAAAATCAGCCGAACTACGAATTCCGATTTACTCAGCTGTTATCAAGAATGAACCCAGGGCTGCATTTTTTAGCCCAGCACTGACCCTGAAAAGTAATTATAAGCGTACTTACCAGTTACTTTTATTTCCCTCCATAGGAATACATTGTGTGGTTTTCACCAGAAAAGCTTCTACGTGTCCATTTTTGAACCGCACAAATATTCCTCTAAAATCAGCCGAACTACGAATTCTGATTTACTCACCTGTAATCAGGAGAGAACCCAGAGCTGCATCTTTTAGCCCAGCACAGACCCTGTAAAGTAATTCTAAGCGTACTTACCAGTAACTTGTATTTCCTTCCATAGGAATCCATTGTGTGGTTTTCACCAGACAATTTTCTAAGTTTCCATTTTTGAAACGTACATATATTCCTCTAAAATCAGCCGAACTACGAATTCCGATTTACTCACCTGTCATCAGGAGAGAACTCAGGGCTGCATCTTTTAACCCAGCACAGACCCTGAAAAGTAATTCTAAGCGTACTTACCAGTAACTTTTATTTCCTGCCATAGGAATCCATTGTGTGGTTTTCACCAGAAAATATTCTGTGTCCATTTTTGAAACGTACAAATATTCCTCTAAAATCAGCCAAACTACGAATTCCGATTTACTCACCTGTTATCAGGAGAGAACCCAGGGCTGCATTTTTTAGCCCAGCACTGACCCTGAAAAGTAATTCTAAGCGTACTTACCAGTAACTTGTATTTCCTTCCATAGGAATCCATTGTGTGGTTTTCACCAGACAATTTTCTAAGTGTCCATTTTTGAAACGTACAAATATTCCTCTAAAATAAGCCGAACTACGAATTCCGATTTACTCACCTGTAATCAGGAGAGAACCCAGTGCTGCATCTTATAGCCCAGCACAGACCCTGAAAAGTAATTCTAAGCGTACTTACCAGTAACTTGTATTTCCTTCCATAGGAATCCATTGTGTGGTTTTCAGCAGACAATTTTCTAAGTGTCCATTTTTGAAACGTACAAATAATCCTCTAAAATCAGCCAAACTACGAATTCCGATTTACTCACCTGTTATCAGGAGAGAACCCAGGGCTGCATCTTTTAGCCCAGCACTGACCCTGAAAAGTAATTCTAAGCGTACTTACCAGTAACTTGTATTTCCTTCCATAGGAATCCATTGTGTGGTTTTCACCAGAAAAGTTTCTACGTGTCCATTTTTAAACCGCACAAATATTCCTCTAAAATCAGCCGAACTACGAATTCTGATTTACTCACCTGTAATCAGGAGAGAACCCAGAGCTGCATCTTTTAGCCCAGCACTGACCCTGAAAAGTAATTCTAAGCGTACTTACCAGTAACTTGTATTTCCTTCCATAGGAATCCATTGTCTGGTTTTCACCAGAAAAGTTTCTACATGTCTATTTTTGAAACGTACAGATATTCCTCTAAAATCAGCCGAACTACGAATTCCGATTTACTCACCTGTAATCAGGAGAGAACCCAGAGCTGCATCTTTTAGGCCAGCACAGACCCTGAAAAGTAACTCTAAGCGTATTTACCAGTAACTTGTATTTCCTTCCTTAGGAATACATTGTGTGGTTTTCACCAGAAAATTTTCTGTGTCCATTTTTTAAACGTACAAATATTCCTCTAAAATCAGCCGAACTATGAATTCCGATTTACTCACCTGTTATCAGGAGAGAACCCAGGGCTGCATCTTTTAGCCCAGCACTGACCCTGAAAAGTAATTCTAAGCGTAGTTACCAGTAACTTGTATTTCCTTCCATAGGAATCCATTGTGTGGTTTTCACCAGAAAAGTTTCTACGTGTCCATTTTTGAACCGCACAAATATTCCTCTAAAATCAGCCGAACTACGAATTCTGATTTACTCACCTGTAATCAGGAGAGAACCCATAGCTGCATCTTTTAGCCCAGCACTGACCCTGAAAAGTAATTCTAAGCGTAGTTACCAGTAACTTGTATTTCCTTCCATAGGAATCCATTGTGTGGTTTTCACCAGAAAAGTTTCTACGTGTCCATTATTGAACCGCACAAATATTCCTCTAAAATCAGCCGAACTACGAATTCTGATTTACTCACCTCTAATCAGGAGAGAACCCATAGCTACATCTTTTAGCCCAGCACTGACCCTGAAAAGTAATTCTAAGCGTACTTACCAGTAACTTGTATTTCCTTCCATAGGAATCCATTGTGTGGTTTTCACCAGAAAAGTTTCTACGTGTCTATTTTTGAAACGTACAAATATTCCTCTAAAATCAGCCGAACTATGAATTCCGATTTACTCACCTGTAATCAGGAGAGAACCCAGAGCTGCATCTTTTAGCCCAGCACAGACCCTGAAAAGTAATTCTAAGCGTACTTACCAGTAACTTGTATTTCCTTCCATAGGAATCCATTGTCTGGTTTTCGGCAGACAATTTTCTAAGTGTCCATTTTTGAAACGTACAAATATTCCTCTAAAATCAGCCAAACTACGAATTCCGATTTACTCACCTGTTATCAGGAGAGAACCCAGGGCTGCAACTTTTAGCCCAGCACTGACCCTGAAAAGTAATTCTAAGCGTACTTACCAGTAACTTGTATTTCCTTCCATAGGAATCCATTGTGTGGTTTTCACCAGAAAAGTTTCTACGTGTCCATTTTTGAACCGCACAAATATTCCTCTAAAATCAGCCGAACTACGAATTCTGATTTACTCACCTGTAATCAGGAGAGAACCCAGAGCTGCATCTTTTAGCCCAGCACAGACCCTGAAAAGTAATTCTAAGCGTACTTACCAGTAACTTGTATTTCCTTCCATAGGAATCCATTGTGTGGTTTTCACCAGACAATTTTCTAAGTGTCCATTTTTGAAACGTACAAATATTCCTCTAAAATCAGCTGAACTACGAATTCCGATTTACTCACCTGTAATTAGGAGAGAACCCAGTGCTGCATCTTTTAGCCCAGCACAGAGCCTGAAAAGTAATTCTAAGCGTACCTACCAGTAACTTTTATTTCCTGCCATAGGAATCCATTGTGTGGTTTTCACCAGAAAATTTTCTGTGTCCATTTTTGAAACGTACAAATATTCCTCTAAAATCAGCCGAACTACGGATTCCGATTTACTCACCTGTTATCAGGAGAGAACCCAGGGCTGCATCTTTTAGCCCAGCCCAGACCCTGAAAAGTAATTCTAAGCGTACTTACCAGTAACTTGTATTTCCTTCCATAGGAATACATTGTGTTGTTTTCACCAGAAAATTTTGTGTCCATTTTTTAAACGTACAAATATTCCTCTAAAATCAGCCGAACTACGAATTCCGATTTACTCACCTGTTATCAAGAATGAACCCAGGGCTGCATTTTTTAGCCCAGCACTGACCCTGAAAAGTAATTATAAGCGTACTTACCAGTTACTTTTATTTCCCTCCATAGGAATACATTGTGTGGTTTTCACCAGAAAAGCTTCTACGTGTCCATTTTTGAACCGCACAAATATTCCTCTAAAATCAGCCGAACTACGAATTCTGATTTACTCACCTGTAATCAGGAGAGAACCCAGAGCTGCATCTTTTAGCCCAGCACAGACCCTGTAAAGTAATTCTAAGCGTACTTACCAGTAACTTGTATTTCCTTCCATAGGAATCCATTGTGTGGTTTTCACCAGACAATTTTCTAAGTGTCCATTTTTGAAACGTACATATATTCCTCTAAAATCAGCCGAACTACGAATTCCGATTTACTCACCTGTCATCAGGAGAGAACTCAGGGCTGCATCTTTTAACCCAGCACAGACCCTGAAAAGTAATTCTAAGCGTACTTACCAGTAACTTTTATTTCCTGCCATAGGAATCCATTGTGTGGTTTTCACCAGAAAATTTTCTGTGTCCATTTTTGAAACGTACAAATATTCCTCTAAAATCAGCCGAACTACAAATTCCGATTTACTCACCTGTAATCAGGAGAGAACCCAGTGCTGCATCTTATAGCCCAGCACAGACCCTGAAAAGTAATTCTAAGCGTACTTACCAGTAACTTGTATTTCCTTCCATAGGAATCCATTGTGTGGTTTTCAGCAGACAATTTTCTAAGTGTCCATTTTTGAAACGTACAAATATTCCTCTAAAATCAGCCAAACTACGAATTCCGATTTACTCACCTGTTATCAGGAGAGAACCCAGGGCTGCATCTTTTAGCCCAGCACTGACCCTGAAAAGTAATTCTAAGCGTACTTACCAGTAACTTGTATTTCCTTCCATAGGAATCCATTGTGTGGTTTTCACCAGAAAAGTTTCTACGTGTCCATTTTTAAACCGCACAAATATTCCTCTAAAATCAGCCGAACTACGAATTCTGATTTACTCACCTGTAATCAGGAGAGAACCCAGAGCTGCATCTTTTAGCCCAGCACTGACCCTGAAAAGTAATTCTAAGCGTACTTACCAGTAACTTGTATTTCCTTCCATAGGAATCCATTGTCTGGTTTTCACCAGAAAAGTTTCTACATGTCTATTTTTGAAACGTACAGATATTCCTCTAAAATCAGCCGAACTGCGAATTCTGATTTACTCACCTGTAATCAGGAGAGAACCCAGAGCTGCATCTTTTAGCCCAGCACAGACCCTGAAAAGTAACTCTAAGCGTATTTACCAGTAACTTGTGTTTCCTTCCTTAGGAATACATTGTGTGGTTTTCACCAGAAAATTTTCTGTGTCCATTTTTTAAACGTACAAATATTCCTCTAAAATCAGCCGAACTATGAATTCCGATTTACTCACCTGTTATCAGGAGAGAACCCAGGGCTGCATCTTTTAGCCCAGCACTGACCCTGAAAAGTAATTCTAAGCGTACTTACCAGTAACTTGTATTTCCTTCCATAGGAATCCATTGTGTGGTTTTCACCAGAAAAGTTTCTATGTGTCTATTTTTGAAACGTACAAATATTTCTCTAAAATCAGCCGAACTACGAATTCCGATTTACTCACCTGTATTCAGGAGAGAACCCAGAGCTGCATCTTTTAGCCCAGCACAGACCCTTAAAAGTAATTCTAAGCATACTTACCAGTAACTTGTATTTCCTTACATAGGAATCCATTGTGTGGTTTTCAGCAGACAATTTTCTAAGTGTCTGTTTTTGAAACGTACAAATATTCCTCTAAAATCAGCCAAACTACGAATTCCGATTTACTCACCTGTTATCAGGAGAGAACCCAGGGCTGCATCTTTTAGCCCAGCACTGACCCTGAAAAGTAATTCTAAGCATACTTACCAGTAACTTGTATTTCCTTCCATAGGAATCCATTGTGTGGTTTTCACCAGAAAATTTTCTGTGTCCATTTTTGAAACGTACAAATATTCCTCTAAAATCAGCCAAACTACGAATTCCGATTTACTCATGTGTTATCAGGAGAGAACCCAGGGCTGCATCTTTTAGCCCAGCACTGACCCTGAAAAGTAATTCTAAGCGTACTTACCAGTAACTTGTATTTCCTTCCATAGGAATACATTGTGTGGTTTTCACCAGAAAATTTTCTGTGTCCATTTTTTAAACGTACAAATATTCCTCTAAAATCAGCCAAACTACGAATTCCGATTTACTCACCTGTTATCAGGAGAGAACCCAGGGCTGCATCTTTTAGCCCAGCACTGACCCTGAAAAGTATTTCTAAGCGTACTTACCAGTAACTTGTATTTCCTTCCATAGGAATCCATTGTGTGGTTTTCACCAGAAAAGTTTCTACGTGTCCATTTTTGAACCGCACAAATATTCCTCTAAAATCAGCCGAACTACGAATTCTGATTTACTCACCTGTAATCAGGAGAGAACCCAGAGCTGCATCTTTTAGCCCAGCACTGACCCTGAAAAGTAATTCTAAGCGTACTTACCAGTAACTTGTATTTCCTTCCATAGGAATCCATTGTCTGGTTTTCACCAGAAAAGTTTCTACGTGTCTATTTTTGAAACGTACAAATATTCCTCTAAAATCAGCCGAACTACGAATTCCGATTTACTCACCTGTAATCAGGAGAGAACCCAGAGCTGCATCTTTTAGCCCAGCACAGACCCTGAAAAGTAACTCTAAGCGTATTTACCAGTAACTTGTATTTCCTTCCTTAGGAATACATTGTGTGGTTTTCACCAGAAAATTTTCTGTGTCCATTTTTTAAACGTACAAATATTCCTCTAAAATCAGCCGAACTACGAATTCCGATTTACTCACCTGTTATCAGGAGAGAACCCAGGGCTGCATCTTTTAGCCCAGCACTGACCCTGAAAAGTAATTCTAAGCGTACTCACCAGTAACTTGTATTTCCTTCCATAGGAATCCATTGTGTGGTTTTCACCAGAAAAGTTTCTGTGTCTATTTTTGAAACGTACAAATATTTCTCTAAAATCAGCCGAACTACGAATTCCGATTTACTCACCTGTATTCAGGAGAGAACCCAGAGCTGCATCTTTTAGCCCAGCACAGACCCTTAAAAGTAATTCTAAGCATACTTACCAGTAACTTGTATTTCCTTCCATAGGAATCCATTGTGTGGTTTTCAGCAGACAATTTTCTAAGTGTCCGTTTTTGAAACGTACAAATATTCCTCTAAAATCAGCCAAACTACGAATTCCGATTTACTCACCTGTTATCAGGAGAGAACCCAGGGCTGCATCTTTTAGCCCAGCACTGACCCTGAAAAGTAATTCTAAGTGTACTTACCAGTAACTTGTATTTCCTTCCATAGGAATCCATTGTGTGGTTTTCACCAGAAAATTTTCTGTGTCCATTTTTGAAACGTACAAATATTCCTCTAAAATCAGCCGAACTACGAATTCCGATTTACTCACCTGTTATCAGGAGAGAACCCAGGGCTGCATCTTTTAGCCCAGCACTGACCCTGAAAAGTAATTCTAAGCGTACTTACCAGTAACTTGTATTTCCTTCAATAGGAATCCATTGTGTGGTTTTCACCAGAAAAGTTTCTACGTGTCCATTTTTGAACCGCACAAATATTCCTCTAAAATCAGCCGAACTACGAATTCTGATTTACTCACCTGTAATCAGGAGAGAACCCAGAGCTGCATCTTTTAGCCCAGCACTGACCCTGAAAAGTAATTCTAAGCGTACTTACCAGTAACTTGTATTTCGTTCCATAGGAATCCATTGTGTGGTTTTCACCAGAAAAGTTTCTACGTGTCTATTTTTGAAACGTTCAAATATTCCTCTAAAATCAGCAGAACTACGAATTCCGATTTACTCACCTGTAATCAGGAGAGAACCCAGAGCTGCATCTTTTAGCCCAGCACAGACCCTGAAAAGTAATTCTAAGCGTACTTACCAGTAACTTGTATTTCCTTCCATAGGAATCCATTGTGTGGTTTTCAGCAGACAATTTTCTAAGTGTCCATTTTTGAAACGTACAAATATTCCTCTAAAATCAGCCGAACTACGAATTCCGATTTACTCACCTGTAATCAGGAGAGAACCCAGGGCTGCAACTTTTAGCCCAGCACTGACCCTGAAAAGTAATTCTAAGCGTACTTACCAGTAACTTGTATTTCCTTACTTAGGAATACATTGTGTGGTTTTCACCAGAAAATTTTCTGTGTCCATTTTTTAAACGTACAAATATTCCTCTAAAATCAGCCAAACTACGAATTCCGATTTACTCACCTGTTATCAGGAGAGAACCCAGGGCTGCATCTTTTAGCCCAGCACTGACCCTGAAAAGTATTTCTAAGCGTACTTACCAGTAACTTGTATTTCCTTCCATAGGAATCCATTGTGTGGTTTTCATCAGAAAATTTTCTGTGTCCATTTTTGAAACGTACAAATATTCCTCTAAAATCAGCCGAACTACGAATTCCGATTTACTCACCTGTTATCAGGAGAGAACCCAGAGCTGCATCTTTTAGCCCAGCACTGACCCTGAAAAGTATTTCTAAGCGTACTTACCAGTAACTTGTATTTCCTTACTTAGGAATACATTGTGTGGTTTTCACCAGAACATTTTCTGTGTCCATTTTTTAAACGTACAAATATTCCTCTAAAATCAGCCAAACTACGAATTCCGATTTACTCACCTGTTATCAGGAGAGAACCCAGGGCTGCATCTTTTAGCCCAGCACTGACCCTGAAAAGTATTTCTAAGCGTACTTACCAGTAACTTGTATTTCCTTCCATAGGAATCCATTGTGTGGTTTTCATTAGAAAATTTTCTGTGTCCATTTTTGAAACGTACAAATATTCCTCTAAAATCAGCCGAACTACGAATTCCGATTTACTCACCTGTTATCAGGAGAGAACCCAGAGCTGCATCTTTTAGCCCAGCACTGACCCTGAAAAGTAATTCTAAGCGTACTTACCAGTAACTTGTATTTCCTTCCATAGGAATCCATTGTGTGGTTTTCACCAGAAAAGTTTCTACGTGTCCATTTTTGAACCGCACAAATATTCCTCTAAAATCAGCCGAACTACGAATTCTGATTTACTCACCTGTAATCAGGAGAGAACCCAGAGCTGCATCTTTTAGCCCAGCACAGACCCTGAAAAGTAATTCTAAGCGTACTTACCAGTAACTTGTATTTCCTTCTATAGGAATCCACTTTGTGGTTTTCAGCAGACAATTTTCTAAGTGTCCATTTTTGAAACGTACAAATATTCCTCTAAAATCAGCCAAACTACGAATTCGGATTTACTCCCCTGTTATCAAGAGAGAACCCAGTGCTGCATCTTTTAGCCCAGCACAGACCCTGAAAAGTAATTCTAAGCGTACTTACCAGTAACTTATAATTCCTTCCATATGAATCCATTGTGTGGTTTTCACCAGACAATTTTCTAAGTGTCCATTTTTTAAACGTACAAATATTCCTCTAAAATCAGCCGAACTACGAATTCCGATTTACTCACCTGTTATCAGGAGAGAACCCAGGGCTGCATCTTTTAGCCCAGCACTGACCCTGAAGAGTAATTCTAAGCGTACTTATCAGTAACTTGTATTTCCTTCCATAGGAATCCATTGTGTGGTTTTCACCAGAAAATTTTCTGTGTCCATTTTTGAAATGTACAAATATTCCTCTAAAATCAGCCGAACTACGAATTCCGATTTACTCACCTGTTATCAGGAGAGAACCCAGGGCTGCATCTTTTAGCCCAGCACTGACCCTGAAAAGTAATTCTAAGCGTACTTACCAGTAACTTGTATTTCCTTCCTTAGGAATCCATTGTGTGGTTTTCACCAGAAAAGTTTCTACGTGTCCATTTTTGAACCGCACAAATATTCCTCTAAAATCAGCCGAACTACGAATTCTGATTTACTCACCTGTAATCAGGAGAGAACCCATAGCTGCATCTTTTAGCCCAGCACTGACCCTGAAAAGTAATTCTAAGCGTAGTTACCAGTAACTTGTATTTCCTTCCATAGGAATCCATTGTGTGGTTTTCACCAGAAAAGTTTCTACGTGTCCATTTTTGAACCGCACAAATATTCCTCTAAAATCAGCCGAACTACGAATTCTGATTTACTCACCTCTAATCAGGAGAGAACCCATAGCTACATCTTTTAGCCCAGCACTGACCCTGAAAAGTAATTCTAAGCGTACTTACCAGTAACTTGTATTTCCTTCCATAGGAATCCATTGTGTGGTTTTCACCAGAAAAGTTTCTACGTGTCTATTTTTGAAACGTACAAATATTCCTCTAAAATCAGCCAAACTACGAATTCCGATTTACTCACCTGTAATCAGGAGAGAACCCAGAGCTGCATCTTTTAGCCCAGAACAGACCCTGAAAAGTAATTCTAAGCGTACTTACCAGTAACTTGTATTTCCTTCCATAGGAATCCATTGTCTGGTTTTCGGCAGACAATTTTCTAAGTGTCCATTTTTGAAACGTACAAATATTCCTCTAAAATCAGCCAAACTACGAATTCCGATTTACTCACCTGTTATCAGGAGAGAACCCAGGGCTGCAACTTTTAGCCCAGCACTGACCCTGAAAAGTAATTCTAAGCGTAGTTACCAGTAACTTGTATTTCCTGCCATAGGAATCCATTGTGTGGTTTTCACCAGAAAATTATCTGTGTCCATTTTTGAAACGTACAAATATTCCTCTAAAATCAGCCGAACTACGGATTCCGATTTACTCACCTGTTATCAGGAGAGAACCCAGGGCTGCATCTTTTAGCCCAGCCCAGACCCTGAAAAGTAATTCTAAGCGTACTTACCAGTAACTTGTATTTCCTTCCATAGGAATACATTGTGTTGTTTTCACCAGAAAATTTTGTGTCCATTTTTTAAACGTACAAATATTCCTCTAAAATCAGCCGAACTACGAATTCCGATTTACTCAGCTGTTATCAAGAATGAACCCAGGGCTGCATTTTTTAGCCCAGCACTGACCCTGAAAAGTAATTATAAGCGTACTTACCAGTTACTTTTATTTCCCTCCATAGGAATACATTGTGTGGTTTTCACCAGAAAAGCTTCTACGTGTCCATTTTTGAACCGCACAAATATTCCTCTAAAATCAGCCGAACTACGAATTCTGATTTACTCACCTGTAATCAGGAGAGAACCCAGAGCTGCATCTTTTAGCCCAGCACAGACCCTGTAAAGTAATTCTAAGCGTACTTACCAGTAACTTGTATTTCCTTCCATAGGAATCCATTGTGTGGTTTTCACCAGACAATTTTCTAAGTTTCCATTTTTGAAACGTACATATATTCCTCTAAAATCAGCCGAACTACGAATTCCGATTTACTCACCTGTCATCAGGAGAGAACTCAGGGCTGCATCTTTTAACCCAGCACAGACCCTGAAAAGTAATTCTAAGCGTACTTACCAGTAACTTTTATTTCCTGCCATAGGAATCCATTGTGTGGTTTTCACCAGAAAATATTCTGTGTCCATTTTTGAAACGTACAAATATTCCTCTAAAATCAGCCAAACTACGAATTCCGATTTACTCACCTGTTATCAGGAGAGAACCCAGGGCTGCATTTTTTAGCCCAGCACTGACCCTGAAAAGTAATTCTAAGCGTACTTACCAGTAACTTGTATTTCCTTCCATAGGAATCCATTGTGTGGTTTTCACCAGACAATTTTCTAAGTGTCCATTTTTGAAAACGTACAAATATTCCTCTAAAATAAGCCGAACTACGAATTCCGATTTACTCACCTGTAATCAGGAGAGAACCCAGTGCTGCATCTTATAGCCCAGCACAGACCCTGAAAAGTAATTCTAAGCGTACTTACCAGTAACTTGTATTTCCTTCCATAGGAATCCATTGTGTGGTTTTCAGCAGACAATTTTCTAAGTGTCCATTTTTGAAACGTACAAATAATCCTCTAAAATCAGCCAAACTACGAATTCCGATTTACTCACCTGTTATCAGGAGAGAACCCAGGGCTGCATCTTTTAGCCCAGCACTGACCCTGAAAAGTAATTCTAAGCGTACTTACCAGTAACTTGTATTTCCTTCCATAGGAATCCATTGTGTGGTTTTCACCAGAAAAGTTTCTACGTGTCCATTTTTAAACCGCACAAATATTCCTCTAAAATCAGCCGAACTACGAATTCTGATTTACTCACCTGTAATCAGGAGAGAACCCAGAGCTGCATCTTTTAGCCCAGCACTGACCCTGAAAAGTAATTCTAAGCGTACTTACCAGTAACTTGTATTTCCTTCCATAGGAATCCATTGTCTGGTTTTCACCAGAAAAGTTTCTACATGTCTATTTTTGAAACGTACAGATATTCCTCTAAAATCAGCCGAACTACGAATTCCGATTTACTCACCTGTAATCAGGAGAGAACCCAGAGCTGCATCTTTTAGGCCAGCACAGACCCTGAAAAGTAACTCTAAGCGTATTTACCAGTAACTTGTATTTCCTTCCTTAGGAATACATTGTGTGGTTTTCACCAGAAAATTTTCTGTGTCCATTTTTTAAACGTACAAATATTCCTCTAAAATCAGCCGAACTATGAATTCCGATTTACTCACCTGTTATCAGGAGAGAACCCAGGGCTGCATCTTTTAGCCCAGCACTGACCCTGAAAAGTAATTCTAAGCGTAGTTACCAGTAACTTGTATTTCCTTCCATAGGAATCCATTGTGTGGTTTTCACCAGAAAAGTTTCTACGTGTCCATTTTTGAACCGCACAAATATTCCTCTAAAATCAGCCGAACTACGAATTCTGATTTACTCACCTGTAATCAGGAGAGAACCCATAGCTGCATCTTTTAGCCCAGCACTGACCCTGAAAAGTAATTCTAAGCGTAGTTACCAGTAACTTGTATTTCCTTCCATAGGAATCCATTGTGTGGTTTTCACCAGAAAAGTTTCTACGTGTCCATTTTTGAACCGCACAAATATTCCTCTAAAATCAGCCGAACTACGAATTCTGATTTACTCACCTCTAATCAGGAGAGAACCCATAGCTACATCTTTTAGCCCAGCACTGACCCTGAAAAGTAATTCTAAGCGTACTTACCAGTAACTTGTATTTCCTTCCATAGGAATCCATTGTGTGGTTTTCACCAGAAAAGTTTCTACGTGTCTATTTTTGAAACGTACAAATATTCCTCTAAAATCAGCCGAACTATGAATTCCGATTTACTCACCTGTAATCAGGAGAGATCCCAGAGCTGCATCTTTTAGCCCAGCACAGACCCTGAAAAGTAATTCTAAGCGTACTTACCAGTAACTTGTATTTCCTTCCATAGGAATCCATTGTCTGGTTTTCGGCAGACAATTTTGTAAGTGTCCATTTTTGAAACGTACAAATATTCCTCTAAAATCAGCCAAACTACGAATTCCGATTTACTCACCTGTTATCAGGAGAGAACCCAGGGCTGCATCTTTTAGCCCAGCACTGACCCTGAAAAGTAATTCTAAGCATACTTACCAGTAACTTGTATTTCCTTCCATAGGAATCCATTGTGTGGTTTTCACCAGAAAATTTTCTGTGTCCATTTTTGAAACGTACAAATATTCCTCTAAAATCAGCCGAACTACGAATTCCGATTTACTCACCTGTTATCAGGAGAGAACCCAGGGTTGCATCTTTTAGCCCAGCACTGACCCTGGAAAGTAATTCTAAGCGTACTTACCAGTAACTTGTATTTCCTTCAATAGGAATCATTGTGTGGTTTTCACCAGAAAAGTTTCTACGTGTCCATTTTTGAACCGCACAAATATTCCTCTAAAATCAGCCGAACTACGAATTCTGATTTACTCACCTGTAATCAGGAGAGAACCCAGAGCTGCATCTTTTAGCCCAGCACTGACCCTGAAAAGTAATTCTAAGAGTACTTACCAGTAACTTGTATTTCCTTCCATAGGAATCCATTGTGTGGTTTTCACCAGAAAAGTTTCTACGTGTCTATTTTTGAAACGTTCAAATATTCCTCTAAAATCAGCCGAACTACGAATTCCGATTTACTCACCTGTAATCAGGAGAGAACCCAGAGCTGCATCTTTTAGCCCAGCACAGACCCTGAAAAGTAATTCTAAGCGTACTTACCAGTAACTTGTATTTCCTTCCATAGGAATCCATTGTGTGGTTTTCAGCAGACAATTTTCTAAGTGTCCATTTTTGAAACGTACAAATATTCCTCTAAAATCAGCCAAACTACGAATTCCGATTTACTCACCTGTAATCAGGAGAGAACCCAGGGCTGCAACTTTTAGCCCAGCACTGACCCTGAAAAGTAATTCTAAGCGTACTTACCAGTAACTTGTATTTCCTTCAATAGGAATCCATTGTGTGGTTTTCACCAGAAAAGTTTCTACGTGTCCATTTTTGAACCGCACAAATATTCCTCTAAAATCAGCCGAACTACGAATTCTGATTTACTCACCTGTAATCAGGAGAGAACCCAGAGCTGCATCTTTTAGCCCAGCACTGACCCTGAAAAGTAATTCTAAGAGTACTTACCAGTAACTTGTATTTCCTTCCATAGGAATCCATTGTGTGGTTTTCACCAGAAAAGTTTCTACGTGTCTATTTTTGAAACGTTCAAATATTCCTCTAAAATCAGCCGAACTACGAATTCCGATTTACTCACCTGTAATCAGGAGAGAACCCAGAGCTGCATCTTTTAGCCCAGCACAGACCCTGAAAAGTAATTCTAAGCGTACTTACCAGTAACTTGTATTTCCTTCCATAGGAATCCATTGTGTGGTTTTCAGCAGACAATTTTCTAAGTGTCCATTTTTGAAACGTACAAATATTCCTCTAAAATCAGCCAAACTACGAATTCCGATTTACTCACCTGTAATCAGGAGAGAACCCAGGGCTGCAACTTTTAGCCCAGCACTGACCCTGAAAAGTAATTCTAAGCGTACTTACCAGTAACTTGTATTTCCTTCCATAGGAATCCATTGTGTGGTTTTCACCAGAAAATTTTCTGTGTCCATTTTTGAAACGTACAAATATTCCTCTAAAATCAGCCGAACTACGAATTCCGATTTACTCACCTGTTATCAGGAGAGAACCCAGGGCTGCATCTTTTAGCCCAGCACTGACCCTGAAAAGTAATTCTAAGCGTACTTACCAGTAACTTGTATTTCCTTCCATAGGAATCCATTGTGTGGTTTTCACCAAAAAAGTTTCTACGTGTCCATTTTTGAACCGCACAAATATTCCTCTAAAATCAGCCGAACTACGAATTCTGATTTACTCACCTGTAATCAGGAGAGAACCCAGAGCTGCATCTTTTAGCCCAGCACAGACCCTGAAAAGTAATTCTAAGCGTACTTACCAGTAACTTGTATTTCCTTCCATAGGAATCCATTGTGTGGTGTTCACCAGACAATTTTCTAAGTGTCCATTTTTGAAACGTACAAATATTCCTCTAAAATCAGCTGAACTACGAATTCCGATTTACTCACCTGTAATTAGGAGAGAACCCAGTGCTGCATCGTTTAGCCCAGCACAGAGCCTGAAAAGTAATTCTAAGCGTACCTACCAGTAACTTTTATTTCCTGCCATAGGAATCCATTGTGTAGTTTTCACCAGAAAATTTTCTGTGTCCATTTTTGAAACGTACAAATATTCCTCTAAAATCAGCCGAACTACGGATTCCGATTTACTCACCTGTTATCAGGAGAGAACCCAGGGCTGCATCTTTTAGCCCAGCCCAGACCCTGAAAAGTAATTCTAAGCGTACTTACCAGTAACTTGTATTTCCTTCCATAGGAATACATTGTGTTGTTTTCACCAGAAAATTTTGTGTCCATTTTTTAAACGTACAAATATTCCTCTAAAATCAGCCGAACTACGAATTCCGATTTACTCACCTGTTATCAAGAATGAACCCAGGGCTGCATTTTTTAGCCCAGCACTGACCCTGAAAAGTAATTATAAGCGTACTTACCAGTTACTTTTATTTCCCTCCATAGGAATACATTGTGTGGTTTTCACCAGAAAAGCTTCTATGTGTCCATTTTTGAACCGCACAAATATTCCTCTAAAATCAGCCGAACTACGAATTCTGATTTACTCACCTGTAATCAGGAGAGAACCCAGAGCTGCATCTTTTAGCCCGGCACAGACCCTGTAAAGTAATTCTAAGCGTACTTACCAGAAACTTGTATTTCCTTCCATAGGAATCCATTGTGTGGTTTTCACCAGACAATTTTCTAAGTGTCCATTTTTGAAACGTACATATATTCCTCTAAAATCAGCTGAACTACGAATTCCGATTTACTCACCTGTCATCAGGAGAGAACTCAGGGCTGCATCTTTTAACCCAGCACAGACCCTGAAAAGTAATTCTAAGCGTACTTACCAGTAACTTTTATTTCCTGCCATAGGAATCCATTGTGTGGTTTTCACCAGAAAATTTTCTGTGTCCATTTTTGAAACGTACAAATATTCCTCTAAAATCAGCCAAACTACGAATTCCGATTTACTCACCTGTTATCAGGAGAGAACCCAGGGCTGCATTTTTTAGCCCAGCACTGACCCTGAAAAGTAATTCTAAGCGTACTTACCAGTAACTTGAATTTCCTTCCATAGGAATCCATTGTGTGGTTTTCACCAGACAATTTTCTAAGTGTCCATTTTTGAAACGTACAAATATTCCTCTAAAATAAGCCGAACTACGAATTCCGATTTACTCACCTGTAATCAGGAGAGAACCCAGTGCTGCATCTTATAGCCCAGCACAGACCCTGAAAAGTAATTCTAAGCGTACTTACCAGTAACTTGTATTTCCTTCCATAGGAATCCATTGTGTGGTTTTCAGCAGACAATTTTCTAAGTGTCCATTTTTGAAACGTACAAATATTCCTCTAAAATCAGCCAAACTACGAATTCCGATTTACTCACCTGTTATCAGGAGAGAACCCAGGGCTGCATCTTTTAGCCAAGCACTGACCCTGAAAAGTAATTCTAAGCGTACTTACCAGTAACTTGTATTTCCTTCCATAGGAATCCATTGTGTGGTTTTCACCAGAAAAGTTTCTACGTGTCCATTTTTAAACCGCACAAATATTCCTCTAAAATCAGCCGAACTACGAATTCTGATTTACTCACCTGTAATCAGGAGAGAACCCAGAGCTGCATCTTTTAGCCCAGCACTGACCCTGAAAAGTAATTCTAAGCGTACTTACCAGTAACTTGTATTTCCTTCCATAGGAATCCATTGTGTGGTTTTCACCAGAAAATTTTCTGTGTCCATTTTTGAAACGTACAAATATTCCTCTAAAATCAGCCAAACTACGAATTCCGATTTACTCACCTGTTATCAGGAGAGAACCCAGGGCTGCATTTTTTAACCCAGCACAGACCCTGAAAAGTAATTCTAAGCGTACTTACCAGTAACTTTTATTTCCTGCCATAGGAATCCATTGTGTGGTTTTCACCAGAAAATTTTCTGTGTCCATTTTTGAAACGTACAAATATTCCTCTAAAATCAGCCAAACTACGAATTCCGATTTACTCACCTGTTATCAGGAGAGAACCCAGGGCTGCATTTTTTAGCCCAGCACTGACCCTGAAAAGTAATTCTAAGCGTACTTACCAGTAACTTGTATTTCCTTCCATAGGAATCCATTGTGTGGTTTTCACCAGACAATTTTCTAAGTGTCCATTTTTGAAACGTACAAATATTCCTCTAAAATAAGCCGAACTACGAATTCCGATTTACTCACCTGTAATCAGGAGAGAACCCAGTGCTGCATCTTATAGCCCAGCACAGACCCTGAAAAGTAATTCTAAGCGTACTTACCAGTAACTTGTATTTCCTTCCATAGGAATCCATTGTGTGGTTTTCAGCAGACAATTTTCTAAGTGTCCATTTTTGAAACGTACAAATATTCCTCTAAAATCAGCCAAACTACGAATTCCGATTTACTCACCTGTTATCAGGAGAGAACCCAGGGCTGCATCTTTTAGCCAAGCACTGACCCTGAAAAGTAATTCTAAGCGTACTTACCAGTAACTTGTATTTCCTTCCATAGGAATCCATTGTGTGGTTTTCACCAGAAAAGTTTCTACGTGTCCATTTTTAAACCGCACAAATATTCCTCTAAAATCAGCCGAACTACGAATTCTGATTTACTCACCTGTAATCAGGAGAGAACCCAGAGCTGCATCTTTTAGCCCAGCACTGACCCTGAAAAGTAATTCTAAGCGTACTTACCAGTAACTTGTATTTCCTCCATAGGAATCCATTGTCTGGTTTTCACCAGAGAAGTTTCTACATGTCTATTTTTGAAACGTACAAATATTCCTCTAAAATCAGCCGAACTACGAATTCCGATTTACTCACCTGTAATCAGGAGAGAACCCAGAGCTGCATCTTTTAGCCCAGCACAGACCCTGAAAAGTAACTCTAAGCGTATTTACCAGTAACTTGTATTTCCTTCCTTAGGAATACATTGTGTGGTTTTCACCAGAAAATTTTCTGTCAATTTTTTAAACGTACAAATATTCCTCTAAAATCAGCCGAACTATGAATTCCGATTTACTCACCTGTTATCAGGAGAGAACCCAGGGCTGCATCTTTTAGCCCAGCACTGACCCTGAAAAGTAATTCTAAGCGTACTCACCAGTAACTTGTATTTCCTTCCATAGGAATCCATTGTGTGGTTTTCACCAGAAAAGTTTCTATGTGTCTATTTTTGAAACGTACAAATATTTCTCTAAAATCAGCCGAACTACGAATTCCGATTTACTCACCTGTATTCAGGAGAGAACCCAGAGCTGCATCTTTTAGCCCAGCACAGACCCTTAAAAGTAATTCTAAGCATACTTACCAGTAACTTGTATTTCCTTCCATAGGAATCCATTGTGTGGTTTTCAGCAGACAATTTTCTAAGTGTCCGTTTTTGAAACGTACAAATATTCCTCTAAAATCAGCCAAACTACGAATTCCGATTTACTCACCTGTTATCAGGAGAGAACCCAGGGCTGCATCTTTTAGCCCAGCACTGACCCTGAAAAGTAATTCTAAGCGTACTTACCAGTAACTTGTATTTCCTTCCATAGGAATCCATTGTGTGGTTTTCACCAGAAAATTTTCTGTGTCCATTTTTGAAACGTACAAATATTCCTCTAAAATCAGCCGAACTACGAATTCCGATTTACTCACCTGTTATCAGGAGAGAACCCAGGGCTGCATCTTTTAGCCCAGCACTGACCCTGAAAAGTAATTCTAAGCGTACTTACCAGTAACTTGTATTTCCTTCAATAGGAATCCATTGTGTGGTTTTCACCAGAAAAGTTTCTACGTGTCCATTTTTGAACCGCACAAATATTCCTCTAAAATCAGCCGAACTACGAATTCTGATTTACTCACCTGTAATCAGGAGAGAACCCAGAGCTGCATCTTTTGGCCCAGCACTGACCCTGAAAAGTAATTCTAAGAGTACTTACCAGTAACTTGTATTTCCTTCCATAGGAATCCATTGTGTGGTTTTCACCAGAAAAGTTTCTACGTGTCTATTTTTGAAACGTTCAAATATTCCTCTAAAATCAGCCGAACTACGAATTCCGATTTACTCACCTGTAATCAGGAGAGAACCCAGAGCTGCATCTTTTAGCCCAGCACAGACCCTGAAAAGTAATTCTAAGCGTACTTACCAGTAACTTGTATTTCCTTCCATAGGAATCCATTGTGTGGTTTTCAGCAGACAATTTTCTAAGTGTCCATTTTTGAAACGTACAAATATTCCTCTAAAATCAGCCAAACTACGAATTCCGATTTACTCACCTGTAATCAGGAGAGAACCCAGGGCTGCAATTTTTAGCCCAGCACTGACCCTGAAAAGTAATTCTAAGCGTACTTACCAGTAACTTGTATTTCCTTCCATAGGAATCCATTGTGTGGTTTTCACCAGAAAATTTTCTGTGTCCATTTTTGAAACGTACAAATATTCCTCTAAAATCAGCCGAACTACGAATTCCGATTTACTCATCTGTTATCAGGAGAGAACCCAGGGCTGCATCTTTTAGCCCAGCACTGACCCTGAAAAGTAATTCTAAGCGTACTTACCAGTAACTTGTATTTCCTTCCATAGGAATCCATTGTGTGGTTTTCACCAGAAAAGTTTCTACGTGTCCATTTTTGAACCGCACAAATATTCCTCTAAAATCAGCCGAACTACGAATTCTGATTTACTCACCTGTAATCAGGAGAGAACCCAGAGCTGCATCTTTTAGCCCAGCACTGACCCTGAAAAGTAATTCTAAGCATACTTACCAGTAACTTGTATTTCCTTCCATAGGAATCCATTGTCTGGTTTTCACCAGAAAAGTTTCTACGTGTCTATTTTTGAAACGTACAAATATTCCTCTAAAATCAGCCGAACTACGAATTCCGATTTACTCACCTGTAATCAGGAGAGAACCCAGGGCTGCATCTTTTAGCCCAGCACTGACCCTGAAAAGTAATTCTAAGCGTACTCACCAGTAACTTGTATTTCCTTCCATAGGAATCCATTGTGTGGTTTTCACCAGAAAAGTTTCTATGTGTCTATTTTTGAAACGTACAAATATTTCTCTAAAATCAGCCGAACTACGAATTCCGATTTACTCACCTGTATTCAGGAGAGAACCCAGAGCTGCATCTTTTAGCCCAGCACAGACCCTGAAAAGTAATTCTAAGCATACTTACCAGTAACTTGTATTTCCTTCCGTAGGAATCCATTGTGTGGTTTTCAGCAGACAATTTTCTAAGTGTCCGTTTTTGAAACGTACAAATATTCCTCTAAAATCAGCCAAACTACGAATTCCGATTTACTCACCTGTTATCAGGAGAAAACCCAGGGCTGCATCTTTTAGCCCAGCACTGACCCTGAAAAGTAATTCTAAGCGTACTTACCAGTAACTTGTATTTCCTTCCATAGGAATCCATTGTGTGGTTTTCACCAGAAAATTTTCTGTGTCCATTTTTGAAACGTACAAATATTCCTCTAAAATCAGCCGAACTACGAATTCCGATTTACTTACCTGTTATCAGGAGAGAACCCAGGGCTGCATCTTTTAGCCCAGCACTGACCCTGAAAAGTAATTCTAAGCGTACTTACCAGTAACTTGTATTTCCTTCCATAGGAATCCATTGTGTGGTTTTCACCAGAAAAGTTTCTACGTGTCCATTTTTGAACCGCACAAATATTCCTCTAAAATCAGCCGAACTACGAATTCTGATTTACTCACCTGTAATCAGGAGAGAACCCAGAGCTGCATCTTTTAGCCCAGCACTGACCCTGAAAAGTAATTCTAAGCGTACTTACCAGTAACTTGTATTTCCTTCCATAGGAATCCATTGTGTGGTTTTCACCAGAAAAGATTCTACATGTCTATTTTTGAAACGTTCAAATATTCCTCTAAAATCAGCCGAACTACGAATTCCGATTTACTCACCTGTAATCAGGAGAGAACCCAGAGCTGCATCTTTTAGCCCAGCACAGACCCTGAAAAGTAATTCTAAGCGTACTTACCAGTAACTTGTATTTCCTTCCATAGGAATCCATTGTGTGGTTTTCACCAGAAAATTTTCTGTGTCCATTTTTGAAACGTACAAATATTCCTCTAAAATCAGCCGAACTACGAATTCCGATTTACTCATCTGTTATCAGGAGAGAACCCAGGGCTGCATCTTTTAGCCCAGCACTGACCCTGAAAAGTAATTCTAAGCGTACTTACCAGTAACTTGTATTTCCTTCCATAGGAATCCATTGTGTGGTTTTCACCAGAAAAGTTTCTACGTGTCCATTTTTGAACCGCACAAATATTCCTCTAAAATCAGCCGAACTACGAATTCTGATTTACTCACCTGTAATCAGGAGAGAACCCAGAGCTGCATCTTTTAGCCCAGCACTGACCCTGAAAAGTAATTCTAAGCATACTTACCAGTAACTTGTATTTCCTTCCATAGGAATCCATTGTCTGGTTTTCACCAGAAAAGTTTCTACGTGTCTATTTTTGAAACGTACAAATATTCCTCTAAAATCAGCCGAACTACGAATTCCGATTTACTCACCTGTAATCAGGAGAGAACCCAGGGCTGCATCTTTTAGCCCAGCACAGACCCTGAAAAGTAACTCTAAGCGTATTTACCAGTAACTTGTATTTCCTTACTTAGGAATACATTGTGTGGTTTTCACCAGAAAATTTTCTGTGTCCATTTTTGAAACGTACAAATATTCCTCTAAAATCAGCCAAACTACGAATTCCGATTTACTCACCTGTTATCAGGAGAGAACCCAGGGCTGCATCTTTTAGCCCAGCACTGACCCTGAAAAGTATTTCTAAGCGTACTTACCAGTAACTTGTATTTCCTTCCATAGGAATCCATTGTGTGGTTTTCACCAGAAAAGTTTCTACGTGTCCATTTTTGAACCGCACAAATATTCCTCTAAACTCAGCCGAACTACGAATTCTGATTTACTCACCTGTAATCAGGAGAGAACCCAGAGCTGCATCTTTTAGCCCAGCACAGACCCTGAAAAGTAATTCTAAGCGTACTTACCAGTAACTTGTATTTCCTTCCATAGGAATCCATTGTGTGGTTTTCACCAGACAATTTTCTAAGTGTCCATTTTTGAAACGTACAAATATTCCTCTAAAATCAGCTGAACTACGAATTCCGATTTACTCACCTGTAATTAGGAGAGAACCCACTGCTGCATCTTTTAGCCCAGCACAGAGCCTGAAAAGTAATTCTAAGCGTACCTACCAGTAACTTTTATTTCCTGCCATAGGAATCCATTGTGTGGTTTTCACCAGAAAATTTTCTGTGTCCATTTTTGAAACGTACAAATATTCCTCTAAAATCAGCCGAACTACGGATTCCGATTTACTCACCTGTTATCAGGAGAGAACCCAGGGCTGCATCTTTTAGCCCAGCACAGACCCTGAAAAGTAATTCTAAGAGTACTTACCAGTAACTTGTATTTCCTTCTATAGGAATACATTGTGTTGTTTTCACCAGAAAATTTTGTGTCCATTTTTTAAACGTACAAATATTCCTCTAAAATCAGCCGAACTACGAATTCCGATTTACTCACTTGTCATCAGGAGAGAACTCAGGGCTGCATCTTTTAACCCAGCACAGACCCTGAAAAGTAATTCTAAGCGTACTTACCAGTAACTTTTATTTCCTGCCATAGGAATCCATTGTGTGGTTTTCACCAGAAAATTTTCTGTGTCCATTTTTGAAACGTACAAATATTCCTCTAAAATCAGCCAAACTACGAATTCCGATTTACTCACCTGTTATCAGGAGAGAACCCAGGGCTGCATTTTTTAGCCCAGCACTGACCATGAAAAGTAATTCTAAGCGTACTTACCAGTAACTTGTATTTCCTTCCATAGGAATCCATTGTGTGGTTTTCACCAGACAATTTTCTAAGTGTCCATTTTTGAAACGTACAAATATTCCTCTAAAATAAGCCGAACTACGAATTCCGATTTACTCACCTGTAATCAGGAGAGAACCCAGTGCTGCATCTTATAGCCCAGCACAGACCCTGAAAAGTAATTCTAAGCGTACTTACCAGTAACTTGTATTTCCTTCCATAGGAATCCATTGTGTGGTTTTCACCAGACAATTTTCTAAGTGTCCATTTTTGAAACGTACAAATATTCCTCTAAAATCAGCCAAACTACGAATTCCGATTTACTCACCTGTTATCAGGAGAGAACCCAGGGCTGCATCTTTTAGCCCAGCACTGACCCTGAAAAGTAATTCTAAGCGTACTTACCAGTAACTTGTATTTCCTTTCATAGGAATCCATTGTGCGGTTTTCACCAGAAAAGTTTCTACGTGTCCATTTTTGAACCGCACAAATATTCCTCTAAAATCAGCCGAACTACGAATTCTGATTTACTCACCTGTAATCAGGAGAGAACCCAGAGCTGCATCTTTTAGCCCAGCACTGACCCTGAAAAGTAATTCTAAGCGTACTTACCAGTAACTTGTATTTCCTTCCATAGGAATCCATTGTCTGGTTTTCACCAGAAAAGTTTCTACATGTCTATTTTTGAAACGTACAAATATTCCTCTAAAATCAGCAGAACTACGAATTCCGATTTACTCACCTGTAATCAGGAGAGAACCCAGAGCTGCATCTTTTAGCCCAGCACAGACCCTGAAAAGTAACTCTAAGCATATTTACCAGTAACTTGTATTTCCTTCCTTAGGAATACATTGTGTGGTTTTCACCAGAAAATTTTCTGTGTCCATTTTTTAAACGTACAAATATTCCTCTAAAATCAGCCGAACTACGAATTCCGATTTACTCACCTGTTATCAGGAGAGAACCCAGGGCTGCATCTTTTAGCCCAGCACTGACCCTGAAAAGTAATTCTAAGCGTACTCACCAGTAACTTGTATTTCCTTCCATAGGAATCCATTGTGTGGTTTTCACCAGAAAAGTTTCTATGTGTCTATTTTTGAAACGTACAAATATTTCTCTAAAATCAGCCGAACTACGAATTCCGATTTACTCACCTGTATTCAGGAGAGAACCCAGAGCTGCATCTTTTAGCCCAGCACTGACCCTGAAAAGTAATTCTAAGCGTACTTACCAGTAACTTGTATTTCCTTCCATAGGAATCCATTGTGTGGTTTTCACCAGAAAAGTTTCTACGTGTCCATTTTTGAACCGCACAAATATTCCTCTAAAATCAGCCGAACTACGAATTCTGATTTACTCACCTGTAATCAGGAGAGAACCCAGAGCTGCATCTTTTAGCCCAGCACAGACCCTGAAAAGTAATTCTAAGCGTACTTACCAGTAACTTGTATTTCCTTCCATAGGAATCCATTGTGTGGTTTTCACCAGACAATTTTCTAAGTGTCCATTTTTGAAACGTACAAATATTCCTCTAAAATCAGCTGAACTACGAATTCCGATTTACTCACCTGTAATTAGGAGAGAACCCAGTGCTGCATCTTTTAGCCCAGCACAGAGCCTGAAAAGTAATTCTAAGCGTACCTACCAGTAACTTTTATTTCCTGCCATAGGAATCCATTGTGTGGTTTTCACCAGAAAATTTTCTGTGTCCATTTTTGAAACGTACAAATATTCCTCTAAAATCAGCCGAACTACGGATTCCGATTTACTCACCTGTTATCAGGAGAGAACCCAGGGCTGCATCTTTTAGCCCAGCCCAGACCCTGAAAAGTAATTCTAAGCGTACTTACCAGTAACTTGTATTTCCTTCCATAGGAATACATTGTGTTGTTTTCACCAGAAAATTTTGTGTCCATTTTTTAAACGTACAAATATTCCTCTAAAATCAGCCGAACTACGAATTCCGATTTACTCACCTGTTATCAAGAATGAACCCAGGGCTGCATTTTTTAGCCCAGCACTGACCCTGAAAAGTAATTATAAGCGTACTTACCAGTTACTTTTATTTCCCTCCATAGGAATACATTGTGTGGTTTTCACCAGAAAAGCTTCTACGTGTCCATTTTTGAACCGCACAAATATTCCTCTAAAATCAGCCGAACTACGAATTCTGATTTACTCACCTGTAATCAGGAGAGAACCCAGAGCTGCATCTTTTAGCCCAGCACAGACCCTGTAAAGTAATTCTAAGCGTACTTACCAGTAACTTGTATTTCCTTCCATAGGAATCCATTGTGTGGTTTTCACCAGACAATTTTCTAAGTGTCCATTTTTGAAACGTACATATATTCCTCTAAAATCAGCCGAACTACGAATTCCAATTTACTCACCTGTCATCAGGAGAGAACTCAGGGCTGCATCTTTTAACCCAGCACAGACCCTGAAAAGTAATTCTAAGCGTACTTACCAGTAACTTTTATTTCCTGCCATAGGAATCCATTGTGTGGTTTTCACCAGAAAATTTTCTGTGTCCATTTTTGAAACGTACAAATATTCCTCTAAAATCAGCCAAACTACGAATTCCGATTTACTCACCTGTTATCAGGAGAGAACCCAGGGCTGCATTTTTTAGCCCAGCACTGACCCTGAAAAGTAATTCTAAGCGTACTTACCAGTAACTTGTATTTCCTTCCATAGGAATCCATTGTGTGGTTTTCACCAGACAATTTTCTAAGTGTCCATTTTTGAAACGTACAAATATTCCTCTAAAATAAGCCGAACTACAAATTCCGATTTACTCACCTGTAATCAGGAGAGAACCCAGTGCTGCATCTTATAGCCCAGCACAGACCCTGAAAAGTAATTCTAAGCGTACTTACCAGTAACTTGTATTTCCTTCCATAGGAATCCATTGTGTGGTTTTCAGCAGACAATTTTCTAAGTGTCCATTTTTGAAACGTACAAATATTCCTCTAAAATCAGCCAAACTACGAATTCCGATTTACTCACCTGTTATCAGGAGAGAACCCAGGGCTGCATCTTTTAGCCCAGCACTGACCCTGAAAAGTAATTCTAAGCGTACTTACCAGTAACTTGTATTTCCTTCCATAGGAATCCATTGTGTGGTTTTCACCAGAAAAGTTTCTACGTGTCCATTTTTAAACCGCACAAATATTCCTCTAAAATCAGCCGAACTACGAATTCTGATTTACTCACCTGTAATCAGGAGAGAACCCAGAGCTGCATCTTTTAGCCCAGCACTGACCCTGAAAAGTAATTCTAAGCGTACTTACCAGTAACTTGTATTTCCTTCCATAGGAATCCATTGTCTGGTTTTCACCAGAAAAGTTTCTACATGTCTATTTTTGAAACGTACAGATATTCCTCTAAAATCAGCCGAACTACGAATTCCGATTTACTCACCTGTAATCAGGAGAGAACCCAGAGCTGCATCTTTTAGCCCAGCACAGACCCTGAAAAGTAACTCTAAGCGTATTTACCAGTAACTTGTGTTTCCTTCCTTAGGAATACATTGTGTGGTTTTCACCAGAAAATTTTCTGTGTCCATTTTTTAAACGTACAAATATTCCTCTAAAATCAGCCGAACTATGAATTCCGATTTACTCACCTGTTATCAGGAGAGAACCCAGGGCTGCATCTTTTAGCCCAGCACTGACCCTGAAAAGTAATTCTAAGCGTACTTACCAGTAACTTGTATTTCCTTCCATAGGAATCCATTGTGTGGTTTTCACCAGAAAAGTTTCTATGTGTCTATTTTTGAAACGTACAAATATTTCTCTAAAATCAGCCGAACTACGAATTCCGATTTACTCACCTGTATTCAGGAGAGAACCCAGAGCTGCATCTTTTAGCCCAGCACAGACCCTTAAAAGTAATTATAAGCATACTTACCAGTAACTTGTATTTCCTTACATAGGAATCCATTGTGTGGTTTTCAGCAGACAATTTTCTAAGTGTCCGTTTTTGAAACGTACAAATATTCCTCTAAAATCAGCCAAACTACGAATTCCGATTTACTCACCTGTTATCAGGAGAGAACCCAGGGCTGCATCTTTTAGCCCAGCACTGACCCTGAAAAGTAATTCTAAGCATACTTACCAGTAACTTGTATTTCCTTCCATAGGAATCCATTGTGTGGTTTTCACCAGAAAATTTTCTGTGTCCATTTTTGAAACGTACAAATATTCCTCTAAAATCAGCCGAACTACGAATTCCGATTTACTCACCTGTTATCAGGAGAGAACCCAGGGCTGCATCTTTTAGCCCAGCACTGACCCTGGAAAGTAATTCTAAGCGTACTTACCAGTAACTTGTATTTCCTTCAATAGGAATCCATTGTGTGGTTTTCACCAGAAAAGTTTCTACGTGTCCATTTTTGAACCGCACAAATATTCCTCTAAAATCAGCCGAACTACGAATTCTGATTTACTCACCTGTAATCAGGAGAGAACCCAGAGCTGCATCTTTTAGCCCAGCACTGACCCTGAAAAGTAATTCTAAGAGTACTTACCAGTAACTTGTATTTCCTTCCATAGGAATCCATTGTGTGGTTTTCACCAGAAAAGTTTCTACGTGTCTATTTTTGAAACGTTCAAATATTCCTCTAAAATCAGCCGAACTACGAATTCCGATTTACTCACCTGTAATCAGGAGAGAACCCAGAGCTGCATCTTTTAGCCCAGCACAGACCCTGAAAAGTAATTCTAAGTGTACTTACCAGTAACTTGTATTTCCTTCCATAGGAATCCATTGTGTGGTTTTCAGCAGACAATTTTCTAAGTGTCCATTTTTGAAACGTACAAATATTCCTCTAAAATCAGCCAAACTACGAATTCCGATTTACTCACCTGTAATCAGGAGAGAACCCAGGGCTGCAACTTTTAGCCCAGCACTGACCCTGAAAAGTAATTCTAAGCGTACTTACCAGTAACTTGTATTTCCTTCCATAGGAATCCATTGTGTGGTTTTCACCAGAAAATTTTCTGTGTCCATTTTTGAAACGTACAAATATTCCTCTAAAATCAGCCGAACTACGAATTCTGATTTACTCACCTGTAATCAGGAGAGAACCCAGAGCTGCATCTTTTAGCCCAGCACTGACCCTGAAAAGTAATTCTAAGAGTACTTACCAGTAACTTGTATTTCCTTCCATAGGAATCCATTGTGTGGTTTTCACCAGAAAAGTTTCTACGTGTCTATTTTTGAAACGTTCAAATATTCCTCTAAAATCAGCCGAACTACGAATTCCGATTTACTCACCTGTAATCAGGAGAGAACCCAGAGCTGCATCTTTTAGCCCAGCACAGACCCTGAAAAGTAATTCTAAGCGTACTTACCAGTAACTTGTATTTCCTTCCATAGGAATCCATTGTGTGGTTTTCAGCAGACAATTTTCTAAGTGTCCATTTTTGAAACGTACAAATATTCCTCTAAAATCAGCCAAACTACGAATTCCAATTTACTCACCTGTAATCAGGAGAGAACCCAGGGCTGCAACTTTTAGCCCAGCACTGACCCTGAAAAGTAATTCTAAGCGTACTTACCAGTAACTTGTATTTCCTTCCATAGGAATCCATTGTGTGGTTTTCACCAGAAAATTTTCTGTGTCCATTTTTGAAACGTACAAATATTCCTCTAAAATCAGCCGAACTACGAATTCCGATTTACTCACCTGTTATCAGGAGAGAACCCAGGGCTGCATCTTTTAGCCCAGCACTGACCCTGAAAAGTAATTCTAAGCGTACTTACCAGTAACTTGTATTTCCTTCCATAGGAATCCATTGTGTGGTTTTCACCAAAAAAGTTTCTACGTGTCCATTTTTGAACCGCACAAATATTCCTCTAAAATCAGCCGAACTACGAATTCTGATTTACTCACCTGTAATCAGGAGAGAACCCAGTGCTGCATCTTTTAGCCCAGCACAGAGCCTGAAAAGTAATTCTAAGCGTACCTACCAGTAACTTTTATTTCCTGCCATAGGAATCCATTGTGTGGTTTTCACCAGAAAATTTTCTGTGTCCATTTTTGAAATGTACAAATATTCCTCTAAAATCAGCCGAACTACGGATTCCGATTTAATCACCTGTTATCAGGAGAGAACCCAGGGCTGCATCTTTTAGCCCAGCACTGACCCTGAAAAGTAATTCTAAGCGTACTCACCAGTAACTTGTATTTCCTTCCATAGGAATCCATTGTGTGGTTTTCACCAGAAAAGTTTCTATGTGTCTATTTTTGAAACGTACAAATATTTCTCTAAAATCAGCCGAACTACGAATTCCGATTTACTCACCTGTATTCAGGAGAGAACCCAGAGCTGCATCTTTTAGCCCAGCACAGACCCTTAAAAGTAATTCTAAGCATACTTACCAGTAACTTGTATTTCCTTCCATAGGAATCCATTGTGTGGTTTTCAGCAGACAATTTTCTAAGTGTCCGTTTTTGAAACGTACAAATATTCCTCTAAAATCAGCCAAACTACGAATTCCGATTTACTCACCTGTTATCAGGAGAGAACCCAGGGCTGCATCTTTTAGCCCAGCACTGACCCTGAAAAGTAATTCTAAGCGTACTTACCAGTAACTTGTATTTCCTTCCATAGGAATCCATTGTGTGGTTTTCACCAGAAAATTTTCTGTGTCCATTTTTGAAACGTACAAATATTCCTCTAAAATCAGCCGAACTACGAATTCCGATTTACTCACCTGTTATCAGGAGAGAACCCAGGGCTGCATCTTTTAGCCCAGCACTGACCCTGAAAAGTAATTCTAAGCGTACTTACCAGTAACTTGTATTTCCTTCAATAGGAATCCATTGTGTGGTTTTCACCAGAAAAGTTTCTACGTGTCCATTTTTGAACCGCACAAATATTCCTCTAAAATCAGCCGAACTACGAATTCTGATTTACTCACCTGTAATCAGGAGAGAACCCAGAGCTGCATCTTTTAGCCCAGCACTGACCCTGAAAAGTAATTCTAAGCGTACTTACCAGTAACTTGTATTTCCTTCCATAGGAATCCATTGTGTGGTTTTCACCAGAAATGTTTCTACGTGTCTATTTTTGAAACGTTCAAATATTCCTCTAAAATCAGCCGAACTACGAATTCCGATTTACTCACCTGTAATCAGGAGAGAACCCAGAGCTGCATCTTTTAGCCCAGCACAGACCCTGAAAAGTAATTCTAAGCGTACTTACCAGTAACTTGTATTTCCTTCCATAGGAATCCATTGTGTGGTTTTCAGCAGACAATTTTCTAAGTGTCCATTTTTGAAACGTACAAATATTCCTCTAAAATCAGCCAAACTACGAATTCCGATTTACTCACCTGTAATCAGGAGAGAACCCAGGGCTGCAACTTTTAGCCCAGCACTGACCCTGAAAAGTAATTCTAAGCATACTTACCAGTAACTTGTATTTCCTTCCATAGGAATCCATTGTGTGGTTTTCACCAGAAAATTTTCTGTGTCCATTTTTGAAATGTACAAATATTCCTCTAAAATCAGCCGAACTACGAATTCCGATTTACTCATCTGTTATCAGGAGAGAACCCAGGGCTGTATCTTTTAGCCCAGCACTGACCCTGAAAAGTAATTCCAAGCGTACTTACCAGTAACTTGTATTTCCTTCCATAGGAATCCATTGTGTGGTTTTCACCAGAAAAGTTTCTACGTGTCAATTTTTGAACCGCACAAATATTCCTCTAAAATCAGCCGAACTACGAATTCTGATTTACTCACCTGTAATCAGGAGAGAACCCAGAGCTGCATCTTTTAGCCCAGCACTGACCCTGAAAAGTAATTCTAAGCATACTTACCAGTAACTTGTATTTCCTTCCATAGGAATCCATTGTCTGGCTTTCACCAGAAAAGTTTCTACGTGTCTATTTTTGAAACGTACAAATATTCCTCTAAAATCAGCCGAACTACGAATTCCGATTTACTCACCTGTAATCAAGAGAGAACCCAGGGCTGCATCTTTTAGCCCAGCACTGACCCTGAAAAGTAATTCTAAGCGTACTCACCAGTAACTTGTATTTCCTTCCATAGGAATCCATTGTGTGGTTTTCACCAGAAAAGTTTCTATGTGTCTATTTTTGAAACGTACAAATATTTCTCTAAAATCAGCCGAACTACGAATTCCGATTTACTCACCTGTATTCAGGAGAGAACCCAGAGCTGCATCTTTTAGCCCAGCATAGACCCTGAAAAGTAATTCTAAGCATACTTACCAGTAACTTGTATTTCCTTCCGTAGGAATCCATTGTCTGGTTTTCAGCAGACAATTTTCTAAGTGTCCGTTTTTGAAACGTACAAATATTCCTCTAAAATCAGCCAAACTACGAATTCCGATTTACTCACCTGTTATCAGGAGAGAACCCAGGGCTGCATCTTTTAGCCCAGCACTGACCCTGAACAGTAATTCTAAGCGTACTTACCAGTAACTTGTATTTCCTTCCATAGGAATCCATTGTGTGGTTTTCACCAGAAAAGTTTCTGTGTCCATTTTTGAAACGTACAAATATTCCTCTAAAATCAGCCGAACTACGAATTCCGATTTACTTACCTGTTATCAGGAGAGAACCCAGGGCTGCATCTTTTAGCCCAGCACTTACCCTGAAAAGTAATTCTAAGCATACTTACCAGTAACTTGTATTTCCTTCCATAGGAATCCATTGTGTGGTTTTCACCAGAAAAGTTTCTACGTGTCCATTTTTGAACCGCACAAATATTCCTCTAAAATCAGCCGAACTACGAATTCTGATTTACTCACCTGTAATCAGGAGATAACCCAGAGCTGCATCTTTTAGCCCAGCACTGACCCTGAAAAGTAATTCTAAGCGTACTTACCAGTAACTTGTATTTCCTTCCATAGGAATCCATTGTGTGGTTTTCACCAGAAAAGTTTCTACGTGTCTATTTTTGAAACGTTCAAATATTCCTCTAAAATCAGCCGAACTACGAATTCCGATTTACTCACCTGTAATCAGGAGAGAACCCAGAGCTGCATCTTTTAGCCCAGCACAGACCCTGAAAAGTAATTCTAAGCGTACTTACCAGTAACTTGTATTTCCTTCCATAGGAATCCATTGTGTGGTTTTCAGCAGACAATTTTCTAAGTGTCCATTTTTGAAACGTACAAATATTCCTCTAAAATCAGCCAAACTACGAATTCCGATTTACTCACCTGTAATCAGGAGAGAACCCAGGGCTGCAACTTTTAGCCCAGCACTGACCCTGAAAAGTAATTCTAAGCGTACTTACCAGTAACTTGTATTTCCTTCCATAGGAATCCATTGTGTGGTTTTCACCAGAAAATTTTCTGTGTCCATTTTTGAAACGTACAAATATTCCTCTAAAATCAGCCGAACTACGAATTCCGATTTACTCATCTGTTATCAGGAGAGAACCCAGGGCTGCATCTTTTAGCCCAGCACTGACCCTGAAAAGTAATTCTAAGCGTACTTACCAGTAACTTGTATTTCCTTCCATAGGAATCCATTGTGTGGTTTTCACCAGAAAAGTTTCTACATGTCCATTTTTGAACCGCACAAATATTCCTCTAAAATCAGCCGAACTACGAATTCTGATTTACTCACCTGTAATCAGGAGAGAACCCAGAGCTGCATCTTTTAGCCCAGCACTGACCCTGAAAAGTAATTCTAAGCATACTTACCAGTAACTTGTATTTCCTTCCATAGGAATCCATTGTCTGGTTTTCACCAGAAAAGTTTCTACGTGTCTATTTTTGAAACGTACAAATATTCCTCTAAAATCAGCCGAACTACGAATTCCGATTTACTCACCTGTAATCAGGAGAGAACCCAGGGCTGCATCTTTTAGCCCAGCACAGACCCTGAAAAGTAACTCTAAGCGTATTTACCAGTAACTTGTATTTCCTTACTTAGGAATACATTGTGTGGTTTTCACCAGAAAATTTTCTGTGTCCATTTTTTAAACGTACAAATATTCCTCTAAAATCAGCCAAACTACGAATTCCGATTTACTCACCTGTTATCAGGAGAGATCCCAGGGCTGCATCTTTTAACCCAGCACTGACCCTGAAAAGTATTTCTAAGCGTACTTACCAGTAACTTGTATTTCCTTCCATAGGAATCCATTGTGTGGTTTTCACCAGAAAATTTTCTGTGTCTATTTTTGAAACGTACAAATATTCCTCTAAAATAAGCCGAACTACGAATCCTGATTTACTCACCTGTTATCAGGAGAGAACCCAGAGCTGCATCTTTTAGCCCAGCACTGACCCTGAAAAGTAATTCTAAGCGTACTTACCAGTAAGTTGTATTTCCTTCCATAGGAATCCATTGTGTGGTTTTCACCAGAAAAGTTTCTACGTGTCCATTTTTGAACCGCACAAATATTCCTCTAAAATCAGCCGAACTACGAATTCTGATTTACTCACCTGTAATCAGGAGAGAACCCAGAGCTGCATCTTTTAGCCCAGCACAGACCCTGAAAAGTAATTCTAAGCGTACTTACAAGTAACTTGTATTTCCTTCCATAGGAATCCACTGTGTGGTTTTCAGCAGACAATTTTCTAAGTGTCCATTTTTGAAACGTACAAATATTCCTCTAAAATCAGCCAAACTACGAATTCGGATTTACTCCCCTGTTATCAAGAGAGAACCCAGTGCTGCATCTTTTAGCCCAGCACAGACCCTGAAAAGTAATTCTAAGCGTACTTACCAGTAACTTGTATTTCCTTCCATAGGAATCCATTGTGTGGTTTTCGGCAGACAATTTTCTAAGTGTCCATTTTTGAAATGTACAAATATTCCTCTAAAATTAGCCAAACTACGAATTCCGATTTACTCACCTGTTATCAAGAGAGAACCCTGGGCTGCAACTTTTAGCCCAGCACTGACCCTGAAAAGTTATTCTAAGCGTACTTACCAGTAACTTGTATTTCCTTCCATAGGAATCCATTGTGTGGTTTTCACCAGAAAATTTTCTGTGTCCATTTTTGAAACGTACAAATATTCCTCTAAAATCAGCCGAACTATGAATTCCGTTTTACTCACCTGTTATCAGGAGAGAACCCAGGGCTGCATCTTTTAGCCCAGCACTGACCCTGAAAAGTAATTCTAAGCGTACTTACCAGTAACTTGTATTTCCTTCCATAGGAATCCAATGTGTGGTTTTCACCAGAAAAGTTTCTACGTGTCCATTTTTGAACCGTACAAATATTCTTCTAAAATCAGCCGAACTACGAATTCTGATTTACTCACCTGTAATCAGGAGAGAACCCAGAGCTGCATCTTTTAGCCCAGCACAGACCCTGAAAAGTAATTCTAAGCGTACTTACCAGTAACTTGTATTTCCTTCCATAGGAATCCATTGTGTGGTTTTCACCAGAAAAGTTTCTACGTGTCCATTTTTGAACCGCACAAATATTCCTCTAAAATCAGCCGAACTACGAATTCTGATTTACTCACCTGTAATCAGGAGAGAACCCAGTGCTGCATCTTTTAGCCCAGCACAGACCCTGAAAAGTAATTCTAAGCGTACTTACCAGTAACTTGTATTTCCTTCCATAGGAATCCATTGTGTGGTTTTCACCAGAAAAGTTTCTACGTGTCCATTTTTGAACCGCACAATTATTCCTCTAAAATCAGCCGAACTACGAATTCTGATTTACTCACCTGTTTTCAGGAGAGAACCCAGAGCTGCATCTTTTAGCCCAGCACAGACCCTGAAAAGTAATTCTAAGCGTACTTACCAGTAACTTGTATTTCCTTCCATAGGAATCCATTGTGTGGTTTTCACCAGAAAAGTTTCTACGTGTCCATTTTTGAACCGCACAAATATTCCTCTAAAATCAGCCGAACTACGAATTCTGATTTACTCACCTGTAATCAGGAGAGAACCCAGAGCTGCATCTTTAAGCCCAGCACAGACCCTGAAAAGTAATTCTAAGCGTACTTACCAGTAACTTGTATTTCCTTCCATAGGAATCCATTGTGTGGTTTTCGGCAGACAATTTTCTAAGTGTCCATTTTTGAAACGTACAAATATTCCTCTAAAATCAGCCAAACTACGAATTCCGATTTACTCACCTGTTATCAGGAGAAACCCAGGGCTGCAACTTTTAGCCCAGCACTGACCCTGAAAAGTAATTCTAAGCGTACTTACCAGTAACTTGTATTTCCTTCCATAGGAATCCATTGTGTGGTTTTCACCAGAAAAGTTTCTACGTGTCCATTTTTGAACCGCACAAATATTCCTCTAAAATCAGCCGAACTACGAATTCTGATTTACTCACCTGTAATCAGGAGAGAACCCATAGCTGCATCTTTTAGCCCAGCACTGACCCTGAAAAGTAATTCTAAGCGTACTTACCAGTAACTTATAATTCCTTCCATATGAATCCATTGTGTGGTTTTCACCAGACAATTTTCTAAGTGTCCATTTTTTAAACGTACAAATATTCCTCTAAAATCAGCCGAACTACGAATTCCGATTTAATCACCTGTTATCAGGAGAGAACCCAGGGCTGCATCTTTTAGCCCAGCACTGACCCTGAAAAGTAATTCTAAGCGTACTTACCAGTAACTTGTATTTCCTTCCATAGGAATCCATTGTGTGGTTTTCACCAGAAAATTTTCTGTGTCCATTTTTGAAACATACAAATATTCCTCTAAAATCAGCCGAACTACGAATTCCGATTTACTCACCTGTTATCAGGAGAGAACCCAGGGCTGCATCTTTTAGCCCAGCACTGACCCTGAAAAGTAATTCTAAGCGTACTTACCAGTAACTTGTATTTCCTTCCATAGGAATCCATTGTGTGGTTTTCACCAGAAAAGTTTCTACGTGTCCATTTTTGAACCGCACAAATATTCCTCTAAAATCAGCCAAACTACGAATTCTGATTTACTCACCTGTAATCAGGAGAGAACCCATAGCTGCATCTTTTAGCCCAGCACTGACCCTGAAATGTAATTCTAAGCGTACTTACCAGTAACTTGTATTTCCTTACTTAGGAATACATTGTGTGGTTTTCACCAGAAAATTTTCTGTGTCCATTTTTTAAACGTACAAATATTCCTCTAAAATCAGCCAAACTACGAATTCCGATTTACTCACCTGTTATCAGGAGAGAACCCAGGGCTGCATCTTTTAGCCCAGCACTGACCCTGAAAAGTATTTCTAAGCGTACTTACCAGTAACTTGTATTTCCTTCCATAGGAATCCATTGTGTGGTTTTCACCAGAAAATTTTCTGTGTCTATTTTTGAAACGTACAAATATTCCTCTAAAATCAGCCGAACTACGAATTCCGATTTACTCACCTGTTATCAGGAGAGAACCCAGAGCTGCATCTTTTAGCCCAGCACTGACCCTGAAAAGTAATTCTAAGCGTACTTACCAGTAAGTTGTATTTCCTTCCATAGGAATACATTGTGTGGTTTTCAGCAGACAATTTTCTAAGTGTCCATTTTTGAAACGTACAAATATTCCTCTAAAATCAGCCAAACTACGAATTCGGATTTACTCCCCTGTTATCAAGAGAGAACCCAGTGCTGCATCTTTTAGCCCAGCACAGGCCCTGAAAAGTAATTCTAAGCGTACTTACCAGTAACTTATAATTCCTTCCATATAAATCCATTGTGTGGTTTTCACCAGACAATTTTCTAAGTGTCCATTTTTTAAACGTACAAATATTCCTCTAAAATCAGCCGAACTACGAATTCCGATTTACTCACCTGTTATCAGGAGAGAACCCAGGACTGCATCTTTTAGCCCAGCACTGACCCTGAAGAGTAATTCTAAGCGTACTTACCAGTAACTTGTATTTCCTTCCATAGGAATCCATTGTGTGGTTTTCACCAGAAAATTTTCTGTGTCCATTTTTGAAATGTACAAATATTCCTCTAAAATCAGCCGAACTACGAATTCCGATTTACTCACCTGTTATCAGGAGAGAACCCAGGGCTGCATCTTTTAGCCCAGCACTGACCCTGAAAAGTAATTCTAAGCGTACTTACCAGTAACTTGTTTTTCCTTCCTTAGGAATCCATTGTGTGGTTTTCACCAGAAAAGTTTCTACGTGTCCATTTTTGAACCGCACAAATATTCCTCTAAAATCAGCCAAACTACGAATTCGGATTTACTCCCCTGTTATCAAGAGAGAACCCAGTGCTGCATCTTTTAGCCCAGCACAGACCCTGAAAAGTAATTCTAAGCGTACTTACCAGTAACTTGTATTTCCTTCAATAGGAATCCATTGTGTGGTTTTCACCAGAAAAGTTTCTACGTGTCCATTTTTGAACCGCACAAATATTCCTCTAAAATCAGCCGAACTACGAATTCTGATTTACTCACCTGTAATCAGGAGAGAACCCAGAGCTGCATCTTTTAGCCCAGCACTGACCCTGAAAAGTAATTCTAAGCGTACTTACCAGTAACTTGTATTTCCTTCCATAGGAATCCATTGTGTGGTTTTCACCAGAAATGTTTCTACGTGTCTATTTTTGAAACGTTCAAATATTCCTCTAAAATCAGCCGAACTACGAATTCCGATTTACTCACCTGTAATCAGGAGAGAACCCAGAGCTGCATCTTTTAGCCCAGCACAGACCCTGAAAAGTAATTCTAAGCGTACTTACCAGTAACTTGTATTTCCTTCCATAGGAATCCATTGTGTGGTTTTCAGCAGACAATTTTCTAAGTGTCCATTTTTGAAACGTACAAATATTCCTCTAAAATCAGCCAAACTACGAATTCCGATTTACTCACCTGTAATCAGGAGAGAACCCAGGGCTGCAACTTTTAGCCCAGCACTGACCCTGAAAAGTAATTCTAAGCATACTTACCAGTAACTTGTATTTCCTTCCATAGGAATCCATTGTGTGGTTTTCACCAGAAAATTTTCTGTGTCCATTTTTGAAACGTACAAATATTCCTCTAAAATCAGCCGAACTACGAATTCCGATTTACTCATCTGTTATCAGGAGAGAACCCAGGGCTGTATCTTTTAGCCCAGCACTGACCCTGAAAAGTAATTCCAAGCGTACTTACCAGTAACTTGTATTTCCTTCCATAGGAATCCATTGTGTGGTTTTCACCAGAAAAGTTTCTACGTGTCAATTTTTGAACCGCACAAATATTCCTCTAAAATCAGCCGAACTACGAATTCTGATTTACTCACCTGTAATCAGGAGAGAACCCAGAGCTGCATCTTTTAGCCCAGCACTGACCCTGAAAAGTAATTCTAAGCATACTTACCAGTAACTTGTATTTCCTTCCATAGGAATCCATTGTCTGGCTTTCACCAGAAAAGTTTCTACGTGTCTATTTTTGAAACGTACAAATATTCCTCTAAAATCAGCCGAACTACGAATTCCGATTTACTCACCTGTAATCAAGAGAGAACCCAGGGCTGCATCTTTTAGCCCAGCACTGACCCTGAAAAGTAATTCTAAGCGTACTCACCAGTAACTTGTATTTCCTTCCATAGGAATCCATTGTGTGGTTTTCACCAGAAAAGTTTCTATGTGTCTATTTTTGAAACGTACAAATATTTCTCTAAAATCAGCCGAACTACGAATTCCGATTTACTCACCTGTATTCAGGAGAGAACCCAGAGCTGCATCTTTTAGCCCAGCATAGACCCTGAAAAGTAATTCTAAGCATACTTACCAGTAACTTGTATTTCCTTCCGTAGGAATCCATTGTCTGGTTTTCAGCAGACAATTTTCTAAGTGTCCGTTTTTGAAACGTACAAATATTCCTCTAAAATCAGCCAAACTACGAATTCCGATTTACTCACCTGTTATCAGGAGAGAACCCAGGGCTGCATCTTTTAGCCCAGCACTGACCCTGAACAGTAATTCTAAGCGTACTTACCAGTAACTTGTATTTCCTTCCATAGGAATCCATTGTGTGGTTTTCACCAGAAAAGTTTCTGTGTCCATTTTTGAAACGTACAAATATTCCTCTAAAATCAGCCGAACTACGAATTCCGATTTACTTACCTGTTATCAGGAGAGAACCCAGGGCTGCATCTTTTAGCCCAGCACTTACCCTGAAAAGTAATTCTAAGCATACTTACCAGTAACTTGTATTTCCTTCCATAGGAATCCATTGTGTGGTTTTCACCAGAAAAGTTTCTACGTGTCCATTTTTGAACCGCACAAATATTCCTCTAAAATCAGCCGAACTACGAATTCTGATTTACTCACCTGTAATCAGGAGATAACCCAGAGCTGCATCTTTTAGCCCAGCACTGACCCTGAAAAGTAATTCTAAGCGTACTTACCAGTAACTTGTATTTCCTTCCATAGGAATCCATTGTGTGGTTTTCACCAGAAAAGTTTCTACGTGTCTATTTTTGAAACGTTCAAATATTCCTCTAAAATCAGCCGAACTACGAATTCCGATTTACTCACCTGTAATCAGGAGAGAACCCAGAGCTGCATCTTTTAGCCCAGCACAGACCCTGAAAAGTAATTCTAAGCGTACTTACCAGTAACTTGTATTTCCTTCCATAGGAATCCATTGTGTGGTTTTCAGCAGACAATTTTCTAAGTGTCCATTTTTGAAACGTACAAATATTCCTCTAAAATCAGCCAAACTACGAATTCCGATTTACTCACCTGTAATCAGGAGAGAACCCAGGGCTGCAACTTTTAGCCCAGCACTGACCCTGAAAAGTAATTCTAAGCGTACTTACCAGTAACTTGTATTTCCTTCCATAGGAATCCATTGTGTGGTTTTCACCAGAAAATTTTCTGTGTCCATTTTTGAAACTTACAAATATTCCTCTAAAATCAGCCGAACTACGAATTCCGATTTACTCATCTGTTATCAGGAGAGAACCCAGGGCTGCATCTTTTAGCCCAGCACTGACCCTGAAAAGTAATTCTAAGCGTACTTACCAGTAACTTGTATTTCCTTCCATAGGAATCCATTGTGTGGTTTTCACCAGAAAAGTTTCTACATGTCCATTTTTGAACCGCACAAATATTCCTCTAAAATCAGCCGAACTACGAATTCTGATTTACTCACCTGTAATCAGGAGAGAACCCAGAGCTGCATCTTTTAGCCCAGCACTGACCCTGAAAAGTAATTCTAAGCATACTTACCAGTAACTTGTATTTCCTTCCATAGGAATCCATTGTCTGGTTTTCACCAGAAAAGTTTCTACGTGTCTATTTTTGAAACGTACAAATATTCCTCTAAAATCAGCCGAACTACGAATTCCGATTTACTCACCTGTAATCAGGAGAGAACCCAGGGCTGCATCTTTTAGCCCAGCACAGACCCTGAAAAGTAACTCTAAGCGTATTTACCAGTAACTTGTATTTCCTTACTTAGGAATACATTGTGTGGTTTTCACCAGAAAATTTTCTGTGTCCATTTTTTAAACGTACAAATATTCCTCTAAAATCAGCCAAACTACGAATTCCGATTTACTCACCTGTTATCAGGAGAGATCCCAGGGCTGCATCTTTTAACCCAGCACTGACCCTGAAAAGTATTTCTAAGCGTACTTACCAGTAACTTGTATTTCCTTCCATAGGAATCCATTGTGTGGTTTTCACCAGAAAATTTTCTGTGTCTATTTTTGAAACGTACAAATATTCCTCTAAAATAAGCCGAACTACGAATCCTGATTTACTCACCTGTTATCAGGAGAGAACCCAGAGCTGCATCTTTTAGCCCAGCACTGACCCTGAAAAGTAATTCTAAGCGTACTTACCAGTAAGTTGTATTTCCTTCCATAGGAATCCATTGTGTGGTTTTCACCAGAAAAGTTTCTACGTGTCCATTTTTGAACCGCACAAATATTCCTCTAAAATCAGCCGAACTACGAATTCTGATTTACTCACCTGTAATCAGGAGAGAACCCAGAGCTGCATCTTTTAGCCCAGCACAGACCCTGAAAAGTAATTCTAAGCGTACTTACAAGTAACTTGTATTTCCTTCCATAGGAGTCCACTGTGTGGTTTTCAGCAGACAATTTTCTAAGTGTCCATTTTTGAAACGTACAAATATTCCTCTAAAATCAGCCAAACTACGAATTCGGATTTACTCCCCTGTTATCAAGAGAGAACCCAGTGCTGCATCTTTTAGCCCAGCACAGACCCTGAAAAGTAATTCTAAGCGTACTTACCAGTAACTTGTATTTCCTTCCATAGGAATCCATTGTGTGGTTTTCGGCAGACAATTTTCTAAGTGTCCATTTTTGAAATGTACAAATATTCCTCTAAAATTAGCCAAACTACGAATTCCGATTTACTCACCTGTTATCAAGAGAGAACCCTGGGCTGCAACTTTTAGCCCAGCACTGACCCTGAAAAGTTATTCTAAGCGTACTTACCAGTAACTTGTATTTCCTTCCATAGGAATCCATTGTGTGGTTTTCACCAGAAAATTTTCTGTGTCCATTTTTGAAACGTACAAATATTCCTCTAAAATCAGCCGAACTATGAATTCCGTTTTACTCACCTGTTATCAGGAGAGAACCCAGGGCTGCATCTTTTAGCCCAGCACTGACCCTGAAAAGTAATTCTAAGCGTACTTACCAGTAACTTGTATTTCCTTCCATAGGAATCCAATGTGTGGTTTTCACCAGAAAAGTTTCTACGTGTCCATTTTTGAACCGTACAAATATTCTTCTAAAATCAGCCGAACTACGAATTCTGATTTACTCACCTGTAATCAGGAGAGAACCCAGAGCTGCATCTTTTAGCCCAGCACAGACCCTGAAAAGTAATTCTAAGCGTACTTACCAGTAACTTGTATTTCCTTCCATAGGAATCCATTGTGTGGTTTTCACCAGAAAAGTTTCTACGTGTCCATTTTTGAACCGCACAAATATTCCTCTAAAATCAGCCGAACTACGAATTCTGATTTACTCACCTGTAATCAGGAGAGAACCCAGTGCTGCATCTTTTAGCCCAGCACAGACCCTGAAAAGTAATTCTAAGCGTACTTACCAGTAACTTGTATTTCCTTCCATAGGAATCCATTGTGTGGTTTTCACCAGAAAAGTTTCTACGTGTCCATTTTTGAACCGCACAATTATTCCTCTAAAATCAGCCGAACTACGAATTCTGATTTACTCACCTGTTTTCAGGAGAGAACCCAGAGCTGCATCTTTTAGCCCAGCACAGACCCTGAAAAGTAATTCTAAGCGTACTTACCAGTAACTTGTATTTCCTTCCATAGGAATCCATTGTGTGGTTTTCACCAGAAAAGTTTCTACGTGTCCATTTTTGAACCGCACAAATATTCCTCTAAAATCAGCCGAACTACGAATTCTGATTTACTCACCTGTAATCAGGAGAGAACCCAGAGCTGCATCTTTAAGCCCAGCACAGACCCTGAAAAGTAATTCTAAGCGTACTTACCAGTAACTTGTATTTCCTTCCATAGGAATCCATTGTGTGGTTTTCGGCAGACAATTTTCTAAGTGTCCATTTTTGAAACGTACAAATATTCCTCTAAAATCAGCCAAACTACGAATTCCGATTTACTCACCTGTTATCAGGAGAAACCCAGGGCTGCAACTTTTAGCCCAGCACTGACCCTGAAAAGTAATTCTAAGCGTACTTACCAGTAACTTGTATTTCCTTCCATAGGAATCCATTGTGTGGTTTTCACCAGAAAAGTTTCTACGTGTCCATTTTTGAACCGCACAAATATTCCTCTAAAATCAGCCGAACTACGAATTCTGATTTACTCACCTGTAATCAGGAGAGAACCCATAGCTGCATCTTTTAGCCCAGCACTGACCCTGAAAAGTAATTCTAAGCGTACTTACCAGTAACTTATAATTCCTTCCATATGAATCCATTGTGTGGTTTTCACCAGACAATTTTCTAAGTGTCCATTTTTTAAATGTACAAATATTCCTCTAAAATCAGCCGAACTACGAATTCCGATTTAATCACCTGTTATCAGGAGAGAACCCAGGGCTGCATCTTTTAGCCCAGCACTGACCCTGAAAAGTAATTCTAAGCGTACTTACCAGTAACTTGTATTTCCTTCCATAGGAATCCATTGTGTGGTTTTCACCAGAAAATTTTCTGTGTCCATTTTTGAAACATACAAATATTCCTCTAAAATCAGCCGAACTACGAATTCCGATTTACTCACCTGTTATCAGGAGAGAACCCAGGGCTGCATCTTTTAGCCCAGCACTGACCCTGAAAAGTAATTCTAAGCGTACTTACCAGTAACTTGTATTTCCTTCCATAGGAATCCATTGTGTGGTTTTCACCAGAAAAGTTTCTACGTGTCCATTTTTGAACCGCACAAATATTCCTCTAAAATCAGCCAAACTACGAATTCTGATTTACTCACCTGTAATCAGGAGAGAACCCATAGCTGCATCTTTTAGCCCAGCACTGACCCTGAAATGTAATTCTAAGCGTACTTACCAGTAACTTGTATTTCCTTACTTAGGAATACATTGTGTGGTTTTCACCAGAAAATTTTCTGTGTCCATTTTTTAAACGTACAAATATTCCTCTAAAATCAGCCAAACTACGAATTCCGATTTACTCACCTGTTATCAGGAGAGAACCCAGGGCTGCATCTTTTAGCCCAGCACTGACCCTGAAAAGTATTTCTAAGCGTACTTACCAGTAACTTGTATTTCCTTCCATAGGAATCCATTGTGTGGTTTTCACCAGAAAATTTTCTGTGTCTATTTTTGAAACGTACAAATATTCCTCTAAAATCAGCCGAACTACGAATTCCGATTTACTCACCTGTTATCAGGAGAGAACCCAGAGCTGCATCTTTTAGCCCAGCACTGACCCTGAAAAGTAATTCTAAGCGTACTTACCAGTAAGTTGTATTTCCTTCCATAGGAATACATTGTGTGGTTTTCAGCAGACAATTTTCTAAGTGTCCATTTTTGAAACGTACAAATATTCCTCTAAAATCAGCCAAACTACGAATTCGGATTTACTCCCCTGTTATCAAGAGAGAACCCAGTGCTGCATCTTTTAGCCCAGCACAGGCCCTGAAAAGTAATTCTAAGCGTACTTACCAGTAACTTATAATTCCTTCCATATAAATCCATTGTGTGGTTTTCACCAGACAATTTTCTAAGTGTCCATTTTTTAAACGTACAAATATTCCTCTAAAATCAGCCGAACTACGAATTCCGATTTACTCACCTGTTATCAGGAGAGAACCCAGGACTGCATCTTTTAGCCCAGCACTGACCCTGAAGAGTAATTCTAAGCGTACTTACCAGTAACTTGTATTTCCTTCCATAGGAATCCATTGTGTGGTTTTCACCAGAAAATTTTCTGTGTCCATTTTTGAAATGTACAAATATTCCTCTAAAATCAGCCGAACTACGAATTCCGATTTACTCACCTGTTATCAGGAGAGAACCCAGGGCTGCATCTTTTAGCCCAGCACTGACCCTGAAAAGTAATTCTAAGCGTACTTACCAGTAACTTGTTTTTCCTTCCTTAGGAATCCATTGTGTGGTTTTCACCAGAAAAGTTTCTACGTGTCCATTTTTGAACCGCACAAATATTCCTCTAAAATCAGCCAAACTACGAATTCGGATTTACTCCCCTGTTATCAAGAGAGAACCCAGTGCTGCATCTTTTAGCCCAGCACAGACCCTGAAAAGTAATTCTAAGCGTACTTACCAGTAACTTATAATTCCTTCCATATGAATCCATTGTGTGGTTTTCACCAGACAATTTTCTAAGTGTCCATTTTTTAAACGTACAAATATTCCTCTAAAATCAGCCGAACTACGAATTCCGATTTACTCACCTGTTATCAGGAGAGAACCCAGGGCTGCATCTTTTAGCCCAGCACTGACCCTGAAGAGTAATTCTAAGCGTACTTACCAGTAACTTGTATTTCCTTCCATAGGAATCCATTGTGTGGTTTTCACCAGAAAATTTTCTGTGTCCATTTTTTAAATGTACAAATATTCCTCTAAAATTAGCCAAACTACGAATTCCGATTTACTCACCTGTTATCAAGAGAGAACCCTGGGCTGCAACTTTTAGCCCAGCACTGACCCTGAAAAGTTATTCTAAGTGTACTTACCAGTAACTTGTATTTCCTTCCATAGGAATCCATTGTGTGGTTTTCACCAGAAAATTTTCTGTGTCCATTTTTGAAACGTACAAATATTCCTCTAAAATCAGCCGAACTATGAATTCCGATTTACTCACCTGTTATCAGGAGAGAACCCAGGGCTGCATCTTTTAGCCCAGCACTGACCCTGAAAAGTAATTCTAAGCGTACTTACCAGTAACTTGTATTTCCTTCCATAGGAATCCAATGTGTGGTTTTCACCAGAAAAGTTTCTACGTGTCCATTTTTGAACCGTACAAATATTCTTCTAAAATCAGCCGAACTACGAATTCTGATTTACTCACCTGTAATCAGGAGAGAACCCAGAGCTGCATCTTTTAGCCCAGCACAGACCCTGAAAAGTAATTCTAAGCGTACTTACCAGTAACTTGTATTTTCTTCCATAGGAATCCATTGTGTGGTTTTCACCAGAAAAGTTTCTACGTGTCCATTTTTGAACCGCACAAATATTCCTCTAAAATCAGCCGAACTACGAATTCTGATTTACTCACCTGTAATCAGGAGAGAACCCAGTGCTGCATCTTTTAGCCCAGCACAGACCCTGAAAAGTAATTCTAAGCGTACTTACCAGTAACTTGTATTTCCTTCCATAGGAATCCATTGTGTGGTTTTCACCAGAAAAGTTTCTACGTGTCCATTTTTGAACCGCACAAATATTCCTCTAAAATCAGCCGAACTACGAATTCTGATTTACTCACCTGTAATCAGGAGAGAACCCAGAGCTGCATCTTTAAGCCCAGCACAGACCCTGAAAAGTAATTCTAAGCGTACTTACCAGTAACTTGTATTTCCTTCCATAGGAATCCATTGTGTGGTTTTCGGCAGACAATTTTCTAAGTGTCCATTTTTGAAACGTACAAATATTCCTCTAAAATCAGCCAAACTACGAATTCCGATTTACTCACCTGTTATCAGGAGAAACCCAGGGCTGCAACTTTTAGCCCAGCACTGACCCTGAAAAGTAATTCTAAGCGTACTTACCAGTAACTTGTATTTCCTTCCATAGGAATCCATTGTGTGGTTTTCACCAGAAAAGTTTCTACGTGTCCATTTTTGAACCGCACAAATATTCCTCTAAAATCAGCCGAACTACGAATTCTGATTTACTCACCTGTAATCAGGAGAGAACCCATAGCTGCATCTTTTAGCCCAGCACTGACCCTGAAAAGTAATTCTAAGCGTACTTACCAGTAACTTATAATTCCTTCCATATGAGTCCATTGTGTGGTTTTCACCAGACAATTTTCTAAGTGTCCATTTTTTAAACGTACAAATATTCCTCTAAAATCAGCCGAACTACGAATTCCGATTTAATCACCTGTTATCAGGAGAGAACCCAGGGCTGCATCTTTTAGCCCAGCACTGACCCTGAAAAGTAATTCTAAGCGTACTTACCAGTAACTTGTATTTCCTTCCATAGGAATCCATTGTGTGGTTTTCACCAGAAAATTTTCTGTGTCCATTTTTGAAACATACAAATATTCCTCTAAAATCAGCCGAACTACGAATTCCGATTTACTCACCTGTTATCAGGAGAGAACCCAGGGCTGCATCTTTTAGCCCAGCACTGACCCTGAAAAGTAATTCTAAGCGTACTTACCAGTAACTTGTATTTCCTTCCATAGGAATCCATTGTGTGGTTTTCACCAGAAAAGTTTCTACGTGTCCATTTTTGAACCGCACAAATATTCCTCTGAAATCAGCCAAACTACGAATTCTGATTTACTCACCTGTAATCAGGAGAGAACCCATAGCTGCATCTTTTAGCCCAGCACTGACCCTGAAAAGTAATTCTAAGCGTACTTACCAGTAACTTGTATTTCCTTCCATAGGAATCCATTGTGTGGTTTTCACCAGAAAAGTTTCTACGTGTCTATTTTTGAAACGTACAAATATTCCTCTAAAATCAGCCGAACTACTAATTCCGATTTACTCACCTGTAATCAGGAGAGAACCCAGAGCTGCATCTTTTAGCCCAGCACAGACCCTGAAAAGTAATTCTAAGTGTACTTACCAGTAACTTGTATTTCCTTCCATAGGAATCCATTGTGTGGTTTTCACCAGAAAATTTTCTACGTGTCCATTTTTGAACCGCACAAATATTCCTCTAAATTCAGCCGAACTACGAATTCTGATTTACTCACCTGTAATCAGGAGAGAACCAAGAGCTGCATCTTTTAGCCCAGCACAGACCCTGAAAAGTAATTCTAAGCGTACTTACCAGTAACTTGTATTTCCTTCCATAGGAATCCATTGTCTGGTTTTCACCAGAAAAGTTTCTACGTGTCTATTTTTGAAATGTACAAATATTCCTCTAAAATCAGCCGAACTACGAATTCCGATTTACTCACCTGTTATCAAGAATGAACCCAGGGCTGCATTTTTTAGCCCAGCACTGACCCTGAAAAGTAATTATAAGCGTACTTACCAGTTACTTTTATTTCCCTCAATAGGAATACATTGTGTGGTTTTCACCAGAAAAATTTCTGTGTTCATTTTTGAAACGTACAAATATTCCTCTAAAATAAGCCGAACTACGAATTCTGATTTACTCACCTGTAATCAGGAGAGAACCCAGTGCTGCATCTTATAGCCCAGCACAGACCCTGAAAAGTAATTCTAAGCGTACTTACCAGTAACTTGTATTTCCTTCCATAGGAATCCATTGTGTGGTTTTCAGCAGACAATTTTCTAAGTGTCCATTTTTGAAACGTACAAATATTCCTCTAAAATCAGCCAAACTACGAATTCCGATTTACTCACCTGTTATCAGGAGAGAAACCAGGGCTGCATCTTTTAGCCCAGCACTGACCCTGAAAAGTAATTCTAAGTGTACTTACCAGTAACTTGTATTTTCTTCCATAGAAATCCATTGTGTGGTTTTCACCAGAAAATTTTCTGTGTCCATTTTTGAAATGTACAAATATTCCTCTAAAATCAGCCGAACTACGAATTCCGATTTACTCACCTGTTATCAGGAGAGAACCCAGGGCTGCATCTTTTAGCCCAGCACTGACCCTGAAAAGTAATTCTAAGCGTACTTACCAGTAACTTGTATTTCCTTCCATAGGAATCCATTGTGTGGTTTTCACCAGAAAAGTTTCTACGTGTCCATTTTTGAACCGCACAAATATTCCTCTAAAATTAGCCAAACTACGAATTCTGATTTACTCACCTGTAATCAGGAGAGAACCCAGAGCTGCATCTTTTAGCCCAGCACAGACCCTGAAAAGTAATTCTAAGCGTACTTACCAGTAACTTGTATTTCCTTCCATAGGAATCCATTGTCTGGTTTTCACCAGAAAAGTTTCTACGTGTCTATTTTTGAAATGTACAAATATTCCTCTAAAATCAGCCAAACTACGAATTCCGATTTACTCACCTGTTATCAGGAGAGAACCCAGGGCTGCATCTTTTAGCCCAGCACTGACCCTGAAGAGTAATTCTAAGCGTACTTACCAGTAACTTGTATTTCCTTCCATAGGAATCCATTGTGTGGTTTTCACCAGAAAATTTTCTGTGTCCATTTTTTAAATGTACAAATATTCCTCTAAAATCAGCCGAACTACGAATTCCGATTTACTCACCTGTTATCAGGAGAGAACCCAGGGCTGCATCTTTTAGCCCAGCACTGACCCTGAAAAGTAATTCTAAGCGTACTTACCAGTAACTTGTATTTCCTTCCATAGGAATCCATTGTGTGGTTTTCGGCAGACAATTTTCTAAGTGTCCATTTTTGAAATGTACAAATATTCCTCTAAAATTAGCCAAACTACGAATTCCGATTTACTCACCTGTTATCAAGAGAGAACCCTGGGCTGCAACTTTTAGCCCAGCACTGACCCTGAAAAGTTATTCTAAGTGTACTTACCAGTAACTTGTATTTCCTTCCATAGGAATCCATTGTGTGGTTTTCACCAGAAAATTTTCTGTGTCCATTTTTGAAACGTACAAATATTCCTCTAAAATCAGCCGAACTATGAATTCCGATTTACTCACCTGTTATCAGGAGAGAACCCAGGGCTGCATCTTTTAGCCCAGCACTGACCCTGAAAAGTAATTCTAAGCGTACTTACCAGTAACTTGTATTTCCTTCCATAGGAATCCAATGTGTGGTTTTCACCAGAAAAGTTTCTACGTGTCCATTTTTGAACCGTACAAATATTCTTCTAAAATCAGCTGAACTACGAATTCTGATTTACTCACCTGTAATCAGGAGAGAACCCAGAGCTGCATCTTTTAGCCCAGCACAGACCCTGAAAAGTAATTCTAAGCGTACTTACCAGTAACTTGTATTTCCTTCCATAGGAATCCATTGTGTGGTTTTCACCAGAAAAGTTTCTACGTGTCCATTTTTGAACCGCACAAATATTCCTCTAAAATCAGCCGAACTACGAATTCTGATTTACTCACCTGTAATCAGGAGAGAACCCAGTGCTGCATCTTTTAGCCCAGCACAGACCCTGAAAAGTAATTCTAAGCGTACTTACCAGTAACTTGTATTTCCTTCCATAGGAATCCATTGTGTGGTTTTCACCAGAAAAGTTTCTACGTGTCCATTTTTGAACCGCACAATTATTCCTCTAAAATCAGCCGAACTACGAATTCTGATTTACTCACCTGTTTTCAGGAGAGAACCCAGAGCTGCATCTTTTAGCCCAGCACAGACCCTGAAAAGTAATTCTAAGCGTACTTACCAGTAACTTGTATTTCCTTCCATAGGAATCCATTGTGTGGTTTTCACCAGAAAAGTTTCTACGTGTCCATTTTTGAACCGCACAAATATTCCTCTAAAATCTGCCGAACTACGAATTCTGATTTACTCACCTGTAATCAGGAGAGAACCCAGAGCTGCATCTTTAAGCCCAGCACAGACCCTGAAAAGTAATTCTAAGCGTACTTACCAGTAACTTGTATTTCCTTCCATAGGAATCCATTGTGTGGTTTTCGGCAGACAATTTTCTAAGTGTCCATTTTTGAAACGTACAAATATTCCTCTAAAATCAGCCAAACTACGAATTCCGATTTACTCACCTGTTATCAGGAGAAACCCAGGGCTGCAACTTTTAGCCCAGCACTGACCCTGAAAAGTAATTCTAAGCGTACTTACCAGTAACTTGTATTTCCTTCCATAGGAATCCATTGTGTGGTTTTCACCAGAAAAGTTTCTACGTGTCCATTTTTGAACCGCACAAATATTCCTCTAAAATCAGCCGAACTACGAATTCTGATTTACTCACCTGTAATCAGGAGAGAACCCATAGCTGCATCTTTTAGCCCAGCACTGACCCTGAAAAGTAATTCTAAGCGTACTTACCAGTAACTTGTATTTCCTTCCATAGGAATCCATTGTGTGGTTTTCACCAGACAATTTTCTAAGTGTCCATTTTTTAAACGTACAAATATTCCTCTAAAATCAGCCGAACTACGAATTCCAATTTACTCACCTGTAATCAGGAGAGAACCCAGAGCTGCATCTTTTAGCCCAGCACAGACCCTGAAAAGTAACTCTAAGCGTATTTACCAGTAACTTGTATTTCCTTCCTTAGGAATACATTGTGTGGTTTTCACCAGAAAATTTTCTGTGTCCATTTTTTAAACGTACAAATATTCCTCTAAAATCAGCCGAACTACGAATTCCGATTTACTCACCTGTTATCAGGAGAGAACCCAGGGCTGCATCTTTTAGCCCAGCACTGACCCTGAAAAGTAATTCTAAGCGTACTTACCAGTAACTTGTATTTCCTTCCATAGGAATCCATTGTGTGGTTTTCAGCAGAAAAGTTTCTATGTGTCTATTTTTGAAACGTACAAATATTTCTCTAAAATCAGCCGAACTACGAATTCTGATTTACTCACCTGTAATCAGGAGAGAACCCAGAGCTGCATCTTTTAGCCCAGCACAGACCCTGAAAAGTATTTCTAAGCATACTTACCAGTAACTTGTATTTCCTTCCATAGGAATCCATTGTGTGGTTTTCAGCAGACAATTTTCTAAGTGTCCATTTTTGAAACGTACAAATATTCCTCTAAAATCAGCCAAACTACGAATTCCGATTTACTCACCTGTTATCAGGAGAGAACCCAGGGCTGCATCTTTTAGCCCAGCACTGATCCTGAAAAGTAATTCTAAGCGTACTTACCAGTAACTTGTATTTCCTTCCATAGGAATCCATTGTGTGGTTTTCACCAGAAAATTTTCTGTGTCCATTTTTGAAACGTACAAATATTCCTCTAAAATCAGCCGAACTACGAATTCCGATTTACTCACCTGTTATTAGGAGAGAACCCAGGGCTGCATCTTTTAGCCCAGCACTGACCCTGAAAAGTAATTCTAAGCGTACTTACCAGTAACTTGTATTTCCTTCTATAGGAATCCATTGTGTGGTTTTCACCAGAAAAGTTTCTACGTGTCCATTTTTGAACCGCACAAATATTCCTCTAAAATCAGCCGAACTACGAATTCTGATTTACTCACCTGTAATCAGGAGAGAACCCAGAGCTGCATCTTTTAGCCCAGCACTGACCCTGAAAAGTAATTCTAAGCGTACTTACCAGTAACTTGTATTTCCTTCAATAGGAATCCATTGTGTGGTTTTCACCAGAAAAGTTTCTACGTGTCCATTTTTGAACCGCACAAATATTCCTCTAAAATCAGCCGAACTACGAATTCTGATTTACTCACCTGTAATCAGGAGAGAACCCAGAGCTGCATCTTTTAGCCCAGCACAGACCCTGAAAAGTAATTCTAAGCGTACTTACCAGTAACTTGTATTTCCTTCCATAGGAATCCATTGTGTGGTTTTCAGCAGACAATTTTCTAAGTGTCCATTTTTGAAACGTACAAATATTCCTCTAAAATCAGCCAAACTACGAATTCCGATTTACTCACCTGTTATCAGGAGAGAACCCAGGGCTGCAACTTTTAGCCCAGCACTGACCCTGAAAAGTAATTCTAAGCGTACTTACCAGTAACTTGTATTTCCTTCCATAGGAATCCATTGTGTTGTTTTCACCAGAAAATTTTCTGTGTCCATTTTTGAAACGTACAAATATTCCTCTAAAATCAGCCGAACTACGAATTCCGATTTACTCACCTGTAATCAGGAGAGAACCCAGAGCTGCATCTTTTAGCCCAGCACAGACCCTGAAAAGTAATTCTAAGCGTACTTACCAGTAACTTGTATTTCCTTCCATAGGAATCCATTGTGTGGTTTTCACCAGACAAATTTCTAAGTGTCCATTTTTCAAACGTACATATATTCCTCTAAAATCAGCCGAACTACGAATTCCTATTTACTCACCTGTCATCAGGAGAGAACTCAGGGCTGCATCTTTTAGCCCAGCACAGACCCTGAAAAGTAATTCTAAGCGTACTTACCAGTAACTTGGATTTCCTTCCATAGGAATACATTGTGTGGTTTTCACCAGACAATTTTGTAAGTGTCCATTTTTGAAACGTACAAATATTCCTCTAAAATCAGCCAAACTACAAATTCTGATTAACTCACCTGTAATTAGGAGAGAACCCAGTGCTGCATCTTTTAGCCCAGCACAGACCCTGAAAAGTAACTCTAAGCATATTTACCAGTAACTTGTATTTCCTTCCTTAGGAATACATTGTGTGGTTTTCACCAGAACATTTTCTGTGTCCATTTTTTAAACGTACAAATATTCCTCTAAAATCAGCCGAACTACGAATTCCGATTTACTCACCTGTTATCAGGAGAGAACCCAGGGCTGCATCTTTTAGCCCAGCACTGACCCTGAAAAGTAATTCTAAACGTACTTACCAGTAACTTGTATTTCCTTCCATAGGAATCCATTGTGTGGTTTTCACCAGAAAAGTTTCTATGTGTCTATTTTTGAAACGTTCAAATATTTCTCTAAAATCAGCCGAACTACGAATTCCGATTTACTCACCTGTAATCAGGAGAGAACCCAGAGCTGCATCTTTTAGCCCAGCACAGACCCTGAAAAGTAATTCTAAGCATACTTACCAGTAACTTGTATTTCCTTCCATAGGAATCCATTGTGTGGTTTTCAGCAGACAATTTTCTAAGTGTCCATTTTTGAAACGTACAAATATTCCTCTAAAATCAACCAAACTACGAATTCCGATTTACTCACCTGTTATCAGGAGAGAACCCAGGGCTGCATCTTTTAGCCCAGCACTGACCCTGAAAAATAATTCTAAGCGTACTTACCAGTAACTTGTATTTCCTTCCATAGGAATCCATTGTGTGGTTTTCACCAGAAAATTTTCTGTGTCCATTTTTGAAACGTACAAATGTTCCTCTAAAATCAGCCGAACTACGAATTCCGATTTACTCACCTGTTATCAGGAGAGAACCCAGGGCTGCATCTTTTGGCTCAGCACTGACCCTGAAAAGTAATTCTAAGCGTACTTACCAGTAACTTGTATTTCCTTTCATAGGAATCCATTGTGTGGTTTTCACCAGAAAAGTTTCTACGTGTCCATTTTTGAACCGCACAAATATTCCTCTAAAATCAGCCGAACTATGAATTCTGATTTACTCACCTGTAATCAGGAGAAAACCCAGAGCTGCATCTTTTAGCCCAGCACTGACCCTGAAAAGTAATTCTAAGCGTACTTACCAGTAACTTGTATTTCCTTCCATAGGAATCCATTGTGTGGTTTTCACCAGAAAAGTTTCTACGTGTCCATTTTTGAACCGCACAAATATTCCTCTAAAATCAGCCGAACTACGAATTCTGATTTACTCACCTGTAATCAGGAGAGAACCCAGAGCTGCATCTTTTAGCCCAGCACAGACCCTGAAAAGTAATTCTAAGCGTACTTACCAGTAACTTGTATTTCCTTCCATAGGAATCCATTGTGTGGTTTTCACCAGAAAAGTTTCTACGTGTCCATTTTTGAACCGCACAAATATTCCTCTAAAATCAGCCGAACTACGAATTCTGATTTACTCACCTGTAATCAGGAGAGAACCCAGAGCTGCATCTTTAAGCCCAGCACAGACCCTGAAAAGTAATTCTAAGCGTACTTACCAGTAACTTGTATTTCCTTCCATAGGAATCCATTGTGTGGTTTTCGGCAGACAATTTTCTAAGTGTCCATTTTTGAAACGTACAAATATTCCTCTAAAATCAGCCAAACTACGAATTCCGATTTACTCACCTGTTATCAGGAGAAACCCAGGGCTGCAACTTTTAGCCCAGCACTGACCCTGAAAAGTAATTCTAAGCGTACTTACCAGTAACTTGTATTTCCTTCCATAGGAATCCATTGTGTGGTTTTCACCAGAAAAGTTTCTACGTGTCCATTTTTGAACCGCACAAATATTCCTCTAAAATCAGCCGAAATACGAATTCTGATTTACTCACCTGTAATCAGGAGAGAACCCATAGCTGCATCTTTTAGCCCAGCACTGACCCTGAAAAGTAATTCTAAGCGTACTTACCAGTAACTTATAATTCCTTCCATATGAATCCATTGTGTGGTTTTCACCAGACAATTTTCTAAGTGTCCATTTTTTAAACGTACAAATATTCCTCTAAAATCAGCCGAACTACGAATTCCGATTTAATCACCTGTTATCAGGAGAGAACCCAGGGCTGCATCTTTTAGCCCAGCACTGACCCTGAAAAGTAATTCTAAGCGTACTTACCAGTAACTTGTATTTCCTTCCATAGGAATCCATTGTGTGGTTTTCACCAGAAAATTTTCTGTGTCCATTTTTGAAACATACAAATATTCCTCTAAAATCAGCCGAACTACGAATTCCGATTTACTCACCTGTTATCAGGAGAGAACCCAGGTCTGCATCTTTTAGCCCAGCACTGACCCTGAAAAGTAATTCTAAGCGTACTTACCAGTAACTTGTATTTCCTTCCATAGGAATCCATTGTGTGGTTTTTACCAGAAAAGTTTCTACGTGTCCATTTTTGAACCGCACAAATATTCCTCTAAAATCAGCCAAACTACGAATTCTGATTTACTCACCTGTAATCAGGAGAGAACCCATAGCTGCATCTTTTAGCCCAGCACTGACCCTGAAAAGTAATTCTAAGCGTACTTACCAGTAACTTGTATTTCCTTCCATAGGAATCCATTGTGTGGTTTTCACCAGAAAATTTTCTGTGTCCATTTTTGAAACATACAAATATTCCTCTAAAATCAGCCGAACTACGAATTCCGATTTACTCACCTGTTATCAGGAGAGAACCCAGGTCTGCATCTTTTAGCCCAGCACTGACCCTGAAAAGTAATTCTAAGCGTACTTACCAGTAACTTGTATTTCCTTCCATAGGAATCCATTGTGTGGTTTTCACCAGAAAAGTTTCTACGTGTCCATTTTTGAACCGCACAAATATTCCTCTAAAATCAGCCAAACTACGAATTCTGATTTACTCACCTGTAATCAGGAGAGAACCCATAGCTGCATCTTTTAGCCCAGCACTGACCCTGAAAAGTAATTCTAAGCGTACTTACCAGTAACTTGTATTTCCTTCCATAGGAATCCATTGTGTGGTTTTCACCAGAAAAGTTTCTACGTCTCTATTTTTGAAACGTACAAATATTCCTCTAAAATCAACCGAACTACTAATTCCGATTTACTCACCTGTAATCAGGAGAGAACCCAGAGCTGCATCTTTTAGCCCAGCACAGACCCTGAAAAGTAATTCTAAGTGTACTTACCAGTAACTTGTATTTCCTTCCATAGGAATCCATTGTGTGGTTTTCACCAGAAAATTTTCTACGTGTCCATTTTTGAACCGCACAAATATTCCTCTAAATTCAGCCGAACTACGAATTCTGATTTACTCACCTGTAATCAGGAGAGAACCCAGAGCTGCATCTTTTAGCCCAGCACAGACCCTGAAAAGTAATTCTAAGCGTACTTACCAGTAACTTGTATTTCCTTCCATAGGAATCCATTGTGTGGTTTTCACCAGAAAAGTTTCTACGTGTCCATTTTTGAACCGCACAAATATTCCTCTAAAATAAGCCGAACTACGAATTCTGATTTACTCACCTGTAATCAGGAGAGAACCCAGAGCTGCATCTTTTAGCCCAGCACAGACCCTGAAAAGTAATTCTAAGCGTACTTACCAGTAACTTGTATTTCCTTCCATAGGAATCCATTGTGTGGTTTTCACCAGACAATTTTCTAAGTGTCCATTTTTGAAACGTACAAATATTCCTCTAAAATCAGCTGAACTACGAATTCCGATTTACTCACCTGTAATTAGGAGAGAACCCAGTGCTGCATCTTTTAGCCCAGCACAGAGCCTGAAAAGTAATTCTAAGCGTACCTACCAGTAACTTTTATTTCCTGCCATAGGAATCCATTGTGTGGTTTTCACCAGAAAATTTTCTGTGTCCATTTTTGAAACGTACAAATATTCCTCTAAAATCAGCCGAACTACGGATTCCGATTTACTCACCTGTTATCAGGAGAGAACCCAGGGCTGCATCTTTTAGCCCAGCACAGACCCTGAAAATTAATTCTAAGCGTACTTACCAGTTACTTTTATTTCCCTCCATAGGAATACATTGTGTGGTTTTCACCAGAAAAATTTCTGTGTTCATTTTTGAAACGTACAAATATTCCTCTAAAATAAGCCGAACTACGAATTCTGATTTACTCACCTGTAATCAGGAGAGAACCCAGTGCTGCATCTTATAGCCCAGCACAGACCCTGAAAAGTAATTCTAAGCGTACTTACCAGTAACTTGTATTTCCTTCCATAGGAATCCATTGTGTGGTTTTCAGCAGACAATTTTCTAAGTGTCCATTTTTGAAACGTACAAATATTCCTCTAAAATCAGCCAAACTACGAATTCCTATTTACTCACCTGTTATCAGGAGAGAACCCAGGGCTGCATCTTTTAGCCCAGCACTGACCCTGAAAAGTAATTCTAAGCGTACTTACCAGTAACTTGTATTTTCTTCCATAGAAATCCATTGTGTGGTTTTCACCAGAAAATTTTCTGTGTCCATTTTTGAAACGTACAAATATTCCTCTAAAATCAGCCGAACTACGAATTCCGATTTACTCACCTGTTATCAGGAGAGAACCCAGGGCTGCATCTTTTAGCCCAGCACTGACCCTGAAAAGTAATTCTAAGCGTACTTACCAGTAACTTGTATTTCCTTCCATAGGAATCTATTGTGTGGTTTTCACCAGAAAAGTTTCTACGTGTCCATTTTTGAACTGCACAAATATTCCTCTAAAATCAGCCGAACTACGAATTCTGATTTACTCACCTGTAATCAGGAGAGAACCCAGAGCTGCATCTTTTAGCCCAGCACTGACCCTGAAAAGTAATTCTAAGCGTACTTACCAGTAACTTGTATTTCCTTCCATAGGAATCCATTGTCTGGTTTTCACCAGAAAAGTTTCTACGTGTCTATTTTTGAAACGTACAAATATTCCTCTAAAATCAGCCGAACTACGAATTCCAATTTACTCACCTGTAATCAGGAGAGAACCCAGAGCTGCATCTTTTAGCCCAGCACAGACCCTGAAAAGTAACTCTAAGCGTATTTACCAGTAACTTGTATTTCCTTCCTTAGGAATACATTGTGTGGTTTTCACCAGAAAATTTTCTGTGTCCATTTTTTAAACGTACAAATATTCCTCTAAAATCAGCCGAACTACGAATTCCGATTTACTCACCTGTTATCAGGAGAGAACCCAGGGCTGCATCTTTTAGCCCAGCACTGACCCTAAAAAGTAATTCTAAGCGTACTTACCAGTAACTTGTATTTCCTTCCATAGGAATCCATTGTGTGGTTTTCAGCAGAAAAGTTTCTGTGTCTATTTTTGAAACGTACAAATATTTCTCTAAAATCAGCCGAACTACGAATTCTGATTTACTCACCTGTAATCAGGAGAGAACCCAGAGCTGCATCTTTTAGCCCAGCACAGACCCTGAAAAGTATTTCTAAGCATACTTACCAGTAACTTGTATTTCCTTCCATAGGAATCCATTGTGTGGTTTTCAGCAGACAATTTTCTAAGTGTCCATTTTTGAAACGTACAAATATTCCTCTAAAATCAGCCAAACTACGAATTCCGATTTACTCACCTGTTATCAGGAGAGAACCCAGGGCTGCATCTTTTAGCCCAGCACTGATCCTGAAAAGTAATTCTAAGCGTACTTACCAGTAACTTGTATTTCCTTCCATAGGAATCCATTGTGTGGTTTTCACCAGAAAATTTTCTGTGTCCATTTTTGAAACGTACAAATATTCCTCTAAAATCAGCCGAACTACGAATTCCGATTTACTCACCTGTTATTAGGAGAGAACCCAGGGCTGCATCTTTTAGCCCAGCACTGACCCTGAAAAGTAATTCTAAGCGTACTTACCAGTAACTTGTATTTCCTTCTATAGGAATCCATTGTGTGGTTTTCACCAGAAAAGTTTCTACGTGTCCATTTTTGAACCGCACAAATATTCCTCTAAAATCAGCCGAACTACGAATTCTGATTTACTCACCTGTAATCAGGAGAGAACCCAGAGCTGCATCTTTTAGCCCAGCACTGACCCTGAAAAGTAATTCTAAGCGTACTTACCAGTAACTTGTATTTCCTTCCATAGGAATCCATTGTGTGGTTTTCACCAGAAAAGTTTCTACGTGTCCATTTTTGAACCGCACAAATATTCCTCTAAAATCAGCCGAACTACGAATTCTGATTTACTCACCTGTAATCAGGAGAGAACCCAGAGCTGCATCTTTTAGCCCAGCACAGACCCTGAAAAGTAATTCTAAGCGTACTTACCAGTAACTTGTATTTCCTTCCATAGGAATCCATTGTGTGGTTTTCAGCAGACAATTTTCTAAGTGTCCATTTTTGAAACGTACAAATATTCCTCTAAAATCAGCCAAACTACGAATTCCGATTTACTCACCTGTTATCAGGAGGGAACCCAGGGCTGCAACTTTTAGCCCAGCACTGACCCTGAAAAGTAATTCTTAGCGTACTTACCAGTAACTTGTATTTCCTTCCATAGGAATCCATTGTGTTGTTTTCACCAGAAAATTTTCTGTGTCCATTTTTGAAACGTACAAATATTCCTCTAAAATCAGCCGAACTACGAATTCCGATTTACTCACCTGTAATCAGGAGAGAACCCAGAGCTGCATCTTTTAGCCCAGCACAGACCCTGAAAAGTAATTCTAAGCGTACTTACCAGTAACTTGTATTTCCTTCCATAGGAATCCATTGTGTGGTTTTCACCAGACAAATTTCTAAGTGTCCATTTTTCAAACGTACATATATTCCTCTAAAATCAGCCGAACTACGAATTCCTATTTACTCACCTGTCATCAGGAGAGAACTCAGGGCTGCATCTTTTAGCCCAGCACAGACCCTGAAAAGTAATTCTAAGCGTACTTACCAGTAACTTGGATTTCCTTCCATAGGAATACATTGTGTGGTTTTCACCAGACAATTTTGTAAGTGTCCATTTTTGAAACGTACAAATATTCCTCTAAAATCAGCCAAACTACAAATTCTGATTAACTCACCTGTAATTAGGAGAGAACCCAGTGCTGCATCTTTTAGCCCAGCACAGACCCTGAAAAGTAACTCTAAGCATATTTACCAGTAACTTGTATTTCCTTCCTTAGGAATACATTGTGTGGTTTTCACCAGAAAATTTTCTGTGTCCATTTTTTAAACGTACAAATATTCCTCTAAAATCAGCCGAACTACGAATTCCGATTTACTCACCTGTTATCAGGAGAGAACCCAGGGCTGCATCTTTTAGCCCAGCACTGACCCTGAAAAGTAATTCTAAGCGTACTTACCAGTAACTTGTATTTCCTTCCATAGGAATCCATTGTGTGGTTTTCACCAGAAAAGTTTCTATGTGTCTATTTTTGAAACGTTCAAATATTTCTCTAAAATCAGCCGAACTACGAATTCCGATTTACTCACCTGTAATCAGGAGAGAACCCAGAGCTGCATCTTTTAGCCCAGCACAGACCCTGAAAAGTAATTCTAAGCATACTTACCAGTAACTTGTATTTCCTTCCATAGGAATCCATTGTGTGGTTTTCAGCAGACAATTTTCTAAGTGTCCATTTTTGAAACGTACAAATATTCCTCTAAAATCAACCAAACTACGAATTCCGATTTACTCACCTGTTATCAGGAGAGAACCCAGGGCTGCATCTTTTAGCCCAGCACTGACCCTGAAAAATAATTCTAAGCGTACTTACCAGTAACTTGTATTTCCTTCCATAGGAATCCATTGTGTGGTTTTCACCAGAAAATTTTCTGTGTCCATTTTTGAAACGTACAAATGTTCCTCTAAAATCAGCCGAACTACGAATTCCGATTTACTCACCTGTTATCAGGAGAGAACCCAGGGCTGCATCTTTTGGCTCAGCACTGACCCTGAAAAGTAATTCTAAGCGTACTTACCAGTAACTTGTATTTCCTTTCATAGGAATCCATTGTGTGGTTTTCACCAGAAAAGTTTCTACGTGTCCATTTTTGAACCGCACAAATATTCCTCTAAAATCAGCCGAACTATGAATTCTGATTTACTCACCTGTAATCAGGAGAAAACCCAGAGCTGCATCTTTTAGCCCAGCACTGACCCTGAAAAGTAATTCTAAGCGTACTTACCAGTAACTTGTATTTCCTTCCATAGGAATCCATTGTGTGGTTTTCACCAGAAAAGTTTCTACGTGTCCATTTTTGAACCGCACAAATATTCCTCTAAAATCAGCCGAACTACGAATTCTGATTTACTCACCTGTAATCAGGAGAGAACCCAGAGCTGCATCTTTTAGCCCAGCACAGACCCTGAAAAGTAATTCTAAGCATACTTACCAGTAACTTGTATTTCCTTCCATAGGAATCCATTGTGTGGTTTTCACCAGAAAAGTTTCTACGTGTCCATTTTTGAACCGCACAAATATTCCTCTAAAATCAGCCGAACTACGAATTCTGATTTACTCACCTGTAATCAGGAGAGAACCCAGAGCTGCATCTTTAAGCCCAGCACAGACCCTGAAAAGTAATTCTAAGCGAACTTACCAGTAACTTGTATTTCCTTCCATAGGAATCCATTGTGTGGTTTTCGGCAGACAATTTTCTAAGTGTCCATTTTTTAAACGTACAAATATTCCTCTAAAATCAGCCGAACTACGAATTCCGATTTAATCACCTGTTATCAGGAGAGAACCCAGGGCTGCATCTTTTAGCCCAGCACTGACCCTGAAAAGTAATTCTAAGCGTACTTACCAGTAACTTGTATTTCCTTCCATAGGAATCCATTGTGTGGTTTTCACCAGAAAATTTTCTGTGTCCATTTTTGAAACATACAAATATTCCTCTAAAATCAGCCGAACTACGAATTCCGATTTACTCACCTGTTATCAGGAGAGAACCCAGGTCTGCATCTTTTAGCCCAGCACTGACCCTGAAAAGTAATTCTAAGCGTACTTACCAGTAACTTGTATTTCCTTCCATAGGAATCCATTGTGTGGTTTTCACCAGAAAAGTTTCTACGTGTCCATTTTTGAACCGCACAAATATTCCTCTAAAATCAGCCAAACTACGAATTCTGATTTACTCACCTGTAATCAGGAGAGAACCCATAGCTGCATCTTTTAGCCCAGCACTGACCCTGAAAAGTAATTCTAAGCGTACTTACCAGTAACTTGTATTTCCTTCTATAGGAATCCATTGTGTGGTTTTCACCAGAAAAGTTTCTACGTCTCTATTTTTGAAACGTACAAATATTCCTCTAAAATCAGCCGAACTACTAATTCCGATTTACTCACCTGTAATCAGGAGAGAACCCAGAGCTGCATCTTTTAGCCCAGCACAGACCCTGAAAAGTAATTCTAAGTGTACTTACCAGTAACTTGTATTTCCTTCCATAGGAATCCATTGTGTGGTTTTCACCAGAAAATTTTCTACGTGTCCATTTTTGAACCGCACAAATATTCCTCTAAATTCAGCCGAACTACGAATTCTGATTTACTCACCTGTAATCAGGAGAGAACCCAGAGCTGCATCTTTTAGCCCAGCACAGACCCTGAAAAGTAATTCTAAGCGTACTTACCAGTAACTTGTATTTCCTTCCATAGGAATCCATTGTGTGGTTTTCACCAGAAAAGTTTCTACGTGTCCATTTTTGAACCGCACAAATATTCCTCTAAAATAAGCCGAACTACGAATTCTGATTTACTCACCTGTAATCAGGAGAGAACCCAGAGCTGCATCTTTTAGCCCAGCACAGACCCTGAAAAGTAATTCTAAGCGTACTTACCAGTAACTTGTATTTCCTTCCATAGGAATCCATTGTGTGGTTTTCACCAGACAATTTTCTAAGTGTCCATTTTTGAAACGTACAAATATTCCTCTAAAATCAGCTGAACTACGAATTCCGATTTACTCACCTGTAATTAGGAGAGAACCCAGTGCTGCATCTTTTAGCCCAGCACAGAGCCTGAAAAGTAATTCTAAGCGTACCTACCAGTAACTTTTATTTCCTGCCATAGGAATCCATTGTGTGGTTTTCACCAGAAAATTTTCTGTGTCCATTTTTGAAACGTACAAATATTCCTCTAAAATCAGCCGAACTACGGATTCCGATTTACTCACCTGTTATCAGGAGAGAACCCAGGGCTGCATCTTTTAGCCCAGCACAGACCCTGAAAATTAATTCTAAGCGTACTTACCAGTTACTTTTATTTCCCTCCATAGGAATACATTGTGTGGTTTTCACCAGAAAAATTTCTGTGTTCATTTTTGAAACGTACAAATATTCCTCTAAAATAAGCCGAACTACGAATTCTGATTTACTCACCTGTAATCAGGAGAGAACCCAGTGCTGCATCTTATAGCCCAGCACAGACCCTGAAAAGTAATTCTAAGCGTACTTACCAGTAACTTGTATTTCCTTCCATAGGAATCCATTGTGTGGTTTTCAGCAGACAATTTTCTAAGTGTCCATTTTTGAAACGTACAAATATTCCTCTAAAATCAGCCAAACTACGAATTCCTATTTACTCACCTGTTATCAGGAGAGAACCCAGGGCTGCATCTTTTAGCCCAGCACTGACCCTGAAAAGTAATTCTAAGCGTACTTACCAGTAACTTGTATTTTCTTCCATAGAAATCCATTGTGTGGTTTTCACCAGAAAATTTTCTGTGTCCATTTTTGAAATGTACAAATATTCCTCTAAAATCAGCCGAACTACGAATTCCGATTTACTCACCTGTTATCAGGAGAGAACCCAGGGCTGCATCTTTTAGCCCAGCACTGACCCTGAAAAGTCATTCTAAGCGTACTTACCAGTAACTTGTATTTCCTTCCATAGGAATCTATTGTGTGGTTTTCACCAGAAAAGTTTCTACGTGTCCATTTTTGAACTGCACAAATATTCCTCTAAAATCAGCCGAACTACGAATTCTGATTTACTCACCTGTAATCAGGAGAGAACCCAGAGCTGCATCTTTTAGCCCAGCACTGACCCTGAAAAGTAATTCTAAGCGTACTTACCAGTAACTTGTATTTCCTTCCATAGGAATCCATTGTCTGGTTTTCACCAGAAAAGTTTCTACGTGTCTATTTTTGAAACGTACAAATATTCCTCTAAAATCAGCCGAACTACGAATTCCAATTTACTCACCTGTAATCAGGAGAGAACCCAGAGCTGCATCTTTTAGCCCAGCACAGACCCTGAAAAGTAACTCTAAGCGTATTTACCAGTAACTTGTATTTCCTTCCTTAGGAATACATTGTGTGGTTTTCACCAGAAAATTTTCTGTGTCCATTTTTTAAACGTACAAATATTCCTCTAAAATCAGCCGAACTACGAATTCCGATTTACTCACCTGTTATCAGGAGAGAACCCAGGGCTGCATCTTTTAGCCCAGCACTGACCCTGAAAAGTAATTCTAAGCATACTTACCAGTAACTTGTATTTCCTTCCATAGGAATCCATTGTGTGGTTTTCAGCAGAAAAGTTTCTGTGTCTATTTTTGAAACGTACAAATATTTCTCTAAAATCAGCCGAACTACGAATTCTGATTTACTCACCTGTAATCAGGAGAGAACCCAGAGCTGCATCTTTTAGCCCAGCACAGACCCTGAAAAGTATTTCTAAGCATACTTACCAGTAACTTGTATTTCCTTCCATAGGAATCCATTGTGTGGTTTTCAGCAGACAATTTTCTAAGTGTCCATTTTTGAAACGTACAAATATTCCTCTAAAATCAGCCAAACTACGAATTCCGATTTACTCACCTGTTATCAGGAGAGAACCCAGGGCTGCATCTTTTAGCCCAGCACTGATCCTGAAAAGTAATTCTAAGCGTACTTACCAGTAACTTGTATTTCCTTCCATAGGAATCCATTGTGTGGTTTTCACCAGAAAATTTTCTGTGTCCATTTTTGAAACGTACAAATATTCCTCTAAAATCAGCCGAACTACGAATTCCGATTTACTCACCTGTTATTAGGAGAGAACCCAGGGCTGCATCTTTTAGCCCAGCACTGACCCTGAAAAGTAATTCTAAGCGTACTTACCAGTAACTTGTATTTCCTTCTATAGGAATCCATTGTGTGGTTTTCACCAGAAAAGTTTCTACGTGTCCATTTTTGAACCGCACAAATATTCCTCTAAAATCAGCCGAACTACGAATTCTGATTTACTCACCTGTAATCAGGAGAGAACCCAGAGCTGCATCTTTTAGCCCAGCACTGACCCTGAAAAGTAATTCTAAGCGTACTTACCAGTAACTTGTATTTCCTTCCATAGGAATCCATTGTGTGGTTTTCACCAGAAAAGTTTCTACGTGTCCATTTTTGAACCGCACAAATATTCCTCTAAAATCAGCCGAACTACGAATTCTGATTTACTCACCTGTAATCAGGAGAGAACCCAGAGCTGCATCTTTTAGCCCAGCACAGACCCTGAAAAGTAATTCTAAGCGTACTTACCAGTAACTTGTATTTCCTTCCATAGGAATCCATTGTGTGGTTTTCAGCAGACAATTTTCTAAGTGTCCATTTTTGAAACGTACAAATATTCCTCTAAAATCAGCCAAACTACGAATTCCTATTTACTCACCTGTTATCAGGAGGGAACCCAGGGCTGCAACTTTTAGCCCAGCACTGACCCTGAAAAGTAATTCTTAGCGTACTTACCAGTAACTTGTATTTCCTTCCATAGGAATCCATTGTGTTGTTTTCACCAGAAAATTTTCTGTGTCCATTTTTGAAACGTACAAATATTCCTCTAAAATCAGCCGAACTACGAATTCCGATTTACTCACCTGTAATCAGGAGAGAACCCAGAGCTGCATCTTTTAGCCCAGCACAGACCCTGAAAAGTAATTCTAAGCGTACTTACCAGTAACTTGTATTTCCTTCCATAGGAATCCATTGTGTGGTTTTCACCAGACAAATTTCTAAGTGTCCATTTTTCAAACGTACATATATTCCTCTAAAATCAGCCGAACTACGAATTCCTATTTACTCACCTGTCATCAGGAGAGAACTCAGGGCTGCATCTTTTAGCCCAGCACAGACCCTGAAAAGTAATTCTAAGCGTACTCACCAGTAACTTGGATTTCCTTCCATAGGAATACATTGTGTGGTTTTCACCAGACAATTTTGTAAGTGTCCATTTTTGAAACGTACAAATATTCCTCTAAAATCAGCCAAACTACAAATTCTGATTAACTCACCTGTAATTAGGAGAGAACCCAGTGCTGCAACCTTTTAGCCCAGCACAGACCCTGAAAAGTAACTCTAAGCATATTTACCAGTAACTTGTTTTTCCTTCCTTAGGAATACATTGTGTGGTTTTCACCAGAAAATTTTCTGTGTCCATTTTTTAAACGTACAAATATTCCTCTAAAATCAGCCGAACTACGAATTCCGATTTACTCACCTGTTATCAGGAGAGAACCCAGGGCTGCATCTTTTAGCCCAGCACTGACCCTGAAAAGTAATTCTAAGCGTACTTACCAGTAACTTGTATTTCCTTCCATAGGAATCCATTGTGTGGTTTTCACCAGAAAAGTTTCTATGTGTCTATTTTTGAAACGTTCAAATATTTCTCTAAAATCAGCCGAACTACGAATTCCGATTTACTCACCTGTAATCAGGAGAGAACCCAGAGCTGCATCTTTTAGCCCAGCACAGACCCTGAAAAGTAATTCTAAGCATACTTACCAGTAACTTGTATTTCCTTCCATAGGAATCCATTGTGTGGTTTTCAGCAGACAATTTTCTAAGTGTCCATTTTTGAAACGTACAAATATTCCTCTAAAATCAACCAAACTACGAATTCCGATTTACTCACCTGTTATCAGGAGAGAACCCAGGGCTGCATCTTTTAGCCCAGCACTGACCCTGAAAAATAATTCTAAGCGTACTTACCAGTAACTTGTATTTTCTTCCATAGGAATCCATTGTGTGGTTTTCACCAGAAAATTTTCTGGGTCCATTTTTGAAACGTACAAATGTTCCTCTAAAATCAGCCGAACTACGAATTCCGATTTACTCACCTGTTATCAGGAGAGAACCCAGGGCTGCATCTTTTGGCTCAGCACTGACCCTGAAAAGTAATTCTAAGCGTACTTACCAGTAACTTGTATTTCCTTCCATAGGAATCCATTGTGTGGTTTTCACCAGAAAAGTTTCTACGTGTCCATTTTTGAACCGCACAAATATTCCTCTAAAATCAGCCGAACTATGAATTCTGATTTACTCACCTGTAATCAGGAGAAAACACAGAGCTGCATCTTTTAGCCCAGCACTGACCCTGAAAAGTAATTCTAAGCGTACTTACCAGTAACTTGTATTTCCTTCCATAGGAATCCATTATGTGGTTTTCACCAAAAAAGTTTCTACGTGTCTATTTTTGAAACGTACAAATATTCCTCTAAAATCAGCCGAACTACGAATTCCGATTTACTCACCTGTAATCAGGAGAGAACCCAGAGCTGCATCTTTTAGCCCAGCACAGACCCTGAAAAGTAATTCTAAGCGTACTTACCAGTAACTTGTATTTCCTTCCATAGGAATCCATTGTGTGGTTTTCAGCAGACAATTTTCTAAGTTTCCATTTTTGAAACGTACAAATATTCCTCTAAAATCAGCCAAACTACCAATTCCGATTTACTCACTTGTTATCAGGAGAGAACCCAGGGCTGCAACTTTTAGCCCAGCACTGACCCTGAAAAGTAATTCTAAGCGTACTTACCAGTAACTTGTATTTCCTTCCATAGGAATCCATTGTGTGGTTTTCACCAGAAAATTTTCTGTGTCCATTTTTGAAACGTACAAATATTCCTCTAAAATCAGCCGAACTACGAATTCCGATTTACTCATCTGTTATCAGGAGACAACCCAAGGGCTGCATCTTTTAGCCCAGCACTGACCCTGAAAAGTAATTCTAAGCGTACTTACCAGTAACTTGTATTTCCTTCTATAGGAATCCAATGTGTGGTTTTCACCAGAAAAGTTTCTACGTGTCCATTTTTGAACCGCACAAATATTCCTCTAAAATCAGTCGAACTACGAATTCTGATTTACTCACCTGTAATCAGGAGAGAACCCAGAGCTGCATCTTTTAGCCCAGCACTGACCCTGAAAAGTAATTCTAAGCGTACTTACCAGTAACTTGTATTTCCTTCCATAGGAATCCATTGTGTGGTTTTCACCAGAAAAGTTTCTACGTGTCCATTTTTGAACCACACAAATATTCCTCTAAAATCAGCCGAACTACGAATTCTGATTTACTCACCTGTAATCAGGAGAGAACCCAGAGCTGCATCTTTTAGCCCAGCACAGACCCTGAAAAGTAATTCTAAGCGTACTTACCAGTAACTTGTATTTCCTTCCATAGGAATCCATTGTGTGGTTTTCAGCAGACAATTTTCTAAGTGTCCATTTTTGAAACGTACAAATATTCCTCTAAAATCATCCAAACTACGAATTCCGATTTACTCACCTGTTATCAGGAGAGAACCCAGGGCTGCAACTTTTAGCCCAGCAATGACCCTGAAAAGTAATTCTAAGCGTACTTACCAGTAACTTGTATTTCCTTCCATAGGAATCCATTGTGTTGTTTTCACCAGAAAATTTTGTGTCCATTTTTGAAATGTACAAATATTCCTCTAAAATCAGCCGAACTACGAATTCCGATTTACTCACCTGTAATCAGGAGAGAACCCAGAGCTGCATCTTTTAGCCCAGCACAGACCCTGAAAAGTAATTCTAAGCGTACTTACCAGTAACTTGTATTTCCTTCCATAGGAATCCATTGTGTGGTTTTCACCAGACAAATTTCTAAGTGTCCATTTTTCAAACGTACATATATTCCTCTAAAATCAGCCGAACTACGAATTCCTATTTACTCACCTGTCATCAGGAGAGAACTCAGGGCTGCATCTTTTAGCCCAGCACAGACCCTGAAAAGTAATTCTAAGCGTACTTACCAGTTACTTGGATTTCCTTCCATAGGAATACATTGTGTGGTTTTCACCAGACAATTTTCTAAGTGTCCATTTTTGAAACGTACAAATATTCCTCTAAAATCAGCCAAACTACGAATTCTGATTAACTCACCTGTAATTAGGAGAGAACCCAGTGCTGCATCTTTTAGCCCAGCACAGACCCTGAAAAGTAACTCTAAGCATATTTACCAGTAACTTGTATTTCCTTCCTTAGGAATACATTGTATGGTTTTCACCAGAAAATTTTCTGTGTCCATTTTTTAAACGTACAAATATTCCTCTAAAATCAGCCGAACTACGAATTCTGATTTACTCACCTGTAATCAGGAGAGAAACCAGAGCTGCATCTTTTAGCCCAGCACTGACCCTGAAAAGTAATTCTAAGCGTACTTACCAGTAACTTATATTTCCTTCCATAGGAATCCATTGTGTGGTTTTCACCAGAAAAGTTTCTATGTGTCTATTTTTGAAACGTTCAAATATTTCTCTAAAATCAGCCGAACTACGAATTCCGATTTACTCACCTGTAATCAGGAGAGAACCCAGAGCTGCATCTTTTAGCCCAGCACAGACCCTGAAAAGTAATTCTAAGCATACTTACCAGTAACTTGTATTTCCTTCCATAGGAATCCATTGTGTGGTTTTCAGCAGACAATTTTCTAAGTGTCCATTTTTGAAATGTACAAATATTCCTCTAAAATCAACCAAACTACGAATTCCGATTTACTCACCTGTTATCAGGAGAGAACCCAGGGCTGCATCTTTTAGCCCAGCACTGACCCTGAAAAATAATTCTAAGCGTACTTACCAGTAACTTGTATTTCCTTCTATAGGAATCCATTGTGTGGTTTTCACCAGAAAATTTTCTGTGTCCATTTTTGAAACGTACAAATATTCCTCTAAAATCAGCCGAACTACGAATTCTGATTTACTCACCTGTTATCAGGAGAGAACCCAGGGCTGCATCTTTTAGCCCAGCACTGACCCTGAAAAGTAATTCTAAGCGTACTTACCAGTAACTTGTATTTCCTTCCATAGGAATCCATTGTGTGGTTTTCACCAGAAAAGTTTCTACGTGTCCATTTTTGAACCGCACAAATATTCCTCTAAAATCAGCCGAACTATGAATTCTGATTTACTCACCTGTAATCAGGAGAGAACCCAGAGCTGCATCTTTTAGCCCAGCACAGACCCTGAAAAGTAATTCTAAGCGTACTTACCAGTAACTTGTATTTCCTTCCATAGGAATCCATTGTGTGGTTTTCAGCAGACAATTTTCTAAGTGTCCATTTTTGAAACGTACAAATATTCCTCTAAAATCAGCCAAACTACGAATTCCGATTTACTCACCTGTTATCAGGAGAGAACCCAGGGCTGCAACTTTTAGCCCAGCACTGACCCTGAAAAGTAATTCTAAGCGTACTTACCAGTAACTTGTATTTCCTTCCATAGGAATCCATTGTGTGGTTTTCACCAGAAAATTTTCTGTGTCCATTTTTGAAACGTACAAATATTCCTCTAAAATCAGCCGAACTACGAATTCCGATTTACTCATCTGTTATCAGGAGAGAACCCAAGGGCTGCATCTTTTAGCCCAGCACTGACCCTGAAAAGTAATTCTAAGCATACTTACCAGTAACTTGTATTTCCTTCCATAGGAATCCATTGTGTGGTTTTCACCAGAAAAGTTTCTACGTGTCCATTTTTGAACCGTACAAATATTCCTCTAAAATCAGCCGAACTACGAATTCTGATTTACTCACCTGTTTTCAGGAGAGAACCCAGAGCTGCATCTTTTAGCCCAGCACAGACCCTGAAAAGTAATTCTAAGCGTACTTACCAGTAACTTGTATTTCCTTCCATAGGAATCCATTGTGTGGTTTTCACCAGAAAAGTTTCTACGTGTCCATTTTTGAACCGCACAAATATTCCAATAAAATCAGCCGTACTACGAATTCTGATTTACTCACCTGTAATCAGGAGAGAACCCAGAGCTGCATCTTTTAGCCCAGCACAGACCCTGAAAAGTAATTCTAAGCGTACTTACCAGTAACTTGTATTTCCTTCCATAGGAATCCATTGTGTGGTTTTCGGCAGACAATTTTCTAAGTGTCCATTTTTGAAACGTACAAATATTCCTCTAAAATCAGCCAAACTACGAATTCCGATTTACTCACCTGTTATCAGGAGAGAACCCAGGGCTGCAACTTTTAGCCCAGCACTGACCCTGAAATGTAATTCTAAGCGTACTTACCAGTAACTTGTATTTCCTTCCATAGGAATCCATTGTGTGGTTTTCACCAGAAAATGTTCTGTGTCCATTTTTGAAACGTACAAATATTCCTCTAAAATCAGCCGAACTACGAATTCCGATTTACTCACCTGTTATCAGGAGAGAACCCAGGGCTGCATCTTTTAGCCCAGCACTGACCCTGAAAAGTAATTCTAAGCGTACTTACCAGTAACTTGTATTTCCTTCCATAGGAATCCATTGTGTGGTTTTCACCAGAAAAGTTTCTACGTGTCCATTTTTAAACCGCACAAATATTCCTCTAAAATCAGCCGAACTACTAATTCTGATTTACTCACCTGTAATCAGGAGAGAACCCAGAGCTGCATCTTTTAGCCCAGCACAGACCCTGAAAAGTAATTCTAAGGGTACTTACCAGTATCTTGGATTTCCTTCCATAGGAATCCATTGTGTGGTTTTCACCAGAAAAGTTTCTACGTGTCCATTTTTGAACCGCACAAATATTCCTCTAAAATCAGCCGAACTACGAATTCTGATTTACTCACCTGTAATCAGGAGAGAACCCATAGCTGCATATTTTAGCCCAGCACTGACCCTGAAAAGTAATTCTAAGCGTACTTACCAGTAACTTATAATTCCTTCCATATGAATCCATTGTGTGGTTTTCACCAGAAAATTTTCTGTGTCCATTTTTTAAACGTACAAATATTCCTCTAAAATCAGCCGAACTACGAATTCTGATTTACTCACCTGTAATCAGGAGAGAAACCAGAGCTGCATCTTTTAGCCCAGCACTGACCCTGAAAAGTAATTCTAAGCGTACTTACCAGTAACTTGTATTTCCTTCCATAAGAATCCATTGTCTGGTTTTCACCAGAAAAGTTTCTACGTGTCCATTTTTTAAACGTACAAATATTCCTCTAAAATCAGCCGAACTACGAATTCCGATTTACTCACCTGTTATCAGGAGAGAACCCAGGGCTGCATCTTTTAGCCCAGCACTGACCCTGAAAAGTAATTCTAAGCGCACTTACCAGTAACTTGTATTTCCTTCCATAGGAATCCATTGTGTGGTTTTCACCAGAAAAGTTTCTACGTGTCCATTTTTGAACCGCACAAATATTCCTCTAAAATCAGCCGAACTACGAATTCTGATTTACTCACCTGTAATCAGGAGAGAACCCAGAGCTGCATCTTTTAGCCCAGCACTGACCCTGAAAAGTAATTCTAAGCATACTTACCAGTAACTTGTATTTCCTTCCATAGGAATCCATTGTGTGGTTTTCAGCAGACAATTTTCTAAGTGTCCATTTTTGAAACGTACAAATATTCCTCTAAAATCAGCCAAACTACGAATTCCGATTTACTCACCTGTTATCAGGAGAGAACCCAGGGCTGCAACTTTTAGCCCAGCACTGACCCTGAAAAGTAATTCTAAGCGTACTTACCAGTAACTTGTATTTCCTTCCATAGGAATCCATTGTGTGGTTTTCACCAGAAAAGTTTCTACGTGTCCATTTTTGAACCGCACAAATATTCCTCTAAAATCAGCCGAACTACGAATTCTGATTTACTCACCTGTTTTCAGGAGAGAACCCAGAGCTGCATCTTTTAGCCCAGCACAGACCCTGAAAAGTAATTCTAAGCGTACTTACCAGTAACTTGTATTTCCTTCCATAGGAATCCATTGTGTGGTTTTCACCAGAAAAGTTTCTACGTGTCCATTTTTGAACCGCACAAATATTCCAATAAAATCAGCCGTACTACGAATTCTGATTTACTCACCTATAATCAGGAGAGAACCCAGAGCTGCATCTTTTAGCCCAGCACAGACCCTGAAAAGTAATTCTAAGCGTACTTACCAGTAACTTGTATTTCCTTCCATAGGAATCCATTGTGTGGTTTTCGGCAGACAATTTTCTAAGTGTCCATTTTTGAAACGTACAAATATTCCTCTAAAATCAGCCAAACTACGAATTCCGATTTACTCACCTGTTATCAGGAGAGAACCCAGGGCTGCAACTTTTAGCCCAGCACTGACCCTGAAATGTAATTCTAAGCGTACTTACCAGTAACTTGTATTTCCTTCCATAGGAATCCATTGTGTGGTTTTCACCAGAAAATTTTCTGTGTCCATTTTTGAAACGTACAAATATTCCTCTAAAATCAGCCGAACTACGAATTCCGATTTACTCACCTGTTATCAGGAGAGAACCCGGGGCTGCATCTTTTAGCCCAGCACTGACCCTGAAAAGTAATTCTAAGCGTACTTACCAGTAACTTGTATTTCCTTCCATAGGAATCCATTGTGTGGTTTTCACCAGAAAAGTTTCTACGTGTCCATTTTTAAACCGCACAAATATTCCTCTAAAATCAGCCGAACTACTAATTCTGATTTACTCACCTGTAATCAGGAGAGAACCCAGAGCTGCATCTTTTAGCCCAGCACAGACCCTGAAAAGTAATTCTAAGGGTACTTACCAGTATCTTGGATTTCCTTCCATAGGAATCCATTGTGTGGTTTTCACCAGAAAAGTTTCGAGGTGTCCATTTTTGAACCGCACAAATATTCCTCTAAAATCAGCCGAACTACGAATTCTGATTTACTCACCTGTAATCAGGAGAGAACCCATAGCTGCATCTTTTAGCCCAGCACTGACCCTGAAAAGTAATTCTAAGCGTACTTACCAGTAACTTATAATTCCTTCCATATGAATCCATTGTGTGGTTTTCACCAGACAATTTTCTAAGTGTCCATTTTTTAAACGTACAAATATTCCTCTAAAATCAGCCGAACTACGAATTCCGATTTAATCACCTGTTATCAGGAGAGAACCCAGGGCTGCATCTTTTAGCCCAGCACTGACCCTGAAAAGTAATTCTAAGCGTACTTACCAGTAACTTGTATTTCCTTCCATAGGAATCCATTGTGTGGTTTTCACCAGAAAATTTTCTGTGTCCATTTTTTAAACGTACAAATATTCCTCTAAAATCAGCCGAACTACGAATTCTGATTTACTCACCTGTAATCAGGAGAGAAACCAGAGCTGCATCTTTTAGCCCAGCACTGACCCTGAAAAGTAATTCTAAGCGTACTTACCAGTAACTTGTATTTCCTTCCATAGGAATCCATTGTCTGGTTTTCACCAGAAAAGTTTCTACATGTCTATTTTTGAAACGTACAAATATTCCTCTAAAATCAGCCGAACTACGAATTCCGATTTACTCACCTGTAATCAGGAGAGAACCCAGAGCTGCATCTTTTAGCCCAGCACAGACCCTGAAAAGTAACTCTAAGCGTATTTACCAGTAACTTGTATTTCCTTCCTTAGGAATACATTGTGTGGTTTTCACCAGAAAATTTTCTGTGTCCATTTTTTAAACGTACAAATATTCCTCTAAAATCAGCCGAACTACGAATTCCGATTTACTCACCTGTTATCAGGAGAGAACCCAGGGCTGCATCTTTTAGCCCAGCACTGACCCTGAAAAGTAATTCTAAGCGTACTTACCAGTAACTTGTATTTCCTTCCATAGGAATCCATTGTGTGGTTTTCAGCAGAAAATTTCTGTCTATTTTTGAAACGTACAAATATTTCTCTAAAATCAGCCGAACTACGAATTCCGCTTTACTCACCTGTAATCAGGAGAGAACCCAGAGCTGCATCTTTTAGCCCAGCACAGACCCTGAAAAGTAATTCTAAGCATACTTACCAGTAACTTGTATTTCCTTCCATAGGAATCCATTGTGTGGTTTTCAGCAGACAATTTTCTAAGTGTCCATTTTTGAAACGTACAAATATTCCTCTAAAATCAGCCAAACTACGAATTCCGATTTACTCACCTGTTATCAGGAGAGAACCCAGGGCTGCAACTTTTAGCCCAGCACTGACCCTGAAAAGTAATTCTAAGCGTACTTACCAGTAACTTGTATTTCCTTCCATAGGAATCCATTGTGTGGTTTTCACCAGAAAATTTTCTGTGTCCATTTTTGAAACGTACAAATATTCCTCTAAAATCAGCCGAACTACGAATTCCGATTTACTCATCTGTTATCAGGAGAGAACCCAGGGCTGCATCTTTTAGCCCAGCACTGACCCTGAAAAGTAATTCTAAGCGCACTTACCAGTAACTTGTATTTCCTTCCATAGGAATCCATTGTGTGGTTTTCACCAGAAAAGTTTCTACGTGTCCATTTTTGAACCGCACAAATATTCCTCTAAAATCAGCCGAACTACGAATTCTGATTTACTCACCTGTAATCAGGAGAGAACCCAGAGCTGCATCTTTTAGCCCAGCACTGACCCTGAAAAGTAATTCTAAGCATACTTACCAGTAACTTGTATTTCCTTCCATAGGAATCCATTGTGTGGTTTTCAGCAGACAATTTTCAAAGTGTCCATTTTTGAAACGTACAAATATTCCTCTAAAATCAGCCAAACTACGAATTCCGATTTACTCACCTGTTATCAGGAGAGAACCCAGGGCTGCAACTTTTAGCCCAGCACTGACCCTGAAAAGTAATTCTAAGCGTACTTACCAGTAACTTGTATTTCCTTCCATAGGAATCCATTGTGTGGTTTTCACCAGAAAATTTTCTGTGTCCATTTTTGAAACATACAAATATTCCTCTAAAATCAGCCGAATTACGAATTCCGATTTACTCATCTGTTATCAGGAGAGAACCCAGAGCTGCATCTTTTAGCCCAGCACTGACCCTGAAAAGTAATTCTAAGCATACTTACCAGTAACTTGTATTTCCTTCCATAGGAATCCATTGTGTGGTTTTCAGCAGACAATTTTCAAAGTGTCCATTTTTGAAACGTACAAATATTCCTCTAAAATCAGCCAAACTACGAATTCCGATTTACTCACCTGTTATCAGGAGAGAACCCAGGGCTGCAACTTTTAGCCCAGCACTGACCCTGAAAAGTAATTCTAAGCATACTTACCAGTAACTTGTATTTCCTTCCATAGGAATCCATTGTGTGGTTTTCACCAGAAAATTTTCTGTGTCCATTTTTGAAACATACAAATATTCCTCTAAAATCAGCCGAACTACGAATTCCGATTTACTCATCTGTTATCAGGAGAGAACCCAGGGCTGCATCTTTTAGCCCAGCACTGACCCTGAAAAGTAATTCTAAGCGTACTTACCAGTAACTTGTATTTCCTTCCATAGGAATCCATTGTGTGGTTTTCACCAGAAAAGTTTCTACGTGTCCATTTTTGAACCGCACAAATATTCCTCTAAAATCAGCCAAACTACGAATTCTGATTTACTCACCTGTAATCAGGAGAGAACCCAGAGCTGCATCTTTTAGCCCAGCACTGACCCTGAAAAGTAATTCTAAGCGTACTTACCAGTAACTTGTATTTCCTTCCATAGGAATCCATTGTGTGGTTTTCACCAGAAAAGTTTCTATGTGTCCATTTTTGAACCGCACAAATATTCCTCTAAAATCAGCCGAACTACGAATTCTGATTTACTCACCTGTAATCAGGAGAGAACCCAGATCTGCATCTTTTAGCCCAGCACAGACCCTGAAAAGTAATTCTAAGCGTACTTACCAGTAACTTGTATTTCCTTCCATAGGAATCCATTGTGTGGTTTTCCCCAGAAAAGTTTCTACGTGTCCATTTTTGAACCGCACAAATATTCCTCTAAAATCAGCCGAACTACGAATTCTGATTTACTCACCTGTAATCAGGAGAGAACCCAGAGCTGCATCTTTTAGCCCAGCACTGACCCTGAAAAGTAATTCTAAGCGTACTTACCAGTAACTTGTATTTCCTTCCATAGGAATCCATTGTGTGGTTTTCACCAGAAAAGTTTCTACGTGTCCATTTTTGAAACGTACAAATTTTCCTCTAAAATCAGCCAAACTACGAATTCCGATTTACTCACCTGTTATCAGGAGAGAACCCAGGGCTGCAACTTTTAGCCCAGCACTGACCCTGAAAAGTAATTCTAGGCGTACTTACCAGTAACTTGGATTTCTTTCCATAGGAATACATTGTGTGGTTTTCACCAGACAATTTTCTAAGTGTCCATTTTTGAAACGTACAAATATTCCTCTAAAATCAGCCAAACTACGAATTCTGATTAACTCACCTGTAATTAGGAGAGAACCCAGTGCTGCATCTTTTAGCCCAGCACAGACCCTGAAAAGTAACTCTAAGCGTATTTACCAGTAACTTGTATTTCCTTCCTTAGGAATACATTGTGTGGTTTTCACCAGAAAATTTTCTGTGTCCATTTTTTAAACGTACAAATATTCCTCTAAAATCAGCCAAACTACGAATTCCGATTTACTCACCTGTTATCAGGAGAGAACCCAGGGCTGCAACTTTTAGCCCAGCACTGACCCTGAAAAGTAATTCTAAGCGTACTTACCAGTAACTTGTATTTCCTTCCATAGGAATCCATTGTGTGGTTTTCACCAGAAAATTTTCTGTGTCCATTTTTGAAACGTACAAATATTCCTCTAAAATCAGCCGAACTACGAATTCCGATTTACTCATCTGTTATCAGGAGAGAACCCAGGGCTGCATCTTTTAGCCCAGCACTGACCCTGAAAAGTAATTCTAAGCGTACTTACCAGTAACTTGTATTTCCTTCCATAGGAATCCATTGTGTGGTTTTCACCAGAAAAGTTTCTACGTGTCCATTTTTGAACCGCACAAATATTCCTCTAAAATCAGCCGAACTACGAATTCTGATTTACTCACCTGTAATCAGGAGAGAACCCAGAGCTGCATCTTTTAGCCCAGCACTGACCATGAAAAGTAATTCTAAGCGTACTTACCAGTAACTTGTATTTCCTTCCATAGGAATCCATTGTGTGGTTTTCACCAGAAAAGTTTCTACGTGTCCATTTTTGAACCGCACAAATATTCCTCTAAAATCAGCCGAACTACGAATTCTGATTTACTCACCTGTAATCAGGAGAGAACCCAGATCTGCATCTTTTAGCCCAGCACAGACCCTGAAAAGTAATTCTAAGCGTACTTACCAGTAACTTGTATTTCCTTCCATAGGAATCCATTGTTTGGTTTTCAACAGACAATTTTCTAAGTGTCCATTTTTGAAACGTACAAATTTTCCTCTAAAATCAGCCAAACTACGAATTCCGATTTACTCACCTGTTATCAGGAGAGAACCCAGGGCTGCAACTTTTAGCCCAGCACTGACCCTGAAAAGTAATTCTAAGCGTACTTACCAGTAACTTGGATTTCCTTCCATAGGAATACATTGTGTGGTTTTCACCAGACAATTTTCTAAGTGTCCATTTTTGAAACGTACAAATATTCCTCTAAAATCAGCCAAACTACGAATTCTGATTAACTCACCTGTAATTAGGAGAGAACCCAGTGCTGCATCTTTTAGCCCAGCACAGACCCTGAAAAGTAACTCTAAGCGTATTTACCAGTAACTTGTATTTCCTTCCTTAGGAATACATTGTGTGGTTTTCACCAGAAAATTTTCTGTGTCCATTTTTTAAACGTACAAATATTCCTCTAAAATCAGCCGAACTACGAATTCCGATTTACTCACCTGTTATCAGGAGAGAACCCAGGGCTGCATCTTTTAGCCCAGCACTGACCCTGAAAAGTAATTCTAAGCGTACTTACCAGTAACTTGTATTTCCTTCCATAGGAATCCATTGTGTGGTTTTCACCAGAAAAGTTTCTATGTGTCTATTTTTGAAACGTTCAAATATTTCTCTAAAATCAACCAAACTACGAATTCCGATTTACTCACCTGTTATCAGGAGAGAACCCAGGGCTGCATCTTTTAGCCCAGCACTGACCCTGAAAAATAATTCTAAGCGTACTTACCAGTAACTTGTATTTCCTTCCATAGGAATCCATTGAGTGGTTTTCACCAGAAAATTTTCTGTGTCCATTTTTGAAAAGTACAAATATTCCTCTAAAATCAGCCGAACTACGAATTCCGATTTACTCACCTGTTATCAGGAGAGAACCCAGGGCTGCATCTTTTAGCCCAGCACGGACCCTGAAAAGTAATTCTAAGCGTACTTACCAGTAACTTGTATTTCCTTCCATAGGAATCCATTGTGTGGTTTTCACCAGAAAAGTTTCTACGTGTCCATTTTTGAACCGCACAAATATTCCTCTAAAATCAGCCAAACTACGAATTCTGATTTACTCACCTGTAATCAGGAGAGAACCCAGAGCTGCATCTTTTAGCCCAGCACTGACCCTGAAAAGTAATTCTAAGCGTACTTACCAGTAACTTGTACTTCCTTCCATAGGAATCCATTGTGTGGTTTTCACCAGAAAAGTTTCTACGTGTCCATTTTTTAACCGCACAAATATTCCTCTAAAATCAGCCGAACTACGAATTCTGATTAACTCACCTGTAATTAGGAGAGAACCCAGAGCTGCATCTTTTAGCCCAGCACAGACTCTGAAAAGTAATTCTAAGCGTACTTACCAGTAACTTGTATTTCCTTCCATAGGAATCCATTGTGTGGTTTTCAGCAGACAATTTTCTAAGTGTCCATTTTTGAAACGTACAAATATTCCTCTAAAATCAGCCAAACTACGAATTCCGATTTACTCACCTGTTATCAGGAGAGAACCCAGGGCTGCAACTTTTAGCCCAGCACTGACCCTGAAAAGTAATTCTAAGCGTACTTACCAGTAACTTGTATTTCCTTCCATAGGAATCCATTGTGTGGTTTTCACCAGAAAATTTTCTGTGTCCATTTTTGAAACGTACAAATATTCCTCTAAAATCAGCCGAACTACGAATTCCGATTTACTCACCTGTTATCAGGAGAGAACCCAGGGCTGCATCTTTTAGCCCAGCACTGACCCTGAAAAGTAATTCTAAGCGTACTTACCAGTAACTTGTATTTCCTTCCATAGGAATCCATTGTGTGGTTTTCACCAGAAAAGTTTCTACGTGTCCATTTTTGAACCGCACAAATATTCCTCTAAAATCAGCCGAACTACAAATTCTGATTTACTCACCTGTAATCAGGAGAGAACCCAGAGCTGCATCTTTTAGCCCAGCACAGACCCTGAAAAGTAATTCTAAGGGTACTTACCAGTAACTTGTATTTCCTTCCATAGGAATCCATTGTCAGGTTTTCACCAGAAAAGTTTCTACGTGTCCATTTTTGAACCGCACAAATATTCCTCTAAAATCAGCCGAACTACGAATTCTGATTTACTCACCTGTAATCAGGAGAGAACCCATATTTGCATCTTTTAGCCCAGCACTGACCCTGAAAAGTAATTCTAAGCGTACTTACCAGTAACTTATAATTCCTTCCATATGAATCCATTGTGTGGTTTTCACCAGACAATTTTCTAAGTGTCCATTTTTTAAACGTACAAATATTCCTCTAAAATCAGCCGAACTACGAATTCCGATTTAATCACCTGTTATCAGGAGAGAACCCAGGGCTGCATCTTTTAGCCCAGCACTGACCCTGAAAAGTAATTCTAATCGTACTTACCAGTAACTTGTATTTCCTTCCATAGGAATCCATTGTGTGGTTTTCACCAGAAAATTTTCTGTGTCCATTTTTGAAACATACAAATATTCCTCTAAAATCAGCCGAACTATGAATTCCGATTTACTCACCTGTTATCAGGAGAGAACCCTGGGCTGCATCTTTTAGCCCAGCACGGACCCTGAAAAGTAATTCTAAGCGTACTTACCAGTAACTTGTATTTCCTTCCATAGGAATCCATTGTGTGGTTTTCACCAGAAAAGTTTCTACGTGTCCATTTTTGAACCGCACAAATATTCCTCTAAAATCACCCAAACTACGAATTCTGATTTACTCACCTGTAATCAGGAGAGAACCCATAGCTGCATCTTTTAGCCCAGCACTGACCCTGAAAAGTAATTCTAAGCGTACTTACCAGTAACTTGTATTTCCTTCCATAGGAATCCATTGTGTGGTTTTCACCAGAAAAGTTTCTACGTGTCTATTTTTGAAACGTACAAATATTCCTCTAAAATCAGCCGAACTACTATTTCCGATTTACTCACCTGTAATCAGGAGAGAACCCAGAGCTGCATCTTTTAGCCCAGCACAGACCCTGAAAAGTAATTCTAAGTGTACTTACCAGTAACTTGTATTTCCTTCCATAGGAATCCATTGTGTGGTTTTCACCAGAAAATTTTCTACGTGTCCATTTTTGAACTGCACAAATATTCCTCTAAAATCAGCCGAACTACGAATTCTGATTTACTCACCTGTAATCAGGAGAGAACCCAGAGCTGCATCTTTTAGCCCAGCACAGACCCTGAAAAGTAATTCTAAGCGTACTTACCAGTAACTTGTATTTCCTTCCATAGGAATCCATTGTGTGGTTTTCACCAGAAAAGTTTCTACGTGTCCATTTTTGAACCGCACAAATATTCCTCTAAAATAAGCCGAACTACGAATTCTGATTTACTCACCTGTAATCAGGAGAGAACCCAGAGCTGCATCTTTTAGCCCAGCACAGACCCTGAAAAGTAATTCTAAGCGTACTTACCAGTAACTTGTATTTCCTTCCATAGGAATCCATTGTGTGGTTTTCACCAGACAATTTTCTAAGTGTCCATTTTTGAAACGTACAAATATTCCTCTAAAATCAGCTGAACTACAAATTCCGATTTACTCACCTGTAATTAGGAGAGAACCCAGTGCTGCATCTTTTAGCCCAGCACAGAGCCTGAAAAGTAATTCTTTCTGTGTCCATTTTTGAAACGTACAAATATTCCTCTAAAATCAGCCGAACTACGGATTCCGATTTACTCACCTGTTATCAGGAGAGAACCCAGGGCTGCATCTTTTAGCCCAGCACAGACCCTGAAAAGTAATTCTAAGCGTACTTACCAGTAACTTGTATTTCCTTCTATAGGAATACATTGTGTTGTTTTCACCAGAAAATTTTGTGTCCATTTTTTAAATGTACAAATATTCCTCTAAAATCAGCCGAACTACGAATTCCGATTTACTCACCTGTTATCAAGAATGAACCCAGGGCTGCATTTTTTAGCCCAGCACTGACCCTGAAAAGTAATTATAAGCGTACTTACCAGTTACTTTTATTTCCCTCCATAGGAATACATTGTGTGGTTTTCACCAGAAAAATTTCTGTGTTCCTTTTTGAAACGTACAAATATTCCTCTAAAATAAGCCGAACTACGAATTCTGATTTACTCACCTGTAATCAGGAGAGAACCCAGTGCTGCATCTTATAGCCCAGCACGGACCCTGAAAAGTAATTCTAAGCGTACTTACCAGTAACTTGTATTTTCTTCCATAGAAATCCATTGTGTGGTTTTCACCAGAAAATTTTCTGTGTCCATTTTTGAAACGTACAAATATTCCTCTAAAATCAGCCGAACTACGAATTCCGATTTACTCACCTGTTATCAGGAGAGAACCCAGGGCTGCATCTTTTAGCCCAGCACTGACCCTGAAAAGTAATTCTAAGCGTACTTACCAGTAACTTGTATTTCCTTCCATAGGAATCCATTGTGTGGTTTTCACCAGAAAAGTTTCTACGTGTCCATTTTTGAACCGCACAAATATTCCTCTAAAATCAGCCGAACTACGAATTCTGATTTACTCACCTGTAATCAGGAGAGAACCCATAGCTGCATCTTTTAGCCCAGCACTGACCCTGAAAAGTAATTCTAAGCGTACTTACCAGTAACTTGTATTTCCTTCCATAGGAATCCATTGTGTGGTTTTCACCAGAAAAGTTTCTACGTGTCTATTTTTGAAACGTACAAATATTCCTCTAAAATCAGCCGAACTACTAATTCCGATTTACTCACCTGTAATCAGGAGAGAACCCAGAGCTGCATCTTTTAGCCCAGCACAGTCCCTGAAAAGTAATTCTAAGTGTACTTACCAGTAACTTGTATTTCCTTCCATAGGAATCCATTGTGTGGTTTTCACCAGAACATTTTCTACGTGTCCATTTTTGAACTGCACAAATATTCCTCTAAAATCAGCCGAACTACGAATTCTGATTTACTCACCTGTAATCAGGAGAGAACCCAGAGCTGCATCTTTTAGCCCAGCACAGACCCTGAAAAGTAATTCTAAGCGTACTTACCAGTAACTTGTATTTCCTTCCATAGGAATCCATTGTGTGGTTTTCACCAGAAAAGTTTCTACGTGTCCATTTTTGAACCGCACAAATATTCCTCTAAAATAAGCCGAACTACGAATTCTGATTTACTCACCTGTAATCAGGAGAGAACCCAGAGCTGCATCTTTTAGCCCAGCACAGACCCTGAAAAGTAATTCTAAGCGTACTTACCAGTAACTTGTATTTCCTTCCATAGGAATCCATTGTGTGGTTTTCACCAGACAATTTTCTAAGTGTCCATTTTTGAAACGTACAAATATTCCTCTAAAATCAGCTGAACTACAAATTCCGATTTACTCACCTGTAATTAGGAGAGAACCCAGTGCTGCATCTTTTAGCCCAGCACAGAGCCTGAAAAGTAATTCTTTCTGTGTCCATTTTTGAAACGTACAAATATTCCTCTAAAATCAGCCGAACTACGGATTCCGATTTACTCACCTGTTATCAGGAGAGAACCCAGGGCTGCATCTTTTAGCCCAGCACAGACCCTGAAAAGTAATTCTAAGCGTACTTACCAGTAACTTGTATTTCCTTCTATAGGAATACATTGTGTTGTTTTCACCAGAAAATTTTGTGTCCATTTTTTAAATGTACAAATATTCCTCTAAAATCAGCCGAACTACGAATTCCGATTTACTCACCTGTTATCAAGAATGAACCCAGGGCTGCATTTTTTAGCCCAGCACTGACCCTGAAAAGTAATTATAAGCGTACTTACCAGTTACTTTTATTTCCCTCCATAGGAATACATTGTGTGGTTTTCACCAGAAAAATTTCTGTGTTCCTTTTTGAAACGTACAAATATTCCTCTAAAATAAGCCGAACTACGAATTCTGATTTACTCACCTGTAATCAGGAGAGAACCCAGTGCTGCATCTTATAGCCCAGCACGGACCCTGAAAAGTAATTCTAAGCGTACTTACCAGTAACTTGTATTTTCTTCCATAGAAATCCATTGTGTGGTTTTCACCAGAAAATTTTCTGTGTCCATTTTTGAAACGTACAAATATTCCTCTAAAATCAGCCGAACTACGAATTCCGATTTACTCACCTGTTATCAGGAGAGAACCCAGGGCTGCATCTTTTAGCCCAGCACTGACCCTGAAAAGTAATTCTAAGCGTACTTACCAGTAACTTGTATTTCCTTCCATAGGAATCCATTGTGTGGTTTTCACCAGAAAAGTTTCTACGTGTCCATTTTTGAACCGCACAAATATTCCTCTAAAATCAGCCGAACTACGAATTCTGATTTACTCACCTGTAATCAGGAGAGAACCCAGAGCTGCATCTTTTAGCCCAGCACTGACCCTGAAAAGTAATTCTAAGCGTACTTACCAGTAACTTGTATTTCCTTCCATAGGAATCCATTTTGTGGTTTTCACCAGAAAAGTTTCTACGTGTCCATTTTTGAACCGCACAAATATTCCTCTAAAATCAGCTGAACTACGAATTCTGATTTACTCACCTGTAATCAGGAGAGAACCCAGAGCTGCATCTTTTAGCCCAGCACAGACCCTGAAAAGTATTTCTAAGCGTACTTACCAGTAACTTGTATTTCCTTCCATAGGAATCCATTGTGTGGTTTTCAGCAGACAATTTTCTAAGTGGCCATTTTTGAAACGTACAAATATTCCTCTAAAATCAGCCAAACTACGAATTCCGATTTACTCACCTGTTATCAGGAGAGAACCCAGGGCTGCATCTTTTAGCCCAGCACTGACCCTGAAAAGTAATTCTAAGCGTACTTACCAGTAACTTGTATTTTCTTCCATAGAAATCCATTGTGTGGTTTTCACCAGAAAATTTTCTGTGTCCATTTTTGAAACGTACAAATATTCCTCTAAAATCAGCTGAACTACGGATTCCGATTTACTCACCTGTTATCAGGAGAGAACCCAGGGCTGCATCTTTTAGCCCAGCACAGACCCTGAAAAGTAATTCTAAACGTACTTACCAGTAACTTGTATTTCCTTCCATAGGAATCCATTGTGTTGTTTTCACCAGAAAATTTTCTGTGTCCATTTTTGAAACGTACAAATATTCCTCTAAAATCAGCCGAACTACGAATTCCGATTTACTCACCTGTAATCAAGAGAGATCCCAGAGCTGCATCTTTTAGCCCAGCACACACCCTGAAAAGTAATTCTAAGCGTACTTACCAGTAACTTGTATTTCCTTCCATAGGAATCCATTGTGTGGTTTTCACCAGACAAATTTCTAAGTGTCCATTTTTCAAACGTACATATATTCCTCTAAAATCAGCCGAACTACGAATTCCTATTTACTCACCTGTCATCAGGAGAGAACTCAGGGCTGCATCTTTTAGCCCAGCACAGACCCTGAAAAGTAATTCTAAGCGTACTTACCAGTAACTTGTATTTCCTTCCATAGGAATCCATTGTGTGGTTTTCAGCAGAGAAGTTTCTATGTGTCTATTTTTGAAACGTACAAATATTTCTCTAAAATCAGCCGAACTACGAATTCCGATTTACTCACCTGTAATCAGGAGAGAACCCAGAGCTGCATCTTTTAGCCCAGCACAGACCCTGAAAAGTAATTCTACGCATACTTACCAGTAACTTGTATTTCCTTCCATAGGAATCCATTGTGTGGTTTTCAGCAGACAATTTTCTAAGTGTCCATTTTTGAAACGTACAAATATTCCTCTAAAATCAGCCAAACTACGAATTCCGATTTACTCACCTGTTATCAGGAGAGAACCCAGGGCTGCATCTTTTAGCCCAGCACTGACCCTGAAAAGTAATGCTAAGCGTACTTACCAGTAACTTGTATTTCCTTCCATAGGAATCCATTGTGTGGTTTTCACCAGAAAATTTTCTGTGTCCATTTTTGAAACGTACAAATATTCCTCTAAAATCAGCCGAACTACGAATTCCGATTTACTCACCTGTTATCAGGAGAGAACCCAGGGCTGCATCTTTTAGCCCAGCACTGACCGTGAAAAGCAATTCTAAGCGTACTTACCAGTAACTTGTATTTCCTTCCATAGGAATCCATTGTGTGGTTTTCACCAGAAAAGTTTCTACGTGTCCATTTTTGAACCGCACAAATATTCCTCTAAAATCAGCCGAACTACGAATTCTGATTTACTCACCTGTAATCAGGAGAGAACCCAGAGCTGCATCTTTTAGCCCAGCACTGACCCTGAAAAGTAATTCTAAGCGTACTTACCAGTAACTTGTATTTCCTTCCATAGGAATCCATTGTCTGGTTTTCACCAGAAAAGTTTCTACGTGTCTATTTTTGAAACGTACAAATATTCCTCTAAAATCAGCCAAACTACGAATTCCGATTTACTCACCTGTTATCAGGAGAGAATCCAGGGCTTCATCTTTTAGCCCAGCACTGACCCTGAAAAGTAATTCTAAGCGTACTTACCAGTAACTTGTATTTTCTTCCTTAGAAATCCATTGTGTGGTTTTCACCAGAAAATTTTCTGGGTCCATTTTTGAAACGTACAAATATTCCTCTAAAATCAGCCGAACTACGAATTTCGATTTACTCTCCTGTTATCAGGAGAGAACCCAGGGCTGCATCTTTTAGCCCAGCACTGACCCTGAAAAGTAATTCTAAGCATACTTACCAGTAACTTGTATTTCCTTCCATAGGAATCCATTGTGTGGTTTTCACCAGAAAAGTTTCTACGTGTCCATTTTTGAACCGCACAAATATTCCTCTAAAATCAGCCGAACTACGAATTCTGATTTACTCACCTGTAATCAGGAGAGAACCCAGAGCTGCATCTTTTAGCCCAGCACTGACCCTGAAAAGTAATTCTAAGCGTACTTACCAGTAACTTGTATTTCCTTCCATAGGAATCCATTGTCTGGTTTTCACCAGAAAAGTTTCTACGTGTCTATTTTTGAAACGTACAAATATTCCTCTAAAATCAGCCAAACTACGAATTCCGATTTACTCACCTGTTATCAGGAGAGAATCCAGGGCTGCATCTTTTAGCCCAGCACTGACCCTGAAAAGTAATTCTAAGCGTACTTACCAGTAACTTGTATTTTCTTCCTTAGAAATCCATTGTGTGGTTTTCACCAGAAAATTTTCTGTGTCCATTTTTGAAACGTACAAATATTCCTCTAAAATCAGCCGAACTACGAATTTCGATTTACTCTCCTGTTATCAGGAGAGAACCCAGGGCTGCATCTTTTAGCCCAGCACTGACCCTGAAAAGTAATTCTAAGCGTACTTACCAGTAACTTGTATTTCCTTCCATAGGAATCCATTGTGTGGTTTTCACCAGAAAAGTTTCTACGTGTCCATTTTTGAACCGCACAAATATTCCTCTAAAATCAGCCGAACTACGAATTCTGATTTACTCACCTGTAATCAGGAGAGAACCCAGAGCTGCATCTTTTAGCCCAGCACTGACCCTGAAAAGTAATTCTAAGCGTACTTACCAGTAACTTGTATTTCCTTCCATAGGAATCCATTGTCTGGTTTTCACCAGAAAAGTTTCTACGTGTCTATTTTTGAAACGTACAAATATTCCTCTAAAATCAGCCGAACTACGAATTCCGATTTAATCACCTGTTATCAGGAGAGAACCCAGGGCTGCATCTTTTAGCCCAGCACTGACCCTGAAAAGTAATTCTAAGCGTACTTACCAGTAACTTGTATTTCCTTCCATAGGAATCCATTGTGTGGTTTTCACCAGAACATTTTCTGTGTCCATTTTTGAAACATACAAATATTCCTCTAAAATCAGCCGAACTATGAATTTCGATTTACTCACCTGTTATCAGGAGAGAACCCTGGGCTGCATCTTTTAGCCCAGCACTGACCCTGAAAAGTAATTCTAAGCGTACTTACCAGTAACTTGTATTTCCTTCTATAGGAATCCATTGTGTGGTTTTCACCAGAAAAGTTTCTACGTGTCCACTTTTTGAACCGCACAAATATTCCTCTAAAATCACCCGAACTACGAATTCTGATTTACTCACCTGTAATCAGGAAAGAACCCATAGCTGCATCTTTTAGCCCAGCACTGACCCTGAAAAGTAATTCTAAGCGTACTTACCAGTAACTTGTATTTCCTTCCATAGGAATCCATTGTGTGGTTTTCACCAGAAAAGTTTCTACGTGTCTATTTTTGAAACGTACAAATATTCCTCTAAAATCAGCCGAACTACGAATTCCGATTTACTCACCTGTAATCAGGAGAGAACCCAGAGCTGCATCTTTTAGCCCAGCACAGACCCTGAAAAGTAATTCTAAGTGTACTTACCAGTAACTTGTATTTCCTTCCATAGGAATCCATTGTGTGGTTTTCACCAGAAAATTTTCTACGTGTCCATTTTTGAACCGCACAAATATTCCTCTAAAATCAGCCGAACTACGAATTCTGATTTACTCACCTGTAATCAGGAGAGAACCCAGAGCTGCATCTTTTAGCCCAGCACAGACCCTGAAAAGTAATTCTAAGCGTACTTACCAGTAACTTGTATTTCCTTCCATAGGAATCCATTGTGTGGTTTTCACCAGAAAAGTTTCTACATGTCCATTTTTGAACCGCACAAATATTCCTCTAAAATAAGCCGAACTACGAATTCTGATTTACTCACCTGTAATCAGGAGAGAACCCAGAGCTGCATCTTTTAGCCCAGCACAGACCCTGAAAAGTAATTCTAAGCGTACTTACCAGTAACTTGTATTTCCTTCCATAGGAATCCATTGTGTGGTTTTCACCAGACAATTTTCTAAGTGTCCATTTTTGAAACGTACAAATATTCCTCTAAAATCAGCTGAACTACGAATTCCGATTTACTCACCTGTAATTAGGAGAGAACCCAGTGCTGCATCTTTTAGCCCAGCACAGAGCCTGAAAAGTAATTCTTTCTGTGTCCATTTTTGAAACGTACAAATATTCCTCTAAAATCAGCCGAACTACGGATTCCGATTTACTCACCTGTTATCAGGAGAGAACCCAGGGCTGCATCTTTTAGCCCAGCACAGACCCTGAAAAGTAATTCTAAGCGTACTTACCAGTAACTTGTATTTCCTTCTATAGGAATACATTGTGTTGTTTTCACCAGAAAATTTTGTGTCCATTTTTTAAATGTACAAATATTCCTCTAAAATCAGCCGAACTACGAATTCCGATTTACTCACCTGTTATCAAGAATGAACCCAGGGCTGCATCTTTTAGCCCAGCACTGACCCTGAAAAGTAATTCTAAGCGTACTTACCAGTAACTTGTATTTCCTTCCATAGGAATCCATTGTGTGGTTTTCACCAGAAAAGTTTCTACGTGTCCATTTTTGAACCGCACAAATATTCCTCTAAAATCAGCCGAACTACGAATTCTGATTTGCTCACCTGTAATCAGGAGAGAACCCAAAGCTGCATCTTTTAGCCCAGCACTGACCCTGAAAAGTAATTCTAAGCGTACTTACCAGTAACTTGTATTTCCTTCCATAGGAATCCATTGTCTGGTTTTCACCAGAAAAGTTTCTATGTGTCTATTTTTGAAACATACAAATATTTCTCTAAAATCAGCCGAACTACGAATTCCGATTTACTCACCTCTAATCAGGAGAGAACCCAGGGCTGCATCTTTTAGCCCAGCACAGACCCTGAAAAGTAATTCTAAGCATACTTACCAGTAACTTGTATTTCCTTCCATAGGAATCCATTGTGTGGTTTTCAGCAGACAATTTTCTAAGTGTCCATTTTTGAAACGTACAAATATTCCTCTAAAATCAGCCAAACTACGAATTCCGATTTACTCACCTGTTATCAGGAGAGAACCCAGGGCTGCATCTTTTAGCCCAGCACTTACCCTGAAAAGTAATTCTAAGCGTACTTACCAGTAACTTGTATTTCCTTCCATAGGAATCCATTGTGTGGTTTTCACCAGAAAATTTTCTGTGTCCATTTTTGAAACGTACAAATATTCCTCTAAAATCAGCCGAACTACGAATACCGATTTACTCACCTGTTATCAGGAGAGAACCCAGGGCTGCATCTTTTATCCCAGCACTGACCCTGAAAAGTAATTCTAAGCGTACTTACCAGTAACTTGTATTTCCTTCCATAGGAATCCATTGTGTGGTTTTCACCAGAAAAGTTTCTACGTGTCCATTTTTGAACCGCACAAATATTCCTTTAAAATCAGCCGAACTACGAATTCTGATTTACTCACCTGTAATCAGGAGAGAACCCAGAGCTGCATCTTTTAGCCCAGCACTGACCCTGAAAAGTAATTCTAAGCGTACTTACCAGTAACTTGTATTTCCTTCCATAGGAATCCATTGTGTGGTTTTCAGCAGAAAAGTTTCTATGTGTCTATTTTTGAAACGTACAAATATTTCTCTAAAATCAGCTGAACTACGAATTCCGATTTACTCACCTGTTATCAGGAGAGAACCCAGGGCTGCAACTTTTAGCCCAGCACTGACCCTGAAAAGTAATTCTAAGCGTACTTACCAGTAACTTGTATTTCCTTCCATAGGAATCCATTGTGTGGTTTTCACCAGAAAATTTTCTGTGTCCATTTTTGAAACGTACAAATATTCCTCTAAAATCAGCCGAACTACGAATTCCGATTTACTCATCTGTTATCAGGAGAGAACCCAGGGCTGCATCTTTTAGCCCAGCACTGACCCTGAAAAGTAATTCTAAGCGTACTTACCAGTAACTTGTATTTCCTTCCATAGGAATCCATTGTGTGGTTTTCACCAGAAAAGTTTCTACGTGTCCATTTTTGAACCGCACAAATATTCCTCTAAAATCAGCCGAACTACGAATTCTGATTTACTCACCTGTAATCAGGTGAGAACCCAGAGCTGCATCTTTTAGCCCAGCACTGACCCTGAAAAGTAATTCTAAGAGTACTTACCAGTAACTTGTATTTCCTTCCTTAGGAATCCATTGTGTGGTTTTCACCAGAAAAGTTTCTACGTGTCCATTTTTGAACCGCACAAATATTCCTCTAAAATCAGCCGAACTACGAATTCTGATTTACTCACCTGTAATCAGGAGAGAACTCAGAGCTGCATCTTTTAGCCCAGCACAGACCCTGAAAAGTAATTCTAAGCGTACTTACCAGTAACTTGTATTTCCTTCCATAGGAATCCATTGTGTGGTTTTCAGCAGACAATTTTCTAAGTGTCCATTTTTGAAACGTACAAATATTCCTCTAAAATCAGCCAAACTACGAATTCCGATTTTCTCACCTGTTATCAGGAGAGAACCCAGGGCTGCAACTTTTAGCCCAGCACTGACCCTGAAAAGTAATTCTAAACGTACTTACCAGTAACTTGTATTTCCTTCCATAGGAATCCATTGTGTTGTTTTCACCAGAAAATTTTCTGTGTCCATTTTTGAAACGTACAAATATTCCTCTAAAATCAGCCGAACTACGAATTCCGATTTACTCACCTGTAATCAAGAGAGAACCCAGAGCTGCATCTTTTAGCCCAGCACAGACCCTGAAAAGTAATTCTAAGCGTACTTACCAGTAACTTGTATTTCCTTCTATAGGAATACATTGTGTTGTTTTCACCAGAAAATTTTGTGTCCATTTTTTAAATGTACAAATATTCCTCTAAAATCAGCCGAACTACGAATTCCGATTTACTCACCAATTATCAAGAATGAACCAAGGGCTGCATTTTTTAGCCCAGCACTGACCCTGAAAAGTAATTATAAGCGTACTTACCAGTTACTTTTATTTCCCTCCATAGGAATACATTGTGTGGTTTTCACCAGAAAAATTTCTGTGTTCATTTTTGAAACGTACAAATATTCCTCTAAAATAAGCCGAACTACGAATTCTGATTTACTCACCTGTAATCAGGAGAGAACCCAGTGCTGCATCTTATAGCCCAGCACAGACCCTGAAAAGTATTTCTAAGCGTACTTACCAGTAACTTGTATTTCCTTCCATAGGAATCCATTGTGTGGTTTTCAGCAGACAATTTTCTAAGTGGCCATTTTTGAAACGTACAAATATTCCTCTAAAATCAGCCAAACTACGAATTCCGATTTACTCACCTGTTATCAGGAGAGAACCCAGGGCTGCATCTTTTAGCCCAGCACTGACCCTGAAAAGTAATTCTAAGCGTACTTACCAGTAACTTGTATTTTCTTCCATAGAAATACATTGTGTGGTTTTCACCAGAAAATTTTCTGTGTCCATTTTTGAAACGTACAAATATTCCTCTAAAATCTGCCGAACTACGAATTCCGATTTACTCACCTGTTATCAGGAGAGAACCCAGGGCTGCATCTTTTAGCCCAGCACTGACCCTGAAAAGTAATTCTAAGCGTACTTACCAGTAACTTGTATTTCCTTCCATAGGAATCCATTGTGTGGTTTTCACCAGAAAAGTTTCTACGTGTCCATTTTTGAACCGCACAAATATTCCTCTAAAATCAGCCGAACTACGAATTCTGATTTACTCACCTGTAATCAGGAGAGAACCCAGAGCTGCATCTTTTAGCCCAGCACTGACCCTGAAAAGTAATTCTAAGCGTACTTACCAGTAACTTGTATTTCCTTCCATAGGAATCCATTGTCTGGTTTTCACCAGAAAAGTTTCTACGTGTCTATTTTTGAAACGTACAAATATTCCTCTAAAATCAGCCGAACTACGAATTCCGATTTACTCACCTGTAATCAGGAGAGAACCCAGAGCTGCATCTTTTAGCCCAGCACAGACCCTGAAAAGTAACTCTAAGCGTATTTACCAGTAACTTGTATTTCCTTCCTTAGGAATACATTGTGTGGTTTTCACCAGAAAATTTTCTGTGTCCATTTTTTAAACATACAAATATTCCTCTAAAATCAGCCGAACTACGTATTCGATTTACTCACCTGTTATCAGGAGAGAACCCAGGGCTGCATCTTTTAGCCCAGCACTGACCCTGAAAAGTAATTCTGAGCGTACTTACCAGTAACTTGTATTTCCTTCCATAGGAATCCATTGTGTGGTTTTCAGCAGACAATTTTCTAAGTGTCCATTTTTGAAACGTACAAATATTCCTCTAAAATCAGCCAAACTACGAATTCCGATTTACTCACCTGTTATCAGGAGAGAACCCAGGGCTTCATCTTTTAGCCCAGCACTGACCCTGAAAAGTAATGCTAAGCGTACTTACCAGTAACTTGTATTTCCTTCCATAGGAATCCATTGTGTGGTTTTCACCAGAAAATTTTCTGTGTCCATTTTTGAAACGTACAAATATTCCTCTAAAATCAGCCGAACTACGAATTCCAATGTACTCACCTGTTATCAGGAGAGAACCCAGGGCTGCATCTTTTAGCCCAGCACTGACCCTGAAAAGTAATTCTAAGCGTACTTACCAGTAACTTGTATTTCCTTCCATAGGAATCCATTGTGTGGTTTTCACCAGAAAAGTTTCTACGTGTCCATTTTTGAACCGCACAAATATTCCTTTAAAATCAGCCAAACTACGAATTCTGCTTTACTCACCTGTAATCAGGAGAGAACCCAGAGCTGCATCTTTTAGCCCAGCACTGACCCTGAAAAGTAATTCTAAGCGTACTTACCAGTAACTTGTATTTCCTTCCATAGGAATCCATTGTGTGGTTTTCAGCAGAAAAGTTTCTGTGTGTCTATTTTTGAAACGTACAAATATATCTCTAAAATCAGTCGAACTACGAATTCCGATTTACTCACCTGTAATCAGGAGAGAACCCAGAGCTGCATCTTTTAGCCCAGCACAGACCCTGAAAAGTAATTCTAAGCATACTTACCAGTAACTTGTATTTCCTTCCATAGGAATCCATTGTGTGGTTTTCAGCAGACAATTTTCTAAGTGTCCATTTTTGAAACGTACAAATATTCCTCTAAAATCAGCCAAACTACGAATTCCGATTTACTCACCTGTTATCAGGAGAGAACCCAGGGCTGCAACTTTTAGCCCAGCACTGACCCTGAAAAGTAATGCTAAGCATACTTACCAGTAACTTGTATTTCATTCCATAGGAATCCATTGTGTGGTTTTCACCAGAAAATTTTCTGTGTCCATTTTTGAAACGTACAAATATTCCTCTAAAATCAGCCGAACTACGAATTCCAATTTACTCATCTGTTATCAGGAGAGAACCCAGGGCTGCATCTTTTAGCCCAGCACTGACCCTGAAAAGTAATTCTAAGCGTACTTACCAGTAACTTGTATTTCCTTCCATAGGAGTCCATTGTGTGGTTTTCACCAGAAAAGTTTCTACGTGTCCATTTTTGAACCGCACAAATATTCCTCTAAAATCAGCCGAACTACGAATTCTGATTTACTCACCTGTAATCAGGAGAGAACCCAGAGCTGCATCTTTTAGCCCAGCACTGACCCTGAAAAGTAATTCTAAGCGTACTTACCAGTAACTTGTATTTCCTTCCATAGGAATACATTGTGTGGTTTTCACCAGACAATTTTCTAAGTGTCCATTTTTGAAACGTACAAATATTCCTCTAAAATCAGCCAAACTACGAATTCTGATTTACTCACCTGTAATCAGGAGAGAACCCAGAGCTGCATCTTTTAGCCCAGCACTGACCCTGAAAAGTAATTCTAAGCGTACTTACCAGTAACTTGTATTTCCTTCCATAGGAATCCATTGTCTGGTTTTCACCAGAAAAGTTTCTACGTGTCTATTTTTGAAACGTACAAATATTCCTCTAAAATCAGCCGAACTACGAATTCCGATTTACTCACCTGTAATCAGGAGAGAACCCAGAGCTGCATCTTTTAGCCCAGCACAGACCCTGAAAAGTAACTCTAAGCGTATTTACCAGTAACTTGTATTTCCTTCCTTAGGAATACATTGTGTGGTTTTCACCAGAAAATTTTCTGTGTCCATTTTTTAAACATACAAATATTCCTCTAAAATCAGCCGAACTACGTATTCGATTTACTCACCTGTTATCAGGAGAGAACCCAGGGCTGCATCTTTTAGCCCAGCACTGACCCTGAAAAGTAATTCTAAGCGTACTTACCAGTAACTTGTATTTCCTTCCATAGGAATCCATTGTGTGGTTTTCAGCAGAGAAGTTTCTATGTGTCTATTTTTGAAACGTAGAAATATTTCTCTAAAATCAGCCGAACTACGAATTCCGATTTACTCACCTGTAATCAGGAGAGAACCCAGAGCTGCATCTTTTAGCCCAGCACAGACCCTGAAAAGTAATTCTACGCATACTTACCAGTAACTTGTATTTCCTTCCATAGGAATCCATTGTGTGGTTTTCAGCAGACAATTTTCTAAGTGTCCATTTTTGAAACGTACAAATATTCCTCTAAAATCAGCCAAACTACGAATTCCGATTTACTCACGTGTTATCAGGAGAGAACCCAGGGCTTCATCTTTTAGCCCAGCACTGACCCTGAAAAGTAATGCTAAGCGTACTTACCAGTAACTTGTATTTCCTTCCATAGGAATCCATTGTGTGGTTTTCACCAGAAAATTTTCTGTGTCCATTTTTGAAACGTACAAATATTCCTCTAAAATCAGCCGAACTACGAATTCCAATGTACTCACCTGTTATCAGGAGAGAACCCAGGGCTGCATCTTTTAGCCCAGCACTGACCCTGAAAAGTAATTCTAAGCGTACTTACCAGTAACTTGTATTTCCTTCCATAGGAATCCATTGTGTGGTTTTCACCAGAAAAGTTTCTACGTGTCCATTTTTGAACCGCACAAATATTCCTTTAAAATCAGCCAAACTACGAATTCTGCTTTACTCACCTGTAATCAGGAGAGAACCCAGAGCTGCATCTTTTAGCCCAGCACTGACCCTGAAAAGTAATTCTAAGCGTACTTACCAGTAACTTGTATTTCCTTCCATAGGAATCCATTGTGTGGTTTTCAGCAGAAAAGTTTCTGTGTGTCTATTTTTGAAACGTACAAATATATCTCTAAAATCAGCCGAACTACGAATTCCGATTTACTCACCTGTAATCAGGAGAGAACCCAGAGCTGCATCTTTTAGCCCAGCACAGACCCTGAAAAGTAATTCTAAGCATACTTACCAGTAACTTGTATTTCCTTCCATAGGAATCCATTGTGTGGTTTTCAGCAGACAATTTTCTAAGTGTCCATTTTTGAAACGTACAAATATTCCTCTAAAATCAGCCAAACTACGAATTCCGATTTACTCACCTGTTATCAGGAGAGAACCCAGGGCTGCAACTTTTAGCCCAGCACTGACCCTGAAAAGTAATGCTAAGCATACTTACCAGTAACTTGTATTTCATTCCATAGGAATCCATTGTGTGGTTTTCACCAGAAAATTTTCTGTGTCCATTTTTGAAACGTACAAATATTCCTCTAAAATCAGCCGAACTACGAATTCCAATTTACTCATCTGTTATCAGGAGAGAACCCAGGGCTGCATCTTTTAGCCCAGCACTGACCCTGAAAAGTAATTCTAAGCGTACTTACCAGTAACTTGTATTTCCTTCCATAGGAGTCCATTGTGTGGTTTTCACCAGACAGATTTCTAAGTGTCCATTTTTGAAACGTACAAATATTCCTCTAAAATCAGCCAAACTACGAATTCTGATTAACTCACCTGTAATTAGGAGAGAACCCAGTGCTGCATCTTTTAGCCCAGCACAGACCCTGAAAAGTAACTCTAAGCGTATTTACCAGTAACTTGTATTTCCTTCCTTAGGAATACATTGTGTGGTTTTCACCAGAAAATTTTCTGTGTCCATTTTTTAAACGTACAAATATTCCTCTAAAATCAGCCGAACTACGAATTCCGATTTACTCACCTGTTATCAGGAGAGAACCCAGGGCTGCATCTTTTAGCCCAGCACTGACCCTGAAAAGTAATTCTAAGCGTACTTACCAGTAACTTGTATTTCCTTCCATAGGAATCCATTGTGTGGTTTTCACCAGAAAAGTTTCTATGTGTCTATTTTTGAAACGTTCAAATATTTCTCTAAAATCAGCCGAACTACGAATTCCGATTTACGCACCTGTAATCAAGAGAGAACCCAGAGCTGCATCTTTTAGCCCAGCACACACCCTGAAAAGTAATTCTAAGCGTACTTACCAGTAACTTGTATTTCCTTCCATAGGAATCCATTGTGTGGTTTTCACCAGACAAATTTCTAAGTGTCCATTTTTCAGACGTACATATATTCCTCTAAAATCAGCCGAACTACGAATTCCTATTTACTCACCTGTCATCAGGAGAGAACTCAGGGCTGCATCTTATAGCCCAGCACAGACCCTGAAAAGTATTTCTAAGCGTACTTACCAGTAACTTGTATTTCCTTCCATAGGAATCCATTGTGTGGTTTTCAGCAGACAATTTTCTAAGTGGCCATTTTTGAAACGTACAAATATTCCTCTAAAATCAGCCAAACTACGAATTCCGATTTACTCACCTGTTATCAGGAGAGAACCCAGGGCTGCATCATTTAGCCCAGCACTGACCCTGAAAAGTAATTCTAAGCGTACTTACCAGTAACTTGTATTTTCTTCCATAGAAATCCATTGTGTGGTTTTCACCAGAAAATTTTCGGTGTCCATTTTTGAAACGTACAAATATTCCTCTAAAATCTGCCGAACTACGAATTCCGATTTACTCACCTGTTATCAGGAGAGAACCCAGGGCTGCATCTTTTAGCCCAGCACTGACCCTGAAAAGTAATTCTAAGCGTACTTACCAGTAACTTGTATTTCCTTCCATAGGAATCCATTGTCTGGTTTTCACCAGAAAAGTTTCTACGTGTCTATTTTTGAAACGTACAAATATTCCTCTAAAATCAGCCGAACTACGAATTCCGATTTACTCACCTGTAATCAGGAGAGAACCCAGAGCTGCATCTTTTAGCCCAGCACAGACCCTGAAAAGTAACTCTAAGCGTATTTACCAGTAACTTGTATTTCCTTCCTTAGGAATACATTGTGTGGTTTTCACCAGAAAATTTTCTGTGTCCATTTTTTAAACGTACAAATATTCCTCTAAAATCAGCCGAACTACGTATTCTGATTTACTCACCTGTTATCAGGAGAGAACCCAGGGCTGCATCTTTTAGCCCAGCACTGACCCTGAAAAGTAATTCTAAGCGTACTTACCAGTAACTTGTATTTCCTTCCATAGGAATCCATTGTGTGGTTTTCAGCAGAGAAGTTTCTATGTGTCTATTTTTGAAACGTACAAATATTTCTCTAAAATCAGCCGAACTACGAATTCCGATTTACTCACCTGTAATCAGGAGAGAACCCAGAGCTGCATCTTTTAGCCCAGCACAGACCCTGAAAAGTAATTCTACGCATACTTACCAGTAACTTGTATTTCCTTCCATAGGAATCCATTGTGTGGTTTTCAGCAGACAATTTTCTAAGTGTCCATTTTTGAAACGTACAAATATTCCTCTAAAATCAGCCAAACTACGAATTCCGATTTACTCACCTGTTATCAGGAGAGAACCCAGGGCTGCATCTTTTAGCCCAGCACTGACCCTGAAAAGTAATGCTAAGCGTACTTACCAGTAACTTGTATTTCCTTCCATAGGAATCCATTGTGTGGTTTTCACCAGAAAATTTTCTGTGTCCATTTTTGAAACGTACAAATATTCCTCTAAAATCAGCCGAACTACGAATTCTGATTTACTCACCTGTAATCAGGAGAGAACCCAGAGCTGCATCTTTTAGCCCAGCACTGACCCTGAAAAGTAATTCTAAGCGTACTTACCAGTAACTTGTATTTCCTTCCATAGGAATCCATTGTCTGGTTTTCACCAGAAAAGTTTCTACGTGTCTATTTTTGAAACGTACAAATATTCCTCTAAAATCAGCCAAACTACGAATTCCGATTTACTCACCTGTTATCAGGAGAGAATCCAGGGCTGCATCTTTTAGCCCAGCACTGACCCTGAAAAGTAATTCTAAGCGTACTTACCAGTAACTTGTATTTTCTTCCTTAGAAATCCATTGTGTGGTTTTCACCAGAAAATTTTCTGTGTCCATTTTTGAAACGTACAAATATTCCTCTAAAATCAGCCGAACTACGAATTTCGATTTACTCTCCTGTTATCAGGAGAGAACCCAGGGCTGCATCTTTTAGCCCAGCACTGACCCTGAAAAGTAATTCTAAGCGTACTTACCAGTAACTTGTATTTCCTTCCATAGTAATCCATTGTGTGGTTTTCACCAGAAAAGTTTCTACTTGTCCATTTTTGAACCGCACAAATATTCCTCTAAAATCAGCCGAACTACGAATTCTGATTTACTCACCTGTAATCAGGAGAGAACCCAGAGCTGCATCTTTTAGCCCAGCACTGACCCTGAAAAGTAATTCTAAGCGTACTTACCAGTAACTTGTATTTCCTTCCATAGGAATCCATTGTCTGGTTTTCACCAGAAAAGTTTCTACGTGTCTATTTTTGAAACGTACAAATATTCCTCTAAAATCGGCCGAACTACGAATTCCAATTTAATCACCTGTTATCAGGAGAGAACCCAGGGCTGCATCTTTTAGCCCAGCACTGACCCTGAAAAGTAATTCTAAGCGTACTTACCAGTAACTTGTATTTCCTTCCATAGGAATCCATTGTGTGGTTTTCACCAGAAAATTTTCTGTGTCCATTTTTGAAACATACAAATATTCCTCTAAAATCAGCCGAACTATGAATTTCGATTTACTCACCTGTTATCAGGAGAGAACCCTGGGCTGCATCTTTTAGCCCAGCACTGACCCTGAAAAGTAATTCTAAGCGTACTTACCAGTAACTTGTATTTCCTTCTATAGGAATCCATTGTGTGGTTTTCAGCAGACAATTTTCTAAGTGTCCATTTTTGAAACGTACAAATATTCCTCTAAAATCAGCCAAACTACGAATTCCGATTTACTCACCTGTTATCAGGAGAGAACCCAGGGCTTCATCTTTTAGCCCAGCACTGACCCTGAAAAGTAATGCTAAGCGTACTTACCAGTAACTTGTATTTCCTTCCATAGGAATCCATTGTGTGGTTTTCACCAGAAAATTTTCTGTGTCCATTTTTGAAACGTACAAATATTCCTCTAAAATCAGCCGAACTACGAATTCCAATGTACTCACCTGTTATCAGGAGAGAACCCAGGGCTGCATCTTTTAGCCCAGCACTGACCCTGAAAAGTAATTCTAAGCGTACTTACCAGTAACTTGTATTTCCTTCCATAGGAATCCATTGTGTGGTTTTCACCAGAAAAGTTTCTACGTGTCCATTTTTGAACCGCACAAATATTCCTTTAAAATCAGCCAAACTACGAATTCTGCTTTACTCACCTGTAATCAGGAGAGAACCCAGAGCTGCATCTTTTAGCCCAGCACTGACCCTGAAAAGTAATTCTAAGCGTACTTACCAGTAACTTGTATTTCCTTCCATAGGAATCCATTGTGTGGTTTTCAGCAGAAAAGTTTCTGTGTGTCTATTTTTGAAACGTACAAATATATCTCTAAAATCAGCCGAACTACGAATTCCGATTTACTCACCTGTAATCAGGAGAGAACCCAGAGCTGAATCTTTTAGCCCAGCACAGACCCTGAAAAGTAATTCTAAGCATACTTACCAGTAACTTGTATTTCCTTCCATAGGAATCCATTGTGTGGTTTTCAGCAGACAATTTTCTAAGTGTCCATTTTTGAAACGTACAAATATTCCTCTAAAATCAGCCAAACTACGAATTCCGATTTACTCACCTGTTATCAGGAGAGAACCCAGGGCTGCAACTTTTAGCCCAGCACTGACCCTGAAAAGTAATGCTAAGCATACTTACCAGTAACTTGTATTTCATTCCATAGGAATCCATTGTGTGGTTTTCACCAGAAAATTTTCTGTGTCCATTTTTGAAACGTACAAATATTCCTCTAAAATCAGCCGAACTACGAATTCCAATTTACTCATCTGTTATCAGGAGAGAACCCAGGGCTGCATCTTTTAGCCCAGCACTGACCCTGAAAAGTAATTCTAAGCGTACTTACCAGTAACTTGTATTTCCTTCCATAGGAGTCCATTGTGTGGTTTTCACCAGAAAAGTTTCTACGTGTCCATTTTTGAACCGCACAAATATTCCTCTAAAATCAGCCGAACTACGAATTCTGATTTACTCACCTGTAATCAGGAGAGAACCCAGAGCTGCATCTTTTAGCCCAGCACTGACCCTGAAAAGTAATTCTAAGCGTACTTACCAGTAACTTGTATTTCCTTCCATAGGAATTCATTGTGTGGTTTTCACCAGAAAAGTTTCTACGTGTCCATTTTTGAACCACACAAATATTCCTCTAAAATCAGCCGAACTACGAATTCTGATTTACTCACCTGTAATCAGGAGAGAACCCAGAGCTGCATCTTTTAGCCCAGCACAGACCCTGAAAAGTAATTCTAAGGGTACTTACCAGTAACTTGTATTTCCTTCCATAGGAATCCATTGTGTGGTTTTAAGCAGACAATTTTCTAAGTGTCCATTTTTGAAACGTACAAATATTCCTCTAAAATCAGTCAAACTAGGAATTCCGATTTACTCACCTGTTATCAGGAGAGAACCCAGGGCTGCAACTTTTAGCCCAGCACTGACCCTGAAAAGTAATTCTAAGCGTACTTACCAGTAACTTGTATTTCCTTCCATAGGAATCCATTGTGTTGTTTTAACCAGAAAATTTTCTGTGTCCATTTTTGAAACGTACAAATATTCCTCTAAAATCAGCCGAACTACGAATTCCGATTTACTCACCTGTAATCAGTAGAGAACCCAGAGCTGCATCTTTTAGCCCAGCACACACCCTGAAAAGTAATTCTAAGCGTACTTACCAGTAACTTGTATTTCCTTCCATAGGAATCCATTGTGTGGTTTTCACCAGACAAATTTCTAAGTGTCCATTTTTCAAACGTACATATATTCCTCTAAAATCAGCCGAACTACGAATTCCTATTTACTCACCTGTCATCAGGAGAGAACTCAGGGCTGCATCTTTTAGCCCAGCACAGACCCTGAAAAGTAATTCTAAGCGTACTTACCAGTAACTTGGATTTCCTTCCATAGGAATACATTGTGTGGTTTTCACCAGACAATTTTCTAAGTGTCCATTTTTGAAACGTACAAATATTCCTCTAAAATCAGCCAAACTACGAATTCTGATTAACTCACCTGTAATTAGGAGAGAACCCAGTGCTGCATCTTTTAGCCCAGCACAGACCCTGAAAAGTAACTCTAAGCGTATTTACCAGTAACTTGTATTTCCTTCCTTAGGAATACATTGTGTGGTTTTCACCAGAAAATTTTCTGTGTCCATTTTTTAAACGTACAAATATTCCTCTAAAATCAGCCGAACTACGAATTCCGATTTACTCACCTGTTATCAGGAGAGAACCCAGGGCTGCATCTTTTAGCCCAGCACTGACCCTGAAAAGTAATTCTAAGCGTACTTACCAGTAACTTGTATTTCCTTCCATAGGAATCCATTGTGTGGTTTTCACCAGAAAAGTTTCTATGTGTCTATTTTTGAAACGTTCAAATATTTCTCTAAAATCAGCCGAACTACGAATTCCGATTTACGCACCTGTAATCAAGAGAGAACCCAGAGCTGCATCTTTTAGCCCAGCACACACCCTGAAAAGTAATTCTAAGCGTACTTACCAGTAACTTGTATTTCCTTCCATAGGAATCCATTGTGTGGTTTTCACCAGACAAATTTCTAAGTGTCCATTTTTCAGACGTACATATATTCCTCTAAAATCAGCCGAACTACGAATTCCTATTTACTCACCTGTCATCAGGAGAGAACTCAGGGCTGCATCTTTTAGCCCAGCACAGACCCTGAAAAGTAATTCTAAGCGTACTTACCAGTAACTTGGATTTCCTTCCATAGGAATCCATTGTGTGGTTTTCACCAGAAAATTTTCTGTGTCCATTTTTGAAACGTACAAATATTCCTCTAAAATCAGCTGAACTACGGATTCCGATTTACTCACCTGTTATCAGGAGAGAACCCAGGGCTGCATCTTTTAGCCCAGCACAGACCCTGAAAAGTAATTCTAAACGTACTTACCAGTAACTTGTATTTCCTTCCATAGGAATCCATTGTGTTGTTTTCACCAGAAAATTTTCTGTGTCCATTTTTGAAATGTACAAATATTCCTCTAAAATCAGCCAAACTACGAATTCCAATTTACTCATCTGTTATCAGGAGAGAACCCAGGGCTGCATCTTTTAGCCCAGCACTGACCCTGAAAAGTAATTCTAAGCGTACTTACCAGTAACTTGTATTTCCTTCCATAGGAGTCCATTGTGTGGTTTTCACCAGAAAAGTTTCTACGTGTCCATTTTTGAACCGCACAAATATTCCTCTAAAATCAGCCGAACTATGAATTCTGATTTACTCACCTGTAATCAGGAGAGAACCCAGAGCTGCATCTTTTAGCCCAGCACTGACCCTGAAAAGTAATTCTAAGCGTACTTACCAGTAACTTGTATTTCCTTCCATAGGAATCCATTGTGTGGTTTTCACCAGAAAAGTTTCTATGTGTCCATTTTTGAACCGCACAAATATTCCTCTAAAATCAGCCGAACTACGAATTCTGATTTACTCACCTGTAATCAGGAGAGAACCCAGAGCTGCATGTTTTAGCCCAGCACAGACCCTGAAAAGTAATTCTAAGCGTACTTACCAGTAACTTGTATTTCCTTCCATAGGAATCCATTGTGTGGTTTTAAGCAGACAATTTTCTAAGTGTCCATTTTTGAAACGTACAAATATTCCTCTAAAATCAGTCAAACTAGGAATTCCGATTTACTCACCTGTTATCAGGAGAGAACCCAGGGCTGCAACTTTTAGCCCAGCACTGACCCTGAAAAGTAATTCTAAGCGTACTTACCAGTAACTTGTATTTCCTTCCATAGGAATCCATTGTGTTGTTTTAACCAGAAAATTTTCTGTGTCCATTTTTGAAACGTACAAATATTCCTCTAAAATCAGCCGAACTACGAATTCCGATTTACTCACCTGTAATCAGGAGAGAACCCAGAGCTGCATCTTTTAGCCCAGCACACACCCTGAAAAGTAATTCTAAGCGTACTTACCAGTAACTTGGATTTCCTTCCATAGGAATACATTGTGTGGTTTTCACCAGACAATTTTCTAAGTGTCCATTTTTGAAACGTACAAATATTCCTCTAAAATCAGCCAAACTACGAATTCTGATTAACTCACCTGTAATTAGGAGAGAACCCAGTGCTGCATCTTTTAGCCCAGCACAGACCCTGAAAAGTAACTCTAAGCGTATTTACCAGTAACTTGTATTTCCTTCCTTAGGAATACATTGTGTGGTTTTCACCAGAAAATTTTCTGTGTCCATTTTTTAAACGTACAAATATTCCTCTAAAATCAGCCGAACTACGAATTCCGATTTACTCACCTGTTATCAGGAGAGAACCCAGGGCTGCATCTTTTAGCCCAGCACTGACCCTGAAAAGTAATTCTAAGCGTACTTACCAGTAACTTGTATTTCCTTCCATTGGAATCCATTGTGTGGTTTTCACCAGAAAAGTTTCTATGTGTCTATTTTTGAAACGTTCAAATATTTCTCTAAAATCAGCCGAACTACGAATTCCGATTTACGCACCTGTAATCAAGAGAGAACCCAGAGCTGCATCTTTTAGCCCAGCACACACCCTGAAAAGTAATTCTAAGCGTACTTACCAGTAACTTGTATTTCCTTCCATAGGAATCCATTGTGTGGTTTTCACCAGACAAATTTCTAAGTGTTCATTTTTCAGACGTACATATATTCCTCTAAAATCAGCCGAACTACGAATTCCTATTTACTCACCTGTCATCAGGAGAGAACTCAGGGCTGCATCTTATAGCCCAGCACAGACCCTGAAAAGTATTTCTAAGCGTACTTACCAGTAACTTGTATTTCCTTCCATAGGAATCCATTGTGTGGTTTTCAGCAGACAATTTTCTAAGTGGCCATTTTTGAAACGTACAAATATTCCTCTAAAATCAGCCAAACTACGAATTCCGATTTACTCACCTGTTATCAGGAGAGAACCCAGGGCTGCATCTTTTAGCCCAGCACTGACCCTGAAAAGTAATTCTAAGCGTACTTACCAGTAACTTGTATTTTCTTCCATAGAAATCCATTGTGTGGTTTTCACCAGAAAATTTTCGGTGTCCATTTTTGAAACGTACAAATATTCCTCTAAAATCTGCCGAACTACGAATTCCGATTTACTCACCTGTTATCAGGAGAGAACCCAGGGCTGCATCTTTTAGCCCAGCACTGACCCTGAAAAGTAATTCTAAGCGTACTTACCAGTAACTTGTATTTCCTTCCATAGGAATCCATTGTGTGGTTTTCACCAGAAAAGTTTCTACGTGTCCATTTTTGAACCGCACAAATATTCCTCTAAAATCAGCCGAACTACGAATTCTGATTTACTCACCTGTAATCAGGAGAGAACCCAGAGCTGCATCTTTTAGCCCAGCACTGACCCTGAAAAGTAATTCTAAGCGTACTTACCAGTAACTTGTATTTCCTTCCATAGGAATCCATTGTCTGGTTTTCACCAGAAAAGTTTCTACGTGTCTATTTTTGAAACGTACAAATATTCCTCTAAAATCAGCCGAACTACGAATTCCGATTTACTCACCTGTAATCAGGAGAGAACCCAGAGCTGCATCTTTTAGCCCAGCACAGACCCTGAAAAGTAACTCTAAGCGTATTTACCAGTAACTTGTATTTCCTTCCTTAGGAATACATTGTGTGGTTTTCACCAGAAAATTTTCTGTGTCCATTTTTTAAACGTACAAATATTCCTCTAAAATCAGCCGAACTACGTATTCCGATTTACTCACCTGTTATCAGGAGAGAACCCAGGGCTGCATCTTTTAGCCCAGCACTGACCCTGAAAAGTAATTCTAAGCGTACTTACCAGTAACTTGTATTTCCTTCCATAGGAATCCATTGTGTGGTTTTCAGCAGAGAAGTTTCTATGTGTCTATTTTTGAAACGTACAAATATTTCTCTAAAATCAGCCGAACTACGAATTCCGATTTACTCACCTGTAATCAGGAGAGAACCCAGAGCTGCATCTTTTAGCCCAGCACAGACCCTGAAAAGTAATTCTACGCATACTTACCAGTAACTTGTATTTCCTTCCATAGGAATCCATTGTGTGGTTTTCAGCAGACAATTTTCTAAGTGTCCATTTTTGAAACGTACAAATATTCCTCTAAAATCAGCCAAACTACGAATTCCGATTTACTCACCTGTTATCAGGAGAGAACCCAGGGCTGCATCTTTTAGCCCAGCACTGACCCTGAAAAGTAATGCTAAGCGTACTTACCAGTAACTTGTATTTCCTTCCATAGGAATCCATTGTGTGGTTTTCACCAGAAAATTTTCTGTGTCCATTTTTGAAACGTACAAATATTCCTCTAAAATCAGCCGAACTACGAATTCTGATTTACTCACCTGTTATCAGGAGAGAACCCAGGGCTGCATCTTTTAGCCCAGCACTGACCCTGAAAAGTAATTCTAAGCGTACTTACCAGTAACTTGTATTTCCTTCCATAGGAATCCATTGTGTGGTTTTCACCAGAAAAGTTTCTACGTGTCCATTTTTGAACCGCACAAATATTCCTCTAAAATCAGCCGAACTACGAATTCTGATTTACTCACCTGTAATCAGGAGAGAACCCAGAGCTGCATCTTTTAGCCCAGCACTGACCCTGAAAAGTAATTCTAAGCGTACTTACCAGTAACTTGTATTTCCTTCCATAGGAATCCATTGTCTGGTTTTCACCAGAAAAGTTTCTACGTGTCTATTTTTGAAACGTACAAATATTCCTCTAAAATCAGCCAAACTACGAATTCCGATTTACTCACCTGTTATCAGGAGAGAATCCAGGGCTGCATCTTTTAGCCCAGCACTGACCCTGAAAAGTAATTCTAAGCGTACTTACCAGTAACTTGTATTTTCTTCCTTAGAAATCCATTGTGTGGTTTTCACCAGAAAATTTTCTGTGTCCATTTTTGAAACGTACAAATATTCCTCTAAAATCAGCCGAACTACGAATTTCGATTTACTCTCCTGTTATCAGGAGAGAACCCAGGGCTGCATCTTTTAGCCCAGCACTGACCATGAAAAGTAATTCTAAGCGTACTTACCAGTAACTTGTATTTCCTTCCATAGTAATCCATTGTGTGGTTTTCACCAGAAAAGTTTCTACTTGTCCATTTTTGAACCGCACAAATATTCCTCTAAAATCAGCCGAACTACGAATTCTGATTTACTCACCTGTAATCAGGAGAGAACCCAGAGCTGCATCTTTTAGCCCAGCACTGACCCTGAAAAGTAATTCTAAGCGTACTTACCAGTAACTTGTATTTCCTTCCATAGGAATCCATTGTCTGGTTTTCACCAGAAAAGTTTCTACGTGTCTATTTTTGAAACGTACAAATATTCCTCTAAAATCGGCCGAACTACGAATTCCGATTTAATCACCTGTTATCAGGAGAGAACCCAGGGCTGCATCTTTTAGGCCAGCACTGACCCTGAAAAGTAATTCTAAGCGTACTTACCAGTAACTTGTATTTCCTTCCATAGGAATCCATTGTGTGGTTTTCACCAGAAAATTTTCTGTGTCCATTTTTGAAACATACAAATATTCCTCTAAAATCAGCCGAACTATGAATTTCGATTTACTCACCTGTTATCAGGAGAGAACCCTGGGCTGCATCTTTTAGCCCAGCACTGACCCTGAAAAGTAATTCTAAGCGTACTTACCAGTAACTTGTATTTCCTTCTATAGGAACCCATTGTGTGGTTTTCACCAGAAAAGTTTCTACGTGTCCATTTTTGAACCGCACAAATATTCCTCTAAAATCACCCGAACTACGAATTCTGATTTACTCACCTGTAATCAGGAAAGAACCCATAGCTGCATCTTTTAGCCCAGCACTGACCCTGAAAAGTAATTCTAAGCGTACTTACCAGTAACTTGTATTTCCTTCCATAGGAATCCATTGTGTGGTTTTCACCAGAAAAGTTTCTACGTGTCTATTTTTGAAACGTACAAATATTCCTCTAAAATCAGCCGAACTACGAATTCCGATTTACTCACCTGTAATCAGGAGAGAACCCAGAGCTGCATCTTTTAGCCCAGCACAGACCCTGAAAAGTAATTCTAAGTGTACTTACCAGTAACTTGTATTTCCTTCCATAGGAATCCATTGTGTGGTTTTCACCAGAAAATTTTCTACGTGTCCATTTTTGAACCGCACAAATATTCCTCTAAAATCAGCCGAACTACGAATTCTGATTTACTCACCTGTAATCAGGAGAGAACCCAGAGCTGCATCTTTTAGCCCAGCACAGACCCTGAAAAGTAATTCTAAGCGTACTTACCAGTAACTTGTATTTCCTTCCATAGGAATCCATTGTGTGGTTTTCACCAGAAAAGTTTCTACGTGTCCATTTTTGAACCGCACAAATATTCCTCTAAAATAAGCCGAACTACGAATTCTGATTTACTCACCTGTAATCAGGAGAGAACCCAGAGCTGCATCTTTTAGCCCAGCACAGACCCTGAAAAGTAATTCTAAGCGTACTTACCAGTAACTTGTATTTCCTTCCATAGGAATCCATTGTGTGGTTTTCACCAGACAATTTTCTAAGTGTCCATTTTTGAAACGTACAAATATTCCTCTAAAATCAGCTGAACTACGAATTCCGATTTACTCACCTGTAATTAGGAGAGAACCCAGAGCTGCATCTTTTAGCCCAGCACAGACCCTGAAAAGTAATTCTAAGCGTACTTACCAGTAACTTGTATTTCCTTCCATAGGAATCCATTGTGTGGTTTTCACCAGAAAATTTTCTGTGTCCATTTTTTAAACGTACAAATATTCCTCTAAAATCAGCCGAACTACGAAATCCGATTTACTCACCTGTTATCAGGAGAGAACCCAGGGCTGCATCTTTTAGCCCAGCACTGACCCTGAAAAGTAATTCTAAGCGTACTTACCAGTAACTTGTATTTCCTTCCATAGGAATCCATTGTGTGGTTTTCAGCAGAAAAGTTTCTATGTGTCTATTTTTGAAACATACAAATCATTCTCTAAAATCAGCCGAACTACGAATTCCGATTTACTCACCTGTAATCAGGAGAGAACCCAGAGCTGCATCTTTTAGCCCAGCACAGACCCTGAAAAGTAATTCTAAGCATACTTACCAGTAACTTGTATTTCCTTCCATAGGAATCCATTGTGTGGTTTTCAGCAGACAATTTTCTAAGTGTCCATTTTTGAAACGTACAAATATTCCTCTAAAATCAGCCAAACTACGAATTCCGATTTACTCACCTGTTATCAGGAGAGAACCCAGGGCTGCATCTTTTAGCCCAGCACTGACCCTGAAAAGTAATTCTAAGCGTACTTACCAGTAACTTGTATTTCCTTCCATAGGAATCCATTGTGTGGTTTTCACCAGAAAATTTTCTGTGTCCATTTTTGAAACGTACAAATATTCCTCTAAAATCAGCCGAACTACGAATACCGATTTACTCACCTGTTATCAGGAGAGAACCCAGGGCTGCATCTTTTAGCCCAGCACTGACCCTGAAAAGTAATTCTAAGCGTACTTACCAGTAACTTGTATTTCCTTCCATAGGAATCCATTGTGTGGTTTTCACCAGAAAAGTTTCTACGTGTCCATTTTTGAACTGCACAAATATTCCTTTAAAATCAGCCGAACTACGAATTCTGATTTACTCACCTGTAATCAGGAGAGAACCCAGAGCTGCATCTTTTAGCCCAGCACTGACCCTGAAAAGTAATTCTAAGCGTACTTACCAGTAACTTGTATTTCCTTCCATAGGAATCCATTGTGTGGTTTTCAGCAGAAAAGTTTCTATGTGTCTATTTTTGAAACGTACAAATATTTCTCTAAAATCAGCCGAACTACGAATTCCGATTTACTCACCTGTAATCAGGAGAGAACCCAGAGCTGCATCTTTTAGCCCAGCACAGACCCTGAAAAGTAATTCTAAGCATACTTACCAGTAACTTGTATTTCCTTCCATAGGAATCCATTGTGTGGTTTTCAGCAGACAATTTTCTGTGACTATTTTTGAAACGTACAAATATTCCTCTAAAATCAGCCGAACTACGAATTCCGATTTACTCACCTGTTATCAGGAGACAACCCAGGGCTGCAACTTTTAGCCCAGCACTGACCCTGAAAAGTAATTCTAAGCGTACTTACCAGTAACTTGTATTTCCTTCCATAGGAATCCATTGTGTGGTTTTCACCAGAAAATTTTCTGTGTCTATTTTTGAAACGTACAAATATTCCTCTAAAATCAGCCGAACTACGAATTCCGATTTACTCATCTGTTATCAGGAGAGAACCCAGGGCTGCATCTTTTAGCCCAGCACTGACCCTGAAAAGTAATTCTAAGCGTACTTACCAGTAACTTGTATTTCCTTCCATAGGAATCCATTGTGTGGTTTTCACCAGAAAAGTTTCTACGTGTCCATTTTTGAACCGCACAAATATTCCTCTAAAATCAGCCGAACTACGAATTCTGATTTACTCACCTGTAATCAGGAGAGAACCCAGAGCTGCATCTTTTAGCCCAGCACTGACCCTGAAAAGTAATTCTAAGAGTACTTACCAGTAACTTGTATTTCCTTCCTTAGGAATCCATTGTGTGGTTTTCACCAGAAAAGTTTCTACGTGTCCATTTTTGAACCGCACAAATATTCCTCTAAAATCAGCCGAACTACGAATTCTGATTTACTCACCTGTAATCAGGAGAGAACTCAGAGCTGCATCTTTTAGCCCAGCACAGACCCTGAAAAGTAATTCTAAGCGTACTTACCAGTAACTTGTATTTCCTTCCATAGGAATCCATTGTGTGGTTTTCAGCAGACAATTTTCTAAGTGTCCATTTTTGAAACGTACAAATATTCCTCTAAAATCAGCCAAACTACGAATTCCGATTTACTCACCTGTTATCAGGAGAGAACCCAGGGCTGCAACTTTTAGCCCAGCACTGACCCTGAAAAGTAATTCTAAACGTACTTACCAGTAACTTGTATTTCCTTCCATAGGAATCCATTGTGTTGTTTTCACCAGAAAATTTTCTGTGTCCATTTTTTAAACGTACAAATATTCCTCTAAAATCAGCCGAACTACGAATTCCGATTTACTCACCTGTAATCAAGAGAGAACCCAGAGCTGCATCTTTTAGCCCAGCACACACCCTGAAAAGTAATTCTAAGCGTACTTACCAGTAACTTGTATTTCCTTCCATAGGAATCCATTGTGTGGTTTTCACCCGACAAATTTCTAAGTGTCCATTTTTCAGACGTACATATATTCCTCTAAAATCAGCCGAACTACGAATTCCTATTTACTCACCTGTCATCAGGAGAGAACTCAGGGCTGCATCTTTTAGCCCAGCACAGACCCTGAAAAGTAATTCTAAGCGTACTTACCAGTAACTTGGATTTCCTTCCATAGGAATCCATTGTGTGGTTTTCACCAGAAAATTTTCTGTGTCCATTTTTGAAACGTACAAATATTCCTCTAAAATCAGCCGAACTACGAATTCTGATTTACTCACCTGTAATCAGGAGAGAACCCAGAGCTGCATCTTTTAGCCCAGCACTGACCCTGAAAAGTAATTCTAAGCGTACTTACCAGTAACTTGTATTTCCTTCCACAGGAATCCATTGTGTGGTTTTCACCAGAAAAGTTTCTATGTGTCCATTTTTGAACCGCACAAATATTCCTCTAAAATCAGCCGAACTACGAATTCTGATTTACTCACCTGTAATCAGGAGAGAACCCAGAGCTGCATCTTTTAGCCCAGCACAGACCCTGAAAAGTAATTCTAAGCGTACTTACCAGTAACTTGTATTTCCTTCCATAGGAATCCATTGTGTGGTTTTAAGCAGACAATTTTCTAAGTGTCCATTTTTGAAACGTACAAATATTCCTCTAAAATCAGTCAAACTAGGAATTCCGATTTACTCACCTGTTATCAGGAGAGAACCCAGGGCTGCAACTTTTAGCCCAGCACTGACCCTGAAAAGTAATTCTAAGCGTACTTACCAGTAACTTGTATTTCCTTCCATAGGAATCCATTGTGTTGTTTTAACCAGAAAATTTTCTGTGTCCATTTTTGAAACGTACAAATATTCCTCTAAAAACAGCCGAACTACGAATTCCGATTTACTCACCTGTAATCAGGAGAGAACCCAGAGCTGCATCTTTTAGCCCAGCACACACCCTGAAAAGTAATTCTAAGCGTACTTACCAGTAACTTGTATTTCCTTCCATAGGAATCCATTGTGTGGTTTTCACCAGACAAATTTCTAAGTGTCCATTTTTCAAACGTACATATATTCCTCTAAAATCAGCCGAACTACGAATTCCTATTTACTCACCTGTCATCAGGAGAGAACTCAGGGCTGCATCTTTTAGCCCAGCACAGACCCTGAAAAGTAATTCTAAGCGTACTTACCAGTAACTTGGATTTCCTTCCATAGGAATACATTGTGTGGTTTTCACCAGACAATTTTCTAAGTGTCCATTTTTGAAACGTACAAATATTCCTCTAAAATCAGCCAAACTACGAATTCTGATTAACTCACCTGTAATTAGGAGAGAACCCAGTGCTGCATCTTTTAGCCCAGCACAGACCCTGAAAAGTAACTCTAAGCGTATTTACCAGTAACTTGTATTTCCTTCCTTAGGAATACATTGTGTGGTTTTCACCAGAAAATTTTCTGTGTCCATTTTTTAAACGTACAAATATTCCTCTAAAATCAGCCGAACTACGAATTCCGATTTACTCACCTGTTATCAGGAGAGAACCCAGGGCTGCATCTTTTAGCCCAGCACTGACCCTGAAAAGTAATTCTAAGCGTACTTACCAGTAACTTGTATTTCCTTCCATAGGAATCCATTGTGTGGTTTTCACCAGAAAAGTTTCTATGTGTCTATTTTTGAAACGTTCAAATATTTCTCTAAAATCAGCCGAACTACGAATTCCGATTTACGCACCTGTAATCAAGAGAGAACCCAGAGCTGCATCTTTTAGCCCAGCACACACCCTGAAAAGTAATTCAAAGCGTACTTACCAGTAACTTGTATTTCCTTCCATAGGAATCCATTGTGTGGTTTTCACCAGACAAATTTCTAAGTGTCCATTTTTCAAACGTACATATATTCCTCTAAAATCAGCCGAACTACGAATTCCTATTTACTCACCTGTCATCAGGAGAGAACTCAGGGCTGCATCTTTTAGCCCAGCACAGACCCTGAAAAGTAATTCTAAGCGTACTTACCAGTAACTTGGATTTCCTTCCATAGGAATCCATTGTGTGGTTTTCACCAGAAAATTTTCTGTGTCCATTTTTGAAACGTACAAATATTCCTCTAAAATCAGCTGAACTACGGATTCCTATTTACTCACCTGTTATCAGGAGAGAACCCAGGGCTGCATCTTTTAGCCCAGCACAGACCCTGAAAAGTAATTCTAAGCGTACTTACCAGTAACTTGTATTTCCTTCTATAGGAATACATTGTGTTGTTTTCACCAGAAAATTTTGTGTCCATTTTTTAAATGTACAAATATTCCTCTAAAATCAGCCGAACTACGAATTCCGATTTACTCACCTATTATCAAGAATGAACCAAGGGCTGCATTTTTTAGCCCAGCACTGAACCTGAAAAGTAATTATAAGCGTACTTACCAGTTACTTTTATTTCCCTCCATAGGAATACATTGTGTGGTTTTCACCAGAAAAATTTCTGTGTTCATTTTTGAAACGTACAAATATTCCTCTAAAATAAGCCGAACTACGAATTCTGATTTACTCACCTGTAATCAGGAGAGAACCCAGTGCTGCATCTTATAGCCCAGCACAGACCCTGAAAAGTATTTCTAAGCGTACTTACCAGTAACTTGTATTTCCTTCCATAGGAATCCATTGTGTGGTTTTCAGCAGACAATTTTCTAAGTGCCCATTTTTGAAACGTACAAATATTCCTCTAAAATCAGCTGAACTACTGATTCCGATTTACTCACCTGTTATCAGGAGAGAACCCAGGGCTGCATATTTTAGCCCAGCACAGACCCTGAAAAGTAATTCTAAGCGTACTTACCAGTAACTTGTATTTCCTTCTATAGGAATACATTGTGTTGTTTTCACCAGAAAATTTTGTGTCCATTTTTTAAATGTACAAATATTCCTCTAAAATCAGCCGAACTACGAATTCCGATTTACTCACCTATTATCAAGAATGAACCAAGGGCTGCATTTTTTAGCCCAGCACTGACCCTGAAAAGTAATTATAAGCGTACCTACCAGTTACTTTTATTTCCCTCCATAGGAATACATTGTGTGGTTTTCACCATAAAAATTTCTGTGTTCATTTTTGAAACGTACAAATATTCCTCTAAAATAAGCCGAACTACGAATTCTGATTTACTCACCTGTAATCAGGAGAGAACCCAGTGCTGCATCTTATAGCCCAGCACAGACCCTGAAAAGTATTTCTAAGCGTACTTACCAGTAACTTGTATTTCCTTCCATAGGAACCCATTGTGTGGTTTTCAGCAGACAATTTTCTAAGTGGCCATTTTTGAAACGTACAAATATTCCTCTAAAATCAGCCAAACTACGAATTCCGATTTACTCACCTGTTATCAGGAGAGAACCCAGGGCTGCATCTTTTAGCCCAGCACTGACCCTGAAAAGTAATTCTAAGCGTACTTACCAGTAACTTGTATTTTCTTCCATAGAAATCCATTGTGTGGTTTTCACCAGAAAATTTTCTGTGTCCATTTTTGAAACGTACAAATATTCCTCTAAAATCAGCTGAACTACGGATTCCGATTTACTCACCTGTTATCAGGAGAGAACCCAGGGCTGCATCTTTTAGCCCAGCACAGACCCTGAAAAGTAATTCTAAACGTACTTACCAGTAACTTGTATTTCCTTCCATAGGAATCCATTGTGTTGTTTTCACCAGAAAATTTTCTGTGTCCATTTTTGAAACGTACAAATATTCCTCTAAAATCAGCCGAACTACGAATTCCGATTTACTCACCTGTAATCAAGAGAGAACCCAGAGCTGCATCTTTTAGCCCAGCACACACCCTGAAAAGTAATTCTAAGCGTACTTACCAGTAACTTGTATTTCCTTCCATAGGAATCCATTGTGTGGTTTTCACCAGACAAATTTCTTAGTGTCCATTTTTCAAACGTACATATATTCCTCTAAAATCAGCCGAACTACGAATTCCTATTTACTCACCTGTCATCAGGAGAGAACTCAGGGCTGCATCTTTTAGCCCAGCACAGACCCTGAAAAGTAATTCTAAGCGTACTTACCAGTAACTTGGATTTCCTTCCATAGGAATCCATTGTGTGGTTTTCACCAGAAAATTTTCTGTGTCCATTTTTGAAACGTACAAATATTCCTCTAAAATCAGCTGCACTACGGATTCCGATTTACTCACCTGTTATCAGGAGAGAACCCAGGGCTGCATCTTTTAGCCCAGCACAGACCCTGAAAAGTAATTCTAAGCGTACTTACCAGTAACTTGTATTTCCTTCTATAGGAATACATTGTGTTGTTTTCACCAGAAAATTTTGTGTCCATTTTTAAATGTACAAATATTCCTCTAAAACCAGCCGAACTACGAATTCCGATTTACTCACCTATTATCAAGAATGAACCAAGGGCTGCATTTTTTAGCCCAGCACTGACCCTGAAAAGTAATTATAAGCGTACTTACCAGTTACTTTTATTTCCCTCCATAGGAATACATTGTGTGGTTTTCACCAGAAAAATTTCTGTGTTCATTTTTGAAACGTACAAATATTCCTCTAAAATAAGCCGAACTACGAATTCTGATTTACTCACCTGTAATCAGGAGAGAACCCAGTGCTGCATCTTATAGCCCAGCACAGACCCTGAAAAGTATTTCTAAGCGTACTTACCAGTAACTTGTATTTCCTTCCATAGGAATCCATTGTGTGGTTTTCAGCAGACAATTTTCTAAGTGGCCATTTTTGAAACGTACAAATATTCCTCTAAAATCAGCCAAACTACGAATTCCGATTTACTCACCTGTTATCAGGAGAGAACCCAGGGCTGCATCTTTTAGCCCAGCACTGACCCTGAAAAGTAATTCTAAGCGTACTTACCAGTAACTTGTATTTTCTTCCATAGAAATCCATTGTGTGGTTTTCACCAGAAAATTTTCTGTGTCCATTTTTGAAACGTACAAATATTCCTCTAAAATCTGCCGAACTACGAATTCCGATATACTCACCTGTTATCAGGAGAGAACCCAGGGCTGCATCTTTTAGCCCAGCACTGACCCTGAAAAGTAATTCTAAGCGTACTTACCAGTAACTTATATTTCCTTCCATAGGAATCCATTGTGTGGTTTTCACCAGAAAAGTTTCTACATGTCCATTTTTGAACCGCACAAATATTCCTTTAAAATCAGCCAAACTACGAATTCCGATTTACTCACCTGTAATCAGGAGAGAACCCAGAGATGCATCTTTTAGCCCAGCACAGACCCTGAAAAGTAACTATAAGCGTATTTACCAGTAACTTGTATTTCCTTCCTTAGGAATACATTGTGTGGTTTTCACCAGAAAATTTTCTGTGTCCATTTTTTAAACGTACAAATATTCCTCTAAAATCAGCCGAACTACGTATTCCGATTTACTCACCTGTTATCAGGAGAGAACCCAGGGCTGCATCTTTTAGCCCAGCACTGACCCTGAAAAGTAATTCTAAGCATACTTACCAGTAACTTGTATTTCCTTCCATAGGAATCCATTGTGTGGTTTTCAGCAGAGAAGTTTCTATGTGTCTATTTTTGAAACGTACAAATATTTCTCTAAAATCAGCCGAACTACGAATTCCGATTTACTCACCTGTAATCAGGAGAGAACCCAGAGCTGCATCTTTTAGCCCAGCACAGACCCTGAAAAGTAATTCTACGCATACTTACCAGTAACTTGTATTTCCTTCCATAGGAATCCATTGTGTGGTTTTCAGCAGACAATTTTCTAAGTGTCCATTTTTGAAACGTACAAATATTCCTCTAAAATCAGCCAAACTACGAATTCCGATTTACTCACCTGTTATCAGGAGAGAACCCAGGGCTGCATCTTTTAGCCCAGCACTGACCCTGAAAAGTAATGCTAAGCGTACTTACCAGTAACTTGTATTTCCTTCCATAGGAATCCATTGTGTGGATTTCACCAGAAAATTTTCTGTGTCCATTTTTGAAACGTACAAATATTCCTCTAAAATCAGCCGAACTACGAATTCCGATTTACTCACCTGTTATCAGGAGAGAACCCAGGGCTGCATCTTTTAGCCCAGCACTGACCCTGAAAAGTAATTCTAAGCGTACTTACCAGTAACTTGTATTTCCTTCCATAGGAATCCATTGTGTGGTTTTCACCAGAAAAGTTTCTACGTGTCCATTTTTGAACCGCACAAATATTCCTTTAAAATCAGCCAAACTACGAATTCTGATTTACTCACCTGTAATCAGGAGAGAACCCAGAGCTGCATCTTTTAGCCCAGCACTGACCCTGAAAAGTAATTCTAAGCGTACATACCAGTAACTTGTATTTCCTTCCATAGGAATCCATTGTGTGGTTTTCAGCAGAAAAGTTTCTGTGTGTCTATTTTTGAAACGTACAAATATTTCTCTAAAATCAGCCGAACTACGAATTCCGATTTACTCACCTGTAATCAGGAGAGAACCCAGAGCTGCATCTTTTAGCCCAGCACAGACCCTGAAAAGTAATTCTAAGCATACTTACCAGTAACTTGTATTTCCTTCCATAGGAATCCATTGTGTTGTTTTAACCAGAAAATTTTCTAAGTGTCCATTTTTGAAACGTACAAATATTCCTCTAAAATCAGCCAAACTACGAATTCCGATTTACTCACCTGTTATCAGGATAGAACCCAGGGCTGCAACTTTTAGCCCAGCACTGACCCTGAAAAGTAATGCTAAGCATACTTACCAGTAACTTGTATTTCATTCCATAGGAATCCATTGTGTGGTTTTCACCAGAAAATTTTCTGTGTCCATTTTTGAAACGTACAAATATTCCTCTAAAATCAGCCGAACTACGAATTCCAATTTACTCATCTGTTATCAGGAGAGAACCCAGGGCTGCATCTTTTAGCCCAGCACTGACCCTGAAAAGTAATTCTAAGCGTACTTACCAGTAACTTGTATTTCCTTCCATAGGAGTCCATTGTGTGGTTTTCACCAGAAAAGTTTCTACGTGTCCATTTTTGAACCGCACAAATATTCCTCTAAAATCAGCCGAACTACGAATTCTGATTTACTCACCTGTAATCAGGAGAGAACTCAGAGCTGCATCTTTTAGCCCAGCACTGACCCTGAAAAGTAATTCTAAGCGTACTTACCAGTAACTTGTATTTCCTTCCATAGGAATCCATTGTGTGGTTTTCACCAGAAAAGTTTCTACGTGTCCATTTTTGAACCGCACAAACATTCCTCTAAAATCAGCCGAACTACGAATTCTGATTTACTCACCTGTAATCAGGAGAGAACCCAGAGCTGCATCTTTTAGCCCAGCACAGACCCTGAAAAGTAATTCTAAGCGTACTTACCAGTAACTTGTATTTCCTTCCATAGGAATCCATTGTGTGGTTTTCACCAGAAAAGTTTCTATGTGTCTATTTTTGAACGTTCAAATATTTCTCTAAAATCAGCCGAACTACGAATTCCGATTTATGCACCTGTAATCAAGAGAGAACCCAGAGCTGCATCTTTTAGCCCAGCACACACCCTGAAAAGTAATTCTAAGCGTACTTACCAGTAACTTGTATTTCCTTCCATAGGAATCCATTGTGTGGTTTTCACCAGAAAATTTTCTGTGTCCATTTTTGAAATGTACAAATATTCCTCTAAAATCAGCTGAACTACGGATTCCGATTTACTCACCTGTTATCAGGAGAGAACCCAGGGCTGCATCTTTTAGCCCAGCACTGACCCTGAAAAGTAATTCTAAGCGTACTTACCAGTAACTTGTATTTCCTTCCATAGGAATCCATTGTGTGGTTTTCACCAGAAAAGTTTCTATGTGTCTATTTTTGAACGTTCAAATATTTCTCTAAAATCAGCCGAACTACGAATTCCGATTTATGCACCTGTAATCAAGAGAGAACCCAGAGCTGCATCTTTTAGCCCAGCACACACCCTGAAAAGTAATTCTAAGCGTACTTACCAGTAACTTGTATTTCCTTCCATAGGAATCCATTGTGTGGTTTTCACCAGAAAATTTTCTGTGTCCATTTTTGAAATGTACAAATATTCCTCTAAAATCAGCTGAACTACGGATTCCGATTTACTCACCTGTTATCAGGAGAGAACCCAGGGCTGCATCTTTTAGCCCAGCACAGACCCTGAAAAGTAATTCTAAGCGTACTTACCAGTAACTTGTATTTCCTTCTATAGGAATACATTGTGTTGTTTTCACCAGAAAATTTTGTGTCCATTTTTTAAATGTACAAATATTCCTCTAAAATCAGCCGAACTACGAATTCCGATTTACTCACCTATTATCAAGAATGAACCAAGGGCTGCATTTTTTAGCCCAGCACTGACCCTGAAAAGTAATTATAAGCGTACTTACCAGTTACTTTTATTTCCCTCCATAGGAATACATTGTGTGGTTTTCACCAGAAAAATTTCTGTGTTCATTTTTGAAACGTACAAATATTCCTCTAAAATCAGCCGAACTATGAATTCTGATTTACTCACCTGTAATCAGGAGAGAACCCAGAGCTGCATCTTTTAGCCCAGCACAGACCCTGAAAAGTAATTCTAAGCGTACTTACCAGTAACTTGTATTTCCTTCCATAGGAATCCATTGTGTGGTTTTAAGCAGACAATTTTCTAAGTGTCCATTTTTGAAACGTACAAATATTCCTCTAAAATCAGCCGAACTACGAATTCCGATTTACTCACCTGTTATCAGGAGAGAACCCAGGGCTGCATCTTTTAGCCCAGCACTGACCCTGAAAAGTAATTCTAAGCGTACTTACCATTAACTTGTATTTCCTTCCATAGGAATCCATTGTGTGGTTTTCACCAGAAAAGTTTCTATGTGTCTATTTTTGAAACGTTCAAATATTTCTCTAAAATCAGCCGAACTACGAATTCCGATTTACGCACCTGTAATCAAGAGAGAACCCAGAGCTGCATCTTTTAGCCCAGCACACACCCTGAAAAGTAATTCTAAGCGTACTTACCAGTAACTTGTATTTCCTTCCATAGGAATCCATTGTGTGGTTTTCACCAGACAAATTTCTAAGTGTCCATTTTTCAAACGTACATATATTCCTCTAAAATCAGCCGAACTACGAATTCCTATTTACTCACCTGTCATCAGGAGAAAACTCAGGGCTGCATCTTTTAGCCCAGCACAGACCCTGAAAAGTAATTCTAAGCGTACTTACCAGTAACTTGGATTTCCTTCCATAGGAATCCATTGTGTGGTTTTCACCAGAAAATTTTCTGTGTCCATTTTTGAAACGTACAAATATTCCTCTAAAATCAGCTGAACTACGGATTCCGATTTACTCACCTGTTATCAGGAGAGAACCCAGGGCTGCATCTTTTAGCCCAGCACAGACCCTGAAAAGTAATTCTAAGCGTACTTACCAGTAACTTGTATTTCCTTCTATAGGAATACATTGTGTTGTTTTCACCAGAAAATTTTGTGTCCATTTTTTAAATGTACAAATATTCCTCTAAAATCAGCCAAACTACGAATTCCGATTTACTCACCTATTATCAAGAATGAACCAAGGGCTGCAATTTTTAGCCCAGCACTGACCCTGAAAAGTAATTATAAGCGTACTTACCAGTTACTTTTATTTCTCTCCATAGGAATACATTGTGTGGTTTTCACCAGAAAAATTTCTGTGTTCATTTTTGAAACGTACAAATATTCCTCTAAAATAAGCCAAACTACGAATTCTGATTTACTCACCTGTAATCAGGAGAGAACCCAGTGCTGCATCTTATAGCCCAGCACAGACCCTGAAAAGTATTTCTAAGCGTACTTACCAGTAACTTGTATTTCCTTCCATAGGAATCCATTGTGTGGTTTTCAGCAGACAATTTTCTAAGTGGCCATTTTTGAAACGTACAAATATTCCTCTAAAATCAGCCAAACTACAAATTCCGATTTACTCACCTGTTATCAGGAGAGAACCCAGGGCTGCATCTTTTAGCCCAGCACTGACCCTGAAAAGTAATTCTAAGCGTACTTACCAGTAACTTGTATTTTCTTCCATAGAAATCCATTGTGTGGTTTTCACCAGAAAATTTTCTGTGTCCATTTTTGAAACGTACAAATATTCCTCTAAAATCTGCCGAACTACGAATTCCGATTTACTCACCTGTTATCAGGAGAGAACCCAGGGCTGCATCTTTTAGCCCAGCACTGACCCTGAAAAGTAATTCTAAGCATACTTACCAGTAACTTGTATTTCCTTCCATAGGAATCCATTGTGTGGTTTTCACCAGAAAAGTTTCTACGTGTCCATTTTTGAACCGCACAAATATTCCTCTAAAATCAGCCGAACTACGAATTCTGATTTACTCACCTGTAATCAGGAGAGAACCCAGAGCTGCATCTTTTAGCCCAGCACTGACCCTGAAAAGTAATTCTAAGCGTACTTACCAGTAACTTGTATTTCCTTCCATAGGAATCCATTGTCTGGTTTTCACCAGAAAAGTTTCTACGTGTCTATTTTTGAAACATACAAATATTCCTCTAAAATCAGCCGAACTACGAATTCCGATTTACTCACCTGTAATCAGGAGAGAACCCAGAGCTGCATCTTTTAGCCCAGCACAGACCCTGAAAAGTAATTCTAAGCGTACTTACAAGTAACTTGTATTTCCTTCCATAGGAATCCATTGTGTGGTTTTCACCAGAAAAGTTTCTACGTGTCTATTTTTGAAACGTACAAATATTCCTCTAAAATCAGCCGAACTACGAATTTCGATTTACTCACCTGTAATCAGGAGAGAACCCAGAGCTGCATCTTTTAGCCCAGCACAGACCCTGAAAAGTAATTCAAAGCGTACTTACCAGTAACTTGTATTTCCTTCCATAGGAATCCATTGTGTGGTTTTCAGCAGACAATTTTCTAAGTGTCCATTTTTGAAACGTACAAATATTCCTCTAAAATCAGCCAAACTACGAATTCCGATTTACTCACCTGTTATCAGGAGAGAACCCAGGGCTGCAACTTTTAGCCCAGCACTGACCCTGAAAAGTAATTCTAAGCGTACTTACCAGTAACTTGTATTTCCTTCCATAGGAATCCATTGTGTGGTTTTCACCAGAAAATTTTCTGTGTCCATTTTTGAAACGTACAAATATTCCTCTAAAATCAGCCGAACTACGAATTCCGATTTACTCATCTGTTATCAGGAGAGAACCCAGGGCTGCATCTTTTAGCCCAGCACTGACCCTGAAAAGTAATTCTAAGCGTACTTACCAGTAACTTGTATTTCCTTCCATAGGAATCCATTGTGTGGTTTTCACCAGAAAAGTTTCTACGTGTCCATTTTTGAACCGCACAAATATTCCTTTAAAATCAGCCAAACTACGAATTCTGATTTACTCACCTGTAATCAGGAGAGAACCCAGAGCTGCATCTTTTAGCCCAGCACTGACCCTGAAAAGTAATTCTAAGCGTACTTACCAGTAACTTGTATTTCCTTCCATAGGAATCCATTGTGTGGTTTTCAGCAGAGAAGTTTCTATGTGTCTATTTTTGAAACGTACAAATATTTCTCTAAAATCAGCCGAACTACGAATTCCGATTTACTCAACCGGAATCAGGAGAGAACCCAGAGCTGCATCTTTTAGCCCAGCACAGACCCTGAAAAGTAATTCTACGCATACTTACCAGTAACTTGTATTTCCTTCCATAGGAATCCATTGTGTGGTTTTCAGCAGACAATTTTCTAAGTGTCCATTTTTGAAACGTACAAATATTCCTCTAAAATCAGCCAAACTACGAATTCCGATTTACTCACCTGTTATCAGGAGAGAACCCAGGGCCGCATCTTTTAGCCCAGCACTGACCCTGAAAAGTAATTCTAAGCGTACTTACCAGTAACTTGTATTTCCTTCCATAGGAATCCATTGTGTGGTTTTCACCAGAAAATTTTCTGTGTCCATTTTTCAAACGTACAAATATTCCTCTAAAATCAGCCGAACTACGAATTCCGATTTACTCACCTGTTATCAGGAGAGAACCCAGGGCTGCATCTTTTAGCCCAGCACTGACCCTGAAAAGTAATTCTAAGCGTACTTACCAGTAACTTGTATTTCCTTCCATAGGAATCCATTGTGTGGTTTTCACCAGAAAAGTTTCTACGTGTCCATTTTTGAACCGCACAAATATTCCTTTAAAATCAGCCAAACTACGAATTCTGATTTACTCACCTGTAATCAGGAGAGAACCCAGAGCTGCATCTTTTAGCCCAGCACTGACCCTGAAAAGTAATTCTAAGCATACTTACCAGTAACTTGTATTTCCTTCCATGGGAATCCATTGTGTGGTTTTCAGCAGAAAAGTTTCTGTGTGTCTATTTTTGAAACGTACAAATATTTCTCTAAAATCAGCCGAACTACGAATTCCGATTTACTCACCTGTAATCAGGAGAGAACCCAGAGCTGCATCTTTTAGCCCAGCACAGACCCTGAAAAGTAATTCTAAGCATACTTACCAGTAACTTGTATTTCCTTCCATAGGAATCCATTGTGTGGTTTTCACCAGACAAATTTCTAAGTGTCCATTTTTGAAACGTACAAATATTCCTCTAAAATCAGCCAAACTACGAATTCCGATTTACTCACCTGTTATCAGGAGAGAACCCAGGGCTGCAACTTTTAGCCCAGCACTGACCCTGAAAAGTAATTCTAAGCATACTTACCAGTAACTTGTATTTCCTTCCATAGGAATCCATTGTGTGGTTTTCACCAGAAAATTTTCTGTGTCCATTTTTGAAACGTACAAATATTCCTCTAAAATCAGCCGAACTACGAATTCCAATTTACTCATCTGTTATCAGGAGAGAACCCAGGGCTGCATCTTTTAGCCCAGCACTGACCCTGAAAAGTAATTCTAAGCGTACTTACCAGTAACTTGTATTTCCTTCCATAGGAATCCATTGTGTGGTTTTCACCAGAAAAGTTTCTACGTGTCCATTTTTGAACCGCACAAATATTCCTCTAAAATCAGCCGAACTACGAATTCTGATTTACTCACCTGTAATCAGGAGAGAACCCAGAGCTGCATCTTTTAGCCCAGCACTGACCCTGAAAAGTAATTCTAAGCGTACTTACCAGTAACTTGTATTTCCTTCCATAGGAATCCATTGTGTGGTTTTCACCAGAAAAGTTTCTACGTGTCCATTTTTGAACCGCACAAATATTCCTCTAAAATCAGCCGAACTACGAATTCTGATTTACTCACCTGTAATCAGGAGAGAACCCAGAGCTGCATCTTTTAGCCCAGCACAGACCCTGAAAAGTAATTCTAAGCGTACTTACCAGTAACTTGTATTTCCTTCCATAGGAATCCATTGTGTGGTTTTAAGCAGACAATTTTCTAAGTGTCCATTTTTGAAACGTACAAATATTCCTCTAAAATCAGTCAAACTAGGAATTCCGATTTACTCACCTGTTATCAGGAGAGAACCCAGGGCTGCAACTTTTAGCCCAGCACTGACCCTGAAAAGTAATTCTAAGCGTACTTACCAGTAACTTGTATTTCCTTCCATAGGAATCCATTGTGTTGTTTTAACCAGAAAATTTTCTGTGTCCATTTTTGAAACGTACAAATATTCCTCTAAAATCAGCCGAACTACGAATTCCGATTTACTCACCTGTAATCAGGAGAGAACCCAGAGCTGCATCTTTTAGCCCAGCACACACCCTGAAAAGTAATTCTAAGCGTACTTACCAGTAACTTGTATTTCCTTCCATAGGAATCCATTGTGTGGTTTTCACCAGACAAATTTCTAAGTGTCCATTTTTCAAACGTACATATATTCCTCTAAAATCAGCCGAACTACGAATTCCTATTTACTCACCTGTCATCAGGAGAGAACTCAGGGCTGCATCTTTTAGCCCAGCACAGACCCTGAAAAGTAATTCTAAGCGTACTTACCAGTAACTTGGATTTCCTTCCATAGGAATACATTGTGTGGTTTTCACCAGACAATTTTCTAAGTGTCCATTTTTGAAACGTACAAATATTCCTCTAAAATCAGCCAAACTACGTATTCTGATCAACTCACCTGTAATTAGGAGAGAACCCAGTGCTGCATCTTTTAGCCCAGCACAGACCCTGAAAAGTAACTCTAAGCGTATTTACCAGTAACTTGTATTTCCTTCCTTAGGAATACATTGTGTGGTTTTCACCAGAAAGTTTTCTGTGTCCATTTTTTAAACGTACAAATATTCCTCTAAAATCAGCCGAACTACGAATTCCGATTTACTCACCTGTTATCAGGAGAGAACCCAGGGCTGCATCTTTAAGCCCAGCACTGACCCTGAAAAGTAATTCTAAGCGTACTTACCAGTAACTTGTATTTCCTTCCATAGGAATCCATTGTGTGGTTTTCACCAGAAAAGTTTCTATGTGTCTATTTTTGAAACGTTCAAATATTTCTCTAAAATCAGCCGAACTACGAATTCCGATTTACGCACCTGTAATCAGGAGAGAACCCAGAGCTGCATCTTTTAGCCCAGCACAGACCCTGAAAAGTAATTCTAAGCATACTTACCAGTAACTTGTATTTCCTTCCATAGGAATCCATTGTGTGGTTTTCAGCAGACAATTTTCTAAGTGTCCATTTTTGAAACGTACAAATATTCCTCTAAAATCAACCAAACTACGAATTCCGATTTACTCACCTGTTATCAGGAAAGAACCCAGGGCTGCATCTTTTAGCCCAGCACTGACCCTGAAAAATAATTCTAAGCGTACTTACCAGTAACTTGTATTTCCTTCCATAGGAATCCATTGTGTGGTTTTCACCAGAAAATTTTCTGTGTCCATTTTTGAAACGTACAAATATTCCTCTAAAATCAGCCGAACTACGAATTCCGATTTACTCACCTGTTATCAGGAGAGAACCCAGGGCTGCATCTTTTAGCCCAGCACTGACCCTGAAAAGTAATTCTAAGCGTACTTACCATTAACTTGTATTTCCTTCCATAGGAATCCATTGTGTGGTTTTCACCAGAAAAGTTTCTATGTGTCTATTTTTGAAACGTTCAAATATTTCTCTAAAATCAGCCGAACTACGAATTCCGATTTACACACCTGTAATCAAGAGAGAACCCAGAGCTGCATCTTTTAGCCCAGCACACACCCTGAAAAGTAATTCTAAGCGTACTTACCAGTAACTTGTATTTCCTTCCATAGGAATCCATTGTGTGGTTTTCACCAGACAAATTTCTAAGTGTCCATTTTTCAAACGTACATATATTCCTCTAAAATCAGCCGAACTACGAATTCCTATTTACTCACCTGTCATCAGGAGAGAACTCAGGGCTGCATCTTTTAGCCCAGCACAGACCCTGAAAAGTAATTCTAAGCGTACTTACCAGTAACTTGGATTTCCTTCCATAGGAATCCATTGTGTGGTTTTCACCAGAAAATTTTCTGTGTCCATTTTTGAAACGTACAAATATTCCTCTAAAATCAGCTGAACTACGGATTCCGATTTACTCACCTGTTATCAGGAGAGAACCCAGGGCTGCATCTTTTAGCCCAGCACAGACCCTGAAAAGTAATTCTAAGCGTACTTACCAGTAACTTGTATTTCCTTCTATAGGAATACATTGTGTTGTTTTCACCAGAAAATTTTGTGTCCATTTTTTAAATGTACAAATATTCCTCTAAAATCAGCCAAACTACGAATTCCGATTTACTCACCTATTATCAAGAATGAACCAAGGGCTGCAATTTTTAGCCCAGCACTGACCCTGAAAAGTAATTATAAGCGTACTTACCAGTTACTTTTATTTCTCTCCATAGGAATACATTGTGTGGTTTTCACCAGAAAAATTTCTGTGTTCATTTTTGAAACGTACAAATATTCCTCTAAAATAAGCCGAACTACGAATTCTGATTTACTCACCTGTAATCAGGAGAGAACCCAGTGCTGCATCTTATAGCCCAGCACAGACCCTGAAAAGTATTTCTAAGCGTACTTACCAGTAACTTGTATTTCCTTCCATAGGAATCCATTGTGTGGTTTTCAGCAGACAATTTTCTAAGTGGCCATTTTTGAAACGTACAAATATTCCTCTAAAATCAGCCAAACTACAAATTCCGATTTACTCACCTGTTATCAGGAGAGAACCCAGGGCTGCATCTTTTAGCCCAGCACTGACCCTGAAAAGTAATTCTAAGCGTACTTACCAGTAACTTGTATTTTCTTCCATAGAAATCCATTGTGTGGTTTTCACCAGAAAATTTTCTGTGTCCATTTTTGAAACGTACAAATATTCCTCTAAAATCTGCCGAACTACGAATTCCGATTTACTCACCTGTTATCAGGAGAGAACCCAGGGCTGCATCTTTTAGCCCAGCACTGACCCTGAAAAGTAATTCTAAGCATACTTACCAGTAACTTGTATTTCCTTCCATAGGAATCCATTGTGTGGTTTTCACCAGAAAAGTTTCTACGTGTCCATTTTTGAACCGCACAAATATTCCTCTAAAATCAGCCGAACTACGAATTCTGATTTACTCACCTGTAATCAGGAGAGAACCCAGAGCTGCATCTTTTAGCCCAGCACTGACCCTGAAAAGTAATTCTAAGCGTACTTACCAGTAACTTGTATTTCCTTCCATAGGAATCCATTGTCTGGTTTTCACCAGAAAAGTTTCTACGTGTCTATTTTTGAAACATACAAATATTCCTCTAAAATCAGCCGAACTACGAATTCCGATTTACTCACCTGTAATCAGGAGAGAACCCAGAGCTGCATCTTTTAGCCCAGCACAGACCCTGAAAAGTAATTCTAAGCGTACTTACAAGTAACTTGTATTTCCTTCCATAGGAATCCATTGTGTGGTTTTCACCAGAAAAGTTTCTACGTGTCTATTTTTGAAACGTACAAATATTCCTCTAAAATCAGCCGAACTACGAATTTCGATTTACTCACCTGTAATCAGGAGAGAACCCAGAGCTGCATCTTTTAGCCCAGCACAGACCCTGAAAAGTAATTCAAAGCGTACTTACCAGTAACTTGTATTTCCTTCCATAGGAATCCATTGTGTGGTTTTCAGCAGACAATTTTCTAAGTGTCCATTTTTGAAACGTACAAATATTCCTCTAAAATCAGCCAAACTACGAATTCCGATTTACTCACCTGTTATCAGGAGAGAACCCAGGGCTGCAACTTTTAGCCCAGCACTGACCCTGAAAAGTAATTCTAAGCGTACTTACCAGTAACTTGTATTTCCTTCCATAGGAATCCATTGTGTGGTTTTCACCAGAAAATTTTCTGTGTCCATTTTTGAAACGTACAAATATTCCTCTAAAATCAGCCGAACTACGAATTCCGATTTACTCATCTGTTATCAGGAGAGAACCCAGGGCTGCATCTTTTAGCCCAGCACTGACCCTGAAAAGTAATTCTAAGCGTACTTACCAGTAACTTGTATTTCCTTCCATAGGAATCCATTGTGTGGTTTTCACCAGAAAAGTTTCTACGTGTCCATTTTTGAACCGCACAAATATTCCTTTAAAATCAGCCAAACTACGAATTCTGATTTACTCACCTGTAATCAGGAGAGAACCCAGAGCTGCATCTTTTAGCCCAGCACTGACCCTGAAAAGTAATTCTAAGCGTACTTACCAGTAACTTGTATTTCCTTCCATAGGAATCCATTGTGTGGTTTTCAGCAGAGAAGTTTCTATGTGTCTATTTTTGAAACGTACAAATATTTCTCTAAAATCAGCCGAACTACGAATTCCGATTTACTCAACCGGAATCAGGAGAGAACCCAGAGCTGCATCTTTTAGCCCAGCACAGACCCTGAAAAGTAATTCTACGCATACTTACCAGTAACTTGTATTTCCTTCCATAGGAATCCATTGTGTGGTTTTCAGCAGACAATTTTCTAAGTGTCCATTTTTGAAACGTACAAATATTCCTCTAAAATCAGCCAAACTACGAATTCCGATTTACTCACCTGTTATCAGGAGAGAACCCAGGGCTGCATCTTTTAGCCCAGCACTGACCCTGAAAAGTAATTCTAAGCGTACTTACCAGTAACTTGTATTTCCTTCCATAGGAATCCATTGTGTGGTTTTCACCAGAAAATTTTCTGTGTCCATTTTTCAAACGTACAAATATTCCTCTAAAATCAGCCGAACTACGAATTCCGATTTACTCACCTGTTATCAGGAGAGAACCCAGGGCTGCATCTTTTAGCCCAGCACTGACCCTGAAAAGTAATTCTAAGCGTACTTACCAGTAACTTGTATTTCCTTCCATAGGAATCCATTGTGTGGTTTTCACCAGAAAAGTTTCAACGTGTCCATTTTTGAACCGCACAAATATTCCTTTAAAATCAGCCAAACTACGAATTCTGATTTACTCACCTGTAATCAGGAGAGAACCCAGAGCTGCATCTTTTAGCCCAGCACTGACCCTGAAAAGTAATTCTAAGCATACTTACCAGTAACTTGTATTTCCTTCCATGGGAATCCATTGTGTGGTTTTCAGCAGAAAAGTTTCTGTGTGTCTATTTTTGAAACGTACAAATATTTCTCTAAAATCAGCCGAACTACGAATTCCGATTTACTCACCTGTAATCAGGAGAGAACCCAGAGCTGCATCTTTTAGCCCAGCACAGACCCTGAAAAGTAATTCTAAGCATACTTACCAGTAACTTGTATTTCCTTCCATAGGAATCCATTGTGTGGTTTTCAGCAGACAATTTTCTAAGTGTCCATTTTTGAAACGTACAAATATTCCTCTAAAATCAGCCAAACTACGAATTCCGATTTACTCACCTGTTATCAGGAGAGAACCCAGGGCTGCAACTTTTAGCCCAGCACTGACCCTGAAAAGTAATTCTAAGCATACTTACCAGTAACTTGTATTTCCTTCCATAGGAATCCATTGTGTGGTTTTCACCAGAAAATTTTCTGTGTCCATTTTTGAAACGTACAAATATTCCTCTAAAATCAGCCGAACTACGAATTCCAATTTACTCATCTGTTATCAGGAGAGAACCCAGGGCTGCATCTTTTAGCCCAGCACTGACCCTGAAAAGTAATTCTAAGCGTACTTACCAGTAACTTGTATTTCCTTCCATAGGAATCCATTGTGTGGTTTTCACCAGAAAAGTTTCTACGTGTCCATTTTTGAACCGCACAAATATTCCTCTAAAATCAGCCGAACTGCGAATTCTGATTTACTCACCTGTAATCAGGAGAGAACCCAGAGCTGCATCTTTTAGCCCAGCACTGACCCTGAAAAGTAATTCTAAGCGTACTTACCAGTAACTTGTATTTCCTTCCATAGGAATCCATTGTGTGGTTTTCACCAGAAAAGTTTCTACGTGTCCATTTTTGAACCGCACAAATATTCCTCTAAAATCAGTCAAACTAGGAATTCCGATTTACTCACCTGTTATCAGGAGAGAACCCAGGGCTGCAACTTTTAGCCCAGCACTGACCCTGAAAAGTAATTCTAAGCGTACTTACCAGTAACTTGTATTTCCTTCCATAGGAATCCATTGTGTTGTTTTAACCAGAAAATTTTCTGTGTCCATTTTTGAAACGTACAAATATTCCTCTAAAATCAGCCGAACTACGAATTCCGATTTACTCACCTGTAATCAGGAGAGAACCCAGAGCTGCATCTTTTAGCCCAGCACACACCCTGAAAAGTAATTCTAAGCGTACTTACCAGTAACTTGTATTTCCTTCCATAGGAATCCATTGTGTGGTTTTCACCAGACAAATTTCTAAGTGTCCATTTTTCAAACGTACATATATTCCTCTAAAATCAGCCGAACTACGAATTCCTATTTACTCACCTGTCATCAGGAGAGAACTCAGGGCTGCATCTTTTAGCCCAGCACAGACCCTGAAAAGTAATTCTAAGCGTACTTACCAGTAACTTGGATTTCCTTCCATAGGAATACATTGTGTGGTTTTCACCAGACAATTTTCTAAGTGTCCATTTTTGAAACGTACAAATATTCCTCTAAAATCAGCCAAACTACGTATTCTGATCAACTCACCTGTAATTAGGAGAGAACCCAGTGCTGCATCTTTTAGCCCAGCACAGACCCTGAAAAGTAACTCTAAGCGTATTTACCAGTAACTTGTATTTCCTTCCTTAGGAATACATTGTGTGGTTTTCACCAGAAAGTTTTCTGTGTCCATTTTTTAAACGTACAAATATTCCTCTAAAATCAGCCGAACTACGAATTCCGATTTACTCACCTGTTATCAGGAGAGAACCCAGGGCTGCATCTTTAAGCCCAGCACTGACCCTGAAAAGTAATTCTAAGCGTACTTACCAGTAACTTGTATTTCCTTCCATAGGAATCCATTGTGTGGTTTTTACCAGAAAAGTTTCTATGTGTCTATTTTTGAAACGTTCAAATATTTCTCTAAAATCAGCCGAACTACGAATTCCGATTTACGCACCTGTAATCAGGAGAGAACCCAGAGCTGCATCTTTTAGCCCAGCACAGACCCTAAAAAGTAATTCTAAGCATACTTACCAGTAACTTGTATTTCCTTCCATAGGAATCCATTGTGTGGTTTTCAGCAGACAATTTTCTAAGTGTCCATTTTTGAAACGTACAAATATTCCTCTAAAATCAACCAAACTACGAATTCTGATTTACTCACCTGTAATCAGGAGAGAACCCAGAGCTGCATCTTTTAGCCCAGCACAGACCCTGAAAAGTAATTCTAAGCGTACTTACCAGTAACTTGTATTTCCTTCCATAGGAATCCATTGTGTGGTTTTAAGCAGACAATTTTCTAAGTGTCCATTTTTGAAACGTACAAATATTCCTCTAAAATCAGTCAAACTAGGAATTCCGATTTACTCACCTGTTATCAGGAGAGAACCCAGGGCTGCAACTTTTAGCCCAGCACTGACCCTGAAAAGTAATTCTAAGCGTACTTACCAGTAACTTGTATTTCCTTCCATAGGAATCCATTGTGTTGTTTTAACCAGAAAATTTTCTGTGTCCATTTTTGAAACGTACAAATATTCCTCTAAAATCAGCCGAACTACGAATTCCGATTTACTCACCTGTAATCAGGAGAGAACCCAGAGCTGCATCTTTTAGCCCAGCACACACCCTGAAAAGTAATTCTAAGCGTACTTACCAGTAACTTGTATTTCCTTCCATAGGAATCCATTGTGTGGTTTTCACCAGACAAATTTCTAAGTGTCCATTTTTCAAACGTACATATATTCCTCTAAAATCAGCCGAACTACGAATTCCTATTTACTCACCTGTCATCAGGAGAGAACTCAGGGCTGCATCTTTTAGCCCAGCACAGACCCTGAAAAGTAATTCTAAGCGTACTTACCAGTAACTTGGATTTCCTTCCATAGGAATACATTGTGTGGTTTTCACCAGACAATTTTCTAAGTGTCCATTTTTGAAACGTACAAATATTCCTCTAAAATCAGCCAAACTACGTATTCTGATCAACTCACCTGTAATTAGGAGAGAACCCAGTGCTGCATCTTTTAGCCCAGCACAGACCCTGAAAAGTAACTCTAAGCGTATTTACCAGTAACTTGTATTTCCTTCCTTAGGAATACATTGTGTGGTTTTCACCAGAAAGTTTTCTGTGTCCATTTTTTAAACGTACAAATATTCCTCTAAAATCAGCCGAACTACGAATTCCGATTTACTCACCTGTTATCAGGAGAGAACCCAGGGCTGCATCTTTAAGCCCAGCACTGACCCTGAAAAGTAATTCTAAGCGTACTTACCAGTAACTTGTATTTCCTTCCATAGGAATCCATTGTGTGGTTTTCACCAGAAAAGTTTCTATGTGTCTATTTTTGAAACGTTCAAATATTTCTCTAAAATCAGCCGAACTACGAATTCCGATTTACGCACCTGTAATCAGGAGAGAACCCAGAGCTGCATCTTTTAGCCCAGCACAGACCCTGAAAAGTAATTCTAAGCATACTTACCAGTAACTTGTATTTCCTTCCATAGGAATCCATTGTGTGGTTTTCAGCAGACTATTTTCTAAGTGTCCATTTTTGAAACGTACAAATATTCCTCTAAAATCAACCAAACTACGAATTCAGATTTACTCACCTGTTATCAGGAAAGAACCCAGGGCTGCATCTTTTAGCCCAGCACTGACCCTGAAAAATAATTCTAAGCGTACTTACCAGTAACTTGTATTTCCTTCCATAGGAATCCATTGTGTGGTTTTCACCAGAACATTTTCTGTGTCCATTTTTGAAACGTACAAATATTCCTCTAAAATCAGCCGAACTACGAATTCCGATTTACTCACCTGTTATCAGGAGAGAACCCAGGGCTGCATCTTTTAGCCCAGCACTGACCCTGAAAAGTAATTCTAAGCGTACTTACCATTAACTTGTATTTCCTTCCATAGGAATCCATTGTGTGGTTTTCACCAGAAAAGTTTCTATGTGTCTATTTTTGAAACGTTCAAATATTTCTCTAAAATCAGCCGAACTACGAATTCCGATTTACGCACCTGTAATCAAGAGAGAACCCAGAGCTGCATCTTTTAGCCCAGCACACACCCTGAAAAGTAATTCTAAGCGTACTTACCAGTAACTTGTATTTCCTTCCATAGGAATCCATTGTGTGGTTTTCACCAGACAAATTTCTAAGTGTCCATTTTTCAAACGTACATATATTCCTCTAAAATCAGCCGAACTACGAATTCCTATTTACTCACCTGTCATCAGGAGAGAACTCAGGGCTGCATCTTTTAGCCCAGCACAGACCCTGAAAAGTAATTCTAAGCGTACTTACCAGTAACTTGGATTTCCTTCCATAGGAATCCATTGTGTGGTTTTCACCAGAAAATTTTCTGTGTCCATTTTTGAAACGTACAAATATTCCTCTAAAATCAGCTGAACTACGGATTCCGATTTACTCACCTGTTATCAGGAGAGAACCCAGGGCTGCATCTTTTAGCCCAGCACAGACCCTGAAAAGTAATTCTAAGCGTACTTACCAGTAACTTGTATTTCCTTCTATAGGAATACATTGTGTTGTTTTCACCAGAAAATTTTGTGTCCATTTTTTAAATGTACAAATATTCCTCTAAAATCAGCCAAACTACGAATTCCGATTTACTCACCTATTATCAAGAATGAACCAAGGGCTGCAATTTTTAGCCCAGCACTGACCCTGAAAAGTAATTATAAGCGTACTTACCAGTTACTTTTATTTCTCTCCATAGGAATACATTGTGTGGTTTTCACCAGAAAAATTTCTGTGTTCATTTTTGAAACGTACAAATATTCCTCTAAAATAAGCCGAACTACGAATTCTGATTTACTCACCTGTAATCAGGAGAGAACCCAGTGCTGCATCTTATAGCCCAGCACAGACCCTGAAAAGTATTTCTAAGCGTACTTACCAGTAACTTGTATTTCCTTCCATAGGAATCCATTGTGTGGTTTTCAGCAGACAATTTTCTAAGTGGCCATTTTTGAAACGTACAAATATTCCTCTAAAATCAGCCAAACTACAAATTCCGATTTACTCACCTGTTATCAGGAGAGAACCCAGGGCTGCATCTTTTAGCCCAGCACTGACCCTGAAAAGTAATTCTAAGCGTACTTACCAGTAACTTGTATTTTCTTCCATAGAAATCCATTGTGTGGTTTTCACCAGAAAATTTTCTGTGTCCATTTTTGAAACGTACAAATATTCCTCTAAAATCTGCCGAACTACGAATTCCGATTTACTCACCTGTTATCAGGAGAGAACCCAGGGCTGCATCTTTTAGCCCAGCACTGACCCTGAAAAGTAATTCTAAGCATACTTACCAGTAACTTGTATTTCCTTCCATAGGAATCCATTGTGTGGTTTTCACCAGAAAAGTTTCTACGTGTCCATTTTTGAACCGCACAAATATTCCTCTAAAATCAGCCGAACTACGAATTCTGATTTACTCACCTGTAATCAGGAGAGAACCCAGAGCTGCATCTTTTAGCCCAGCACTGACCCTGAAAAGTAATTCTAAGCGTACTTACCAGTAACTTGTATTTCCTTCCATAGGAATCCATTGTCTGGTTTTCACCAGAAAAGTTTCTACGTGTCTATTTTTGAAACATACAAATATTCCTCTAAAATCAGCCGAACTACGAATTCCGATTTACTCACCTGTAATCAGGAGAGAACCCAGAGCTGCATCTTTTAGCCCAGCACAGACCCTGAAAAGTAATTCTAAGCGTACTTACAAGTAACTTGTATTTCCTTCCATAGGAATCCATTGTGTGGTTTTCACCAGAAAAGTTTCTACGTGTCTATTTTTGAAACGTACAAATATTCCTCTAAAATCAGCCGAACTACGAATTTCGATTTACTCACCTGTAATCAGGAGAGAACCCAGAGCTGCATCTTTTAGCCCAGCACAGACCCTGAAAAGTAATTCAAAGCGTACTTACCAGTAACTTGTATTTCCTTCCATAGGAATCCATTGTGTGGTTTTCAGCAGACAATTTTCTAAGTGTCCATTTTTGAAACGTACAAATATTCCTCTAAAATCAGCCAAACTACGAATTCCGATTTACTCACCTGTTATCAGGAGAGAACCCAGGGCTGCAACTTTTAGCCCAGCACTGACCCTGAAAAGTAATTCTAAGCGTACTTACCAGTAACTTGTATTTCCTTCCATAGGAATCCATTGTGTGGTTTTCACCAGAAAATTTTCTGTGTCCATTTTTGAAACGTACAAATATTCCTCTAAAATCAGCCGAACTACGAATTCCGATTTACTCATCTGTTATCAGGAGAGAACCCAGGGCTGCATCTTTTAGCCCAGCACTGACCCTGAAAAGTAATTCTAAGCGTACTTACCAGTAACTTGTATTTCCTTCCATAGGAATCCATTGTGTGGTTTTCACCAGAAAAGTTTCTACGTGTCCATTTTTGAACCGCACAAATATTCCTTTAAAATCAGCCAAACTACGAATTCCGATTTACTCACCTGTTATCAGGAGAGAACCCAGGGCTGTATCTTTTAGCCCAGCACTGACCCTGAAAAGTAATTCTAAGCGTACTTACCAGTAACTTGTATTTCCTTCCATAGGAATCCATTGTGTGGTTTTCAGCAGAGAAGTTTCTATGTGTCTATTTTTGAAACGTACAAATATTTCTCTAAAATCAGCCGAACTACGAATTCCGATTTACTCAACCGGAATCAGGAGAGAACCCAGAGCTGCATCTTTTAGCCCAGCACAGACCCTGAAAAGTAATTCTACGCATACTTACCAGTAACTTGTATTTCCTTCCATAGGAATCCATTGTGTGGTTTTCAGCAGACAATTTTCTAAGTGTCCATTTTTGAAACGTACAAATATTCCTCTAAAATCAGCCAAACTACGAATTCCGATTTACTCACCTGTTATCAGGAGAGAACCCAGGGCTGCATCTTTTAGCCCAGCACTGACCCTGAAAAGTAATTCTAAGCGTACTTACCAGTAACTTGTATTTCCTTCCATAGGAATCCATTGTGTGGTTTTCACCAGAAAATTTTCTGTGTCCATTTTTCAAACGTACAAATATTCCTCTAAAATCAGCCGAACTACGAATTCCGATTTACTCACCTGTTATCAGGAGAGAACCCAGGGCTGCATCTTTTAGCCCAGCACTGACCCTGAAAAGTAATTCTAAGCGTACTTACCAGTAACTTGTATTTCCTTCCATAGGAATCCATTGTGTGGTTTTCACCAGAAAAGTTTCTACGTGTCCATTTTTGAACCGCACAAATATTCCTTTAAAATCAGCCAAACTACGAATTCTGATTTACTCACCTGTAATCAGGAGAGAACCCAGAGCTGCATCTTTTAGCCCAGCACTGACCCTGAAAAGTAATTCTAAGCATACTTACCAGTAACTTGTATTTCCTTCCATGGGAATCCATTGTGTGGTTTTCAGCAGAAAAGTTTCTGTGTGTCTATTTTTGAAACGTACAAATATTTCTCTAAAATCAGCCGAACTACGAATTCCGATTTACTCACCTGTAATCAGGAGAGAACCCAGAGCTGCATCTTTTAGCCCAGCACAGACCCTGAAAAGTAATTCTAAGCATACTTACCAGTAACTTGTATTTCCTTCCATAGGAATCCATTGTGTGGTTTTCAGCAGACAATTTTCTAAGTGTCCATTTTTGAAACGTACAAATATTCCTCTAAAATCAGCCAAACTACGAATTCCGATTTACTCACCTGTTATCAGGAGAGAACCCAGGGCTGCAACTTTTAGCCCAGCACTGACCCTGAAAAGTAATTCTAAGCATACTTACCAGTAACTTGTATTTCCTTCCATAGGAATCCATTGTGTGGTTTTCACCAGAAAATTTTCTGTGTCCATTTTTGAAACGTACAAATATTCCTCTAAAATCAGCCGAACTACGAATTCCAATTTACTCATCTGTTATCAGGAGAGAACCCAGGGCTGCATCTTTTAGCCCAGCACTGACCCTGAAAAGTAATTCTAAGCGTACTTACCAGTAACTTGTATTTCCTTCCATAGGAATCCATTGTGTGGTTTTCACCAGAAAAGTTTCTACGTGTCCATTTTTGAACCGCACAAATATTCCTCTAAAATCAGCCGAACTACGAATTCTGATTTACTCACCTGTAATCAGGAGAGAACCCAGAGCTGCATCTTTTAGCCCAGCACTGACCCTGAAAAGTAATTCTAAGCGTACTTACCAGTAACTTGTATTTCCTTCCATAGGAATCCATTGTGTGGTTTTCACCAGAAAAGTTTCTACGTGTCCATTTTTGAACCGCACAAATATTCCTCTAAAATCAGCCGAACTACGAATTCTGATTTACTCACCTGTAATCAGGAGAGAACCCAGAGCTGCATCTTTTAGCCCAGCACAGACCCTGAAAAGTAATTCTAAGCGTACTTACCAGTAACTTGTATTTCCTTCCATAGGAATCCATTGTGTGGTTTTAAGCAGACAATTTTCTAAGTGTCCATTTTTGAAACGTACAAATATTCCTCTAAAATCAGTCAAACTAGGAATTCCGATTTACTCACCTGTTATCAGGAGAGAACCCAGGGCTGCAACTTTTAGCCCAGCACTGACCCTGAAAAGTAATTCTAAGCGTACTTACCAGTAACTTGTATTTCCTTCCATAGGAATCCATTGTGTTGTTTTAACCAGAAAATTTTCTGTGTCCATTTTTGAAACGTACAAATATTCCTCTAAAATCAGCCGAACTACGAATTCCGATTTACTCACCTGTAATCAGGAGAGAACCCAGAGCTGCATCTTTTAGCCCAGCACACACCCTTAAAAGTAATTCTAAGCGTACTTACCAGTAACTTGTATTTCCTTCCATAGGAATCCATTGTGTGGTTTTCACCAGACAAATTTCTAAGTGTCCATTTTTCAAACGTACATATATTCCTCTAAAATCAGCCGAACTACGAATTCCTATTTACTCACCTGTCATCAGGAGAGAACTCAGGGCTGCATCTTTTAGCCCAGCACAGACCCTGAAAAGTAATTCTAAGCGTACTTACCAGTAACTTGGATTTCCTTCCATAGGAATACATTGTGTGGTTTTCACCAGACAATTTTCTAAGTGTCCATTTTTGAAACGTACAAATATTCCTCTAAAATCAGCCAAACTACGTATTCTGATCAACTCACCTGTAATTAGGAGAGAACCCAGTGCTGCATCTTTTAGCCCAGCACAGACCCTGAAAAGTAACTCTAAGCGTATTTACCAGTAACTTGTATTTCCTTCCTTAGGAATACATTGTGTGGTTTTCACCAGAAAGTTTTCTGTGTCCATTTTTTAAACGTACAAATATTCCTCTAAAATCAGCCGAACTACGAATTCCGATTTACTCACCTGTTATCAGGAGAGAACCCAGGGCTGCATCTTTAAGCCCAGCACTGACCCTGAAAAGTAATTCTAAGCGTACTTACCAGTAACTTGTATTTCCTTCCATAGGAATCCATTGTGTGGTTTTCACCAGAAAAGTTTCTATGTGTCTATTTTTGAAACGTTCAAATATTTCTCTAAAATCAGCCGAACTACGAATTCCGATTTACGCACCTGTAATCAGGAGAGAACCCAGAGCTGCATCTTTTAGCCCAGCACAGACCCTGAAAAGTAATTCTAAGCATACTTACCAGTAACTTGTATTTCCTTCCATAGGAATCCATTGTGTGGTTTTCAGCAGACAATTTTCTAAGTGTCCATTTTTGAAACGTACAAATATTCCTCTAAAATCAACCAAACTACGAATTCCGATTTACTCACCTGTTATCAGGAAAGAACCCAGGGCTGCATCTTTTAGCCCAGCACTGACCCTGAAAAATAATTCTAAGCGTACTTACCAGTAACTTGTATTTCCTTCCATAGGAATCCATTGTGTGGTTTTCACCAGAAAATTTTCTGTGTCCATTTTTGAAACGTACAAATATTCCTCTAAAATCAGCCGAACTACGAATTCCGATTTACTCACCTGTTATCAGGAGAGAACCCAGGGCTGCATCTTTTAGCCCAGCACTGACCCTGAAAAGTAATTCTAAGCGTACTTACCAGTAACTTGTATTTCCTTCCATAGGAATCCATTGTGTGGTTTTCACCAGAAAAGTTTCTACGTGTCCATTTTTGAACCGCACAAATATTCCTCTAAAATCAGCCTAACTACGAATTCTGATTTACTCACCTGTAATCAGGAGAGAACCCAGAGCTGCATCTTTTAGCCCAGCACTGACCCTGAAAAGTAATTTTAAGCGTACTTACCAGTAACTTGTATTTCCTTCCATAGGAATCCATTGTGTGGTTTTCACCAGAAAAGTTTCTACGTGTCTATTTTTGAAACGTACAAATATTCCTCTAAAATCAGCCGAACTACGAATTCCGATTTACTCACCTGTAATCAGGAGAGAACCCAGAGCTGCATCTTTTAGCCCAGCACAGACCCTGAAAAGTAATTCTAAGCGTACTTACCAGTAACTTGTATTTCCTTCCATAGGAATCCATTGTGTGGTTTTCAGCAGACAATTTTCTAAGTGTCCATTTTTGAAACGTACAAATATTCCTCTAAAATCAGCCAAACTACGAATTCCGATTTACTCACCTGTTATCAGGAGAGAACCCAGGGCTGCAACTTTTAGCCCAGCACTGACCCTGAAAAGTAATTCTAAGCATACTTACCAATAACTTGTATTTCCTTCCATAGGAATCCATTGTGTGGTTTTCACCAGAACATTTTCTGTGTCCATTTTTGAAACGTACAAATATTCCTCTAAAATCAGCCGAACTACGAATTCCGATTTACTCATCTGTTATCAGGAGAGAACCCAGGGCTGCATCTTTTAGCCCAGCACTGACCCTGAAAAGTAATTCTAAGCGTACTTACCAGTAACTTGTATTTCCTTCCATAGGAATCCATTGTGTGGTTTTCACCAGAAAAGTTTCTACGTGTCCATTTTTGAACCGCACAAATATTCCTTTAAAATCAGCCAAACTACGAATTCTGATTTACTCACCTGTAATCAGGAGAGAACCCAGAGCTGCATCTTTTAGCCCAGCACTGACCCTGAAAAGTAATTCTAAGCGTACTTACCAGTAACTTGTATTTCCTTCCATAGGAATCCATTGTGTGGTTTTCAGCAGAAAAGTTTCTGTGTGTCTATTTTTGAAACGTACAAATATTTCTCTAAAATCAGCCGAACTACGAATTCCGATTTACTCACCTGTAATCAGGAGAGAACCCAGTGCTGCATCTTATAGCCCAGCACAGACCCTGAAAAGTATTTCTAAGCGTACTTACCAGTAACTTGTATTTCCTTCCATAGGAATCCATTGTGTGGTTTTCAGCAGAAAAGTTTCTGTGTGTCTATTTTTGAAACGTACAAATATTCCTCTAAAATCAGCCAAACTACGAATTCCGATTTACTCACCTGTTATCAGGAGAGAACCCAGGGCTGCATCTTTTAGCCCAGCACAGACCCTGAAAAGTAATTCTAAGCGTACTTACCAGTAACTTGTATTTCCTTCCATAGGAATCCATTGTGTGGTTTTCAGCAGACAATTTTCTAAGTGTCCATTTTTGAAACGTACAAATATTCCTCTAAAATCAGCCAAACTACGAATTCCGATTTACTCACCTGTTATCAGGAGAGAACCCAGGGCTGCAACTTTTAGCCCAGCACTGACCCTGAAAAGTAATGCTAAGCATACTTACCAGTAACTTGTATTTCATTCCATAGGAATCCATTGTGTGGTTTTCACCAGAAAATTTTCTGTGTCCATTTTTGAAACGTACAAATATTCCTCTAAAATCAGCCGAACTACGAATTCCAATTTACTCATCTGTTATCAGGAGAGAACCCAGGGCTGCATCTTTTAGCCCAGCACTGACCCTGAAAAGTAATTCTAAGCGTACTTACCAGTAACTTGTATTTCCTTCCATAGGAGTCCATTGTGTGGTTTTCACCAGAAAAGTTTCTACGTGTCCATTTTTGAACCGCACAAATATTCCTCTAAAATCAGCCGAACTACGAATTCTGATTTACTCACCTGTAATCAGGAGAGAACCCAGAGCTGCAACTTTTAGCCCAGCACTGACCCTGAAAAGTAATTCTAAGCGTACTTACCAGTAACTTGTATTTCCTTCCATAGGAATCCATTGTGTGGTTTTCACCAGAAAAGTTTCTACGTGTCCATTTTTGAACCGCACAAATATTCCTCTAAAATCAGCCGAACTACGAATTCTGATTTACTCACCTGTAATCAGGAGAGAACCCAGAGCTGCATCTTTTAGCCCAGCACAGACCCTGAAAAGTAATTCTAAGCGTACTTACCAGTAACTTGTATTTCCTTCCATAGGAATCCATTGTGTGGTTTTAAGCAGACAATTTTCTAAGTGTCCATTTTTGAAACGTACAAATATTCCTCTAAAATCAGCCGAACTACGAATTCCGATTTACTCACCTGTTATCAGGAGAGAACCCAGGGCTGCATCTTTTAGCCCAGCACTGACCCTGAAAAGTAATTCTAAGCGTACTTACCATTAACTTGTATTTCCTTCCATAGGAATCCATTGTGTGGTTTTCACCAGAAAAGTTTCTATGTGTCTATTTTTGAATCGTTCAAATATTTCTCTAAAATCAGCCGAACTACGAATTCCGATTTACGCACCTGTAATCAAGAGAGAACCCAGAGCTGCATCTTTTAGCCCAGCACACACCCTGAAAAGTAATTCTAAGCGTACTTACCAGTAACTTGTATTTCCTTCCATAGGAATCCATTGTGTGGTTTTCACCAGACAAATTTCTAAGTGTCCATTTTTCAAACGTATATATATTCCTCTAAAATCAGCCGAACTACGAATTCCTATTTACTCACCTGTCATCAGGAGAAAACTCAGGGCTGCATCTTTTAGCCCAGCACAGACCCTGAAAAGTAATTCTAAGCGTACTTACCAGTAACTTGGATTTCCTTCCATAGGAATCCATTGTGTGGTTTTCACCAGAAAATTTTCTGTGTCCATTTTTGAAACGTACAAATATTCCTCTAAAATCAGCTGAACTACGGATTCCGATTTACTCACCTGTTATCAGGAGAGAACCCAGGGCTGCATCTTTTAGCCCAGCACAGACCCTGAAAAGTAATTCTAAGCGTACTTACCAGTAACTTGTATTTCCTTCCATAGGAATACATTGTGTTGTTTTCACCAGAAAATTTTGTGTCCATTTTTTAAATGTACAAATATTCCTCTAAAATCAGCCAAACTACGAATTCCGATTTACTCACCTATTATCAAGAATGAACCAAGGGCTGCAATTTTTAGCCCAGCACTGACCCTGAAAAGTAATTATAAGCGTACTTACCAGTTACTTTTATTTCCCTCCATAGGAATACATTGTGTGGTTTTCACCAGAAAAATTTCTGTGTTCATTTTTGAAACGTACAAATATTCCTCTAAAATAAGCCGAACTACGAATTCTGATTTACTCACCTGTAATCAGGAGAGAACCCAGTGCTGCATCTTATAGCCCAGCACAGACCCTGAAAAGTATTTCTAAGCGTACTTACCAGTAACTTGTATTTCCTTCCATAGGAATCCATTGTGTGGTTTTCAGCAGACAATTTTCTAAGTGGCCATTTTTGAAACGTACAAATATTCCTCTAAAATCAGCCAAACTACGAATTCCGATTTACTCACCTGTTATCAGGAGAGAACCCAGGGCTGCATCTTTTAGCCCAGCACTGACCCTGAAAAGTAATTCTAAGCGTACTTACCAGTAACTTGTATTTTCTTCCATAGAAATCCATTGTGTGGTTTTCACCAGAAAATTTTCTGTGTCCATTTTTGAAACGTACAAATATTCCTCTAAAATCTGCCGAACTACGAATTCCGATTTACTCACCTGTTATCAGGAGAGAACCCAGGGCTGCATCTTTTAGCCCAGCACAGACCCTGAAAAGTAATTCTAAGCGTACTTACCAGTAACTTGTATTTCCTTCTATAGGAATACATTGTGTTGTTTTCACCAGAAAATTTTGTGTCCATTTTTTAAATGTACAAATATTCCTCTAAAATCAGCCAAACTACGAATTCCGATTTACTCACCTATTATCAAGAATGAACCAAGGGCTGCAATTTTTAGCCCAGCACTGACCCTGAAAAGTAATTATAAGCGTACTTACCAGTTACTTTTATTTCCCTCCATAGGAATACATTGTGTGGTTTTCACCAGAAAAATTTCTGTGTTCATTTTTGAAACGTACAAATATTCCTCTAAAATAAGCCGAACTACGAATTCTGATTTACTCACCTGTAATCAGGAGAGAACCCAGTGCTGCATCTTATAGCCCAGCACAGACCCTGAAAAGTATTTCTAAGCGTACTTACCAGTAACTTGTATTTCCTTCCATAGGAATCCATTGTGTGGTTTTCAGCAGACAATTTTCTAAGTGGCCATTTTTGAAACGTACAAATATTCCTCTAAAATCAGCCAAACTACGAATTCCGATTTACTCACCTGTTATCAGGAGAGAACCCAGGGCTGCATCTTTTAGCCCAGCACTGACCCTGAAAAGTAATTCTAAGCGTACTTACCAGTAACTTGTATTTTCTTCCATAGAAATCCATTGTGTGGTTTTCACCAGAAAATTTTCTGTGTCCATTTTTGAAACGTGAAAATATTCCTCTAAAATCTGCCGAACTACGAATTCCGATTTACTCACCTGTTATCAGGAGAGAACCCAGGGCTGCATCTTTTAGCCCAGCACTGACCCTGAAAAGTAATTCTAAGCATACTTACCAGTAACTTGTATTTCCTTCCATAGGAATCCATTGTGTGGTTTTCACCAGAAAAGTTTCTACGTGTCCATTTTTGAACCGCACAAATATTCCTCTAAAATCAGCCGAACTACGAATTCTGATTTACTCACCTGTAATCAGGAGAGAACCCAGAGCTGCATCTTTTAGCCCAGCACTGACCCTGAAAAGTAATTCTAAGCGTACTTACCAGTAACTTGTATTTCCTTCCATAGGAATCCATTGTCTGGTTTTCACCAGAAAAGTTTCTACGTGTCTATTTTTGAAACATACAAATATTCCTCTAAAATCAGCCGAACTACGAATTCCGATTTACTCACCTGTAATCAGGAGAGAACCCAGAGCTGCATCTTTTAGCCCAGCACAGACCCTGAAAAGTAACTCTAAGCGTATTTACCAGTAACTTGTATTTCCTTCCTTAGGAATACATTGTGTGGTTTTCACCAGAAAATTTTCTGTGTCCATTTTTTAAACGTACAAATATTCCTCTAAAATCAGCCGAACTACGTATTCCGATTTACTCACCTGTTATCAGGAGAGAACCCAGGGCTGCATCTTTTAGCCCAGCACTGACCCTGAAAAGTAATTCTAAGCGTACTTACCAGTAACTTGTATTTCCTTCCATAGGAATCCATTGTGTGGTTTTCAGCAGAGAAGTTTCTACGTGTCTATTTTTGAAACGTACAAATATTTCTCTAAAATCAGCCGAACCACGAATTCCGATTTACTCAACCGGAATCAGGAGAGAACCCAGAGCTGCATCTTTTAGCCCAGCACAGACCCTGAAAAGTAATTCTACGCATACTTACCAGTAACTTGTATTTCCTTCCATAGGAATCCATTGTGTGGTTTTCAGCAGACAATTTTCTAAGTGTCCATTTTTGAAACGTACAAATATTCCTCTAAAATCAGCCAAACTACGAATTCCGATTTACTCACCTGTTATCAGGAGAGAACCCAGGGCTGCATCTTTTAGCCCAGCACTGACCCTGAAAAGTAATTCTAAGCGTACTTACCAGTAACTTGTATTTCCTTCCATAGGAATCCATTGTGTGGTTTTCACCAGAAAATTTTCTGTGTCCATTTTTCAAACGTACAAATATTCCTCTAAAATCAGCCGAACTACGAATTCCGATTTACTCACCTGTTATCAGGAGAGAACCCAGGGCTGCATCTTTTAGCCCAGCACTGACCCTGAAAAGTAATTCTAAGCGTACTTACCAGTAACTTGTATTTCCTTCCATAGGAATCCATTGTGTGGTTTTCACCAGAAAAGTTTCTACGTGTCCATTTTTGAACCGCACAAATATTCCTTTAAAATCAGCCAAAATACGAATTCTGATTTACTCACCTGTAATCAGGAGAGAACCCAGAGCTGCATCTTTTAGCCCAGCACTGACCCTGAAAAGTAATTCTAAGCATACTTACCAGTAACTTGTATTTCCTTCCATAGGAATCCATTGTGTGGTTTTCAGCAGAAAAGTTTCTGTGTGTCTATTTTTGAAACGTACAAATATTTCTCTAAAATCAGCCGAACTACGAATTCCGATTTACTCACCTGTAATCAGGAGAGAACCCAGAGCTGCATCTTTTAGCCCAGCACAGACCCTGAAAAGTAATTCTAAGCATACTTACCAGTAACTTGTATTTCCTTCCATAGGAATCCATTGTGTGGTTTTCAGCAGACAATTTTCTAAGTGTCCATTTTTGAAACGTACAAATATTCCTCTAAAATCAGCCAAACTACGAATTCCGATTTACTCACCTGTTATCAGGAGAGAACCCAGGGCTGCAACTTTTAGCCCAGCACTGACCCTGAAAAGTAATTCTAAGCATACTTACCAGTAACTTGTATTTCCTTCCATAGGAATCCATTGTGTGGTTTTCACCAGAAAATTTTCTGTGTCCATTTTTGAAATGTACAAATATTCCTCTAAAATCAGCCGAACTACGAATTCCAATTTACTCATCTGTTATCAGGAGAGAACCCAGGGCTGCATCTTTTAGCCCAGCACTGACCCTGAAAAGTAATTCTAAGCGTACTTACCAGTAACTTGTATTTCCTTCCATAGGAATCCATTGTGTGGTTTTCACCAGAAAAGTTTCTACGTGTCCATTTTTGAACCGCACAAATATTCCTCTAAAATCAGCCGAACTACGAATTATGATTTACTCACCTGTAATCAGGAGAGAACCCAGAGCTGCATCTTTTAGCCCAGCACTGACCCTGAAAAGTAATTCTAAGCGTACTTACCAGTAACTTGTATTTCCTTCCATAGGAATCCATTGTGTGGTTTTCACCAGAAAAGTTTCTACGTGTCCATTTTTGAACCGCACAAATATTCCTCTAAAATCAGCCGAACTACGAATTCTGATTTACTCACCTGTAATCAGGAGAGAACCCAGAGCTGCATCTTTTAGCCCAGCACAGACCCTGAAAAGTAATTCTAAGCATACTTACCAGTAACTTGTATTTCCTTCCATAGGAATCCATTGTGTGGTTTTCAGCAGACAATTTTCTAAGTGTCCATTTTTGAAACGTACAAATATTCCTCTAAAATCAACCAAACTACGAATTCCGATTTACTCACCTGTTATCAGGAAAGAACCCAGGGCTGCATCTTTTAGCCCAGCACTGACCCTGAAAAATAATTCTAAGCGTACTTACCAGTAACTTGTATTTCCTTCCATAGGAATCCATTGTGTGGTTTTCACCAGAAAATTTTCTGTGTCCATTTTTGAAACGTACAAATATTCCTCTAAAATCAGCCGAACTACGAATTCCGATTTACTCACCTGTTATCAGGAGAGAACCCAGGGCTGCATCTTTTAGCCCAGCACTGACCCTGAAAAGTAATTCTAAGCGTACTTACCAGTAACTTGTAATTCCTTCCATAGGAATCCATTGTGTGGTTTTCACCAGAAAAGTTTCTACGTGTCCATTTTTGAACCGCACAAATATTCCTCTAAAATCAGCCTAACTACGAATTCTGATTTACTCACCTGTAATCAGGAGAGAACCCAGAGCTGCATCTTTTAGCCCAGCACTGACCCTGAAAAGTAATTTTAAGCGTACTTACCAGTAACTTGTATTTCCTTCCATAGGAATCCATTGTGTGGTTTTCACCAGAAAAGTTTCTACGTGTCTATTTTTGAAACGTACAAATATTCCTCTAAAATCAGCCGAACTACGAATTCCGATTTACTCACCTGTAATCAGGAGAGAACCCAGAGCTGCATCTTTTAGCCCAGCACAGACCCTGAAAAGTAATTCTAAGCGTACTTACCAGTAACTTGTATTTCCTTCCATAGGAATCCATTGTGTGGTTTTCAGCAGACAATTTTCTAAGTGTCCATTTTTGAAATGTAAAAATATTCCTCTAAAATCAGCCAAACTACGAATTCCGATTTACTCACCTGTTATCAGGAGAGAACCCAGGGCTGCAACTTTTAGCCCAGCACTGACCCTGAAAAGTAATTCTAAGCATACTTACCAATAACTTGTATTTCCTTCCATAGGAATCCATTGTGTGGTTTTCACCAGAACATTTTCTGTGTCCATTTTTGAAACGTACAAATATTCCTCTAAAATCAGCCGAACTATGAATTCCGATTTACTCATCTGTTATCAGGAGAGAACCCAAGGGCTGCATCTTTTAGCCCAGCACTAACCCTGAAAAGTAATTCTAAGCGTACTTACCAGTAACTTGTATTTCCTTCCATAGGAATCCATTGTGGGGTTTTCACCAGAAAAGTTTCTACGTGTCCATTTTTGAACCGCACAAATATTCCTCTAAAATCAGCCGAACTACGAATTCTGATTTACTCACCTGTAATCAGGAGAGAACCCAGAGCTGCATCTTTTAGCCCAGCACTGACCCTGAAAAGTAATTCTAAGCGTACTTACCAGTAACTTGTATTTCCTTCCATAGGAATCCATTGTGTGGTTTTCACCAGAAAAGTTTCTACGTGTCCATTTTTGAACCGCACAAATATTCCTCTAAAATCAGCCGAACTACGAATTCAGATTTACTCACCTGTAATCAGGAGAGAACCCAGAGCTGCATCTTTAGCCCAGCACAGACCCTGAAAAGTAATTCTAAGCGTACTTACCAGTAACTTGTATTTCCTTCCATAGGAATCCATTGTGTGGTTTTCACCAGACAATTTTCTAAGTGTCCATTTTTCAAACGTACATATATTCCTCTAAAATCAGCCGAAGTACGAATTCCTATTTACTCACCTGTCATCAGGAGAGAACTCAGGGCTGCATCTTTTAGCCCAGCACAGACCCTGAAAAGCAATTCTAAGCGTACTTACCAGTAACTTGTATTTCCTTCCATAGGAATCCATTGTGTGGTTTTCACCAGACAATTTTCTAAGTGTCCATTTTTGAAACGTACAAATATTCCTCTAAAATCAGCCGAACTACGAATTCCAATTTACTCATCTGTTATCAGGAGAGAACCCAGGGCTGCATCTTTTAGCCCAGCACTGACCCTGAAAAGTAATTCTAAGCGTACTTACCAGTAACTTGTATTTCCTTCCATAGGAATCCATTGTGTGGTTTTCACCAGAAAAGTTTCTACGTGTCCATTTTTGAACCGCACAAATATTCCTCTAAAATCAGCCGAACTACGAATTCTGATTTACTCACCTGTAATCAGGAGAGAACCCAGAGCTGCATCTTTTAGCCCAGCACTGACCCTGAAAAGTAATTCTAAGCGTACTTACCAGTAACTTGTATTTCCTTCCATAGGAATCCATTGTGTGGTTTTCACCAGAAAAGTTTCTACGTGTCCATTTTTGAACCGCACAAATATTCCTCTAAAATCAGCCGAACTACGAATTCTGATTTACTCACCTGTAATCAGGAGAGAACCCAGAGCTGCATCTTTTAGCCCAGCACAGACCCTGAAAAGTAATTCTAAGCGTACTTACCAGTAACTTGTATTTCCTTCCATAGGAATCCATTGTGTGGTTATAAGCAGACAATTTTCTAAGTGTCCATTTTTGAAATGTACAAATATTCCTCTAAAATCAGTCAAACTAGGAATTCCGATTTACTCACCTGTTATCAGGAGAGAACCCAGGGCTGCAACTTTTAGCCCAGCACTGACCCTGAAAAGTAATTCTAAGCGTACTTACCAGTAACTTGTATTTCCTTCCATAGGAATCCATTGTGTTGTTTTAACCAGAAAATTTTCTGTGTCCATTTTTGAAACGTACAAATATTCCTCTAAAATCAGCCGAACTACGAATTCCGATTTACTCACCTGTAATCAGGAGAGAACCCAGAGCTGCATCTTTTAGCCCAGCACACACCCTGAAAAGTAATTCTAAGCGTACTTACCAGTAACTTGTATTTCCTTCCATAGGAATCCATTGTGTGGTTTTCACCAGACAAATTTCTAAGTGTCCATTTTTCAAACGTACATATATTCCTCTAAAATCAGCCGAACTACGAATTCCTATTTACTCACCTGTCATCAGGAGAGAACTCAGGGCTGCATCTTTTAGCCCAGCACAGACCCTGAAAAGTAATTCTAAGCGTACTTACCAGTAACTTGGATTTCCTTCCATAGGAATACATTGTGTGGTTTTCACCAGACAATTTTCTAAGTGTCCATTTTTGAAACGTACAAATATTCCTCTAAAATCAGCCAAACTACGTATTCTGATTAACTCACCTGTAATTAGGAGAGAACCCAGTGCTGCATCTTTTAGCCCAGCACAGACCCTGAAAAGTAACTCTAAGCGTATTTACCAGTAACTTGTATTTCCTTCCTTAGGAATACATTGTGTGGTTTTCACCAGAAAATTTTCTGTGTCCATTTTTTAAACGTACAAATATTCCTCTAAAATCAGCCGAACTACGAATTCCGATTTACTCACCTGTTATCAGGAGAGAACCCAGGGCTGCATCTTTAAGCCCAGCACTGACCCTGAAAAGTAATTCTAAGCGTACTTACCAGTAACTTGTATTTCCTTCCATAGGAATCCATTGTGTGGTTTTCACCAGAAAAGTTTCTATGTGTCTATTTTTGAAACGTTCAAATATGTCTCTAAAATCAGCCGAACTACGAATTCCGATTTACGCACCTGTAATCAGGAGAGAACCCAGAGCTGCATCTTTTAGCCCAGCACAGACCCTGAAAAGTAATTCTAAGCATAATTACCAGTAACTTGTATTTCCTTCCATAGGAATCCATTGTGTGGTTTTCAGCAGACAATTTTCTAAGTGTCCATTTTTGAAACGTACAAATATTCCTCTAAAATCAACCAAACTACGAATTCCGATTTACTCACCTGTTATCAGGAGAGAACCCAGGGCTGCATCTTTTAGCCCAGCACTGACCCTGAAAAATAATTCTAAGCGTACTTACCAGTAACTTGTATTTCCTTCCATAGGAATCCATTGTGTGGTTTTCACCAGAAAATTTTCTGTGTCCATTTTTGAAACGTACAAATATTCCTCTAAAATCAGCCGAACTACGAATTCCGATTTACTCACCTGTTATCAGGAGAGAACCCAGGGCTGAATCTTTTAGCCCAGCACTGACCCTGAAAAGTAATTCTAAGCGTACTTACCAGTAACTTGTATTTCCTTCCATAGGAATCCATTGTGTGGTTTTCACCAGAAAAGTTTCTACGTGTCCATTTTTGAACCGCACAAATATTCCTCTAAAATCAGCCGAACTACGAATTCTGATTTACTCACCTGTAATCAGGAGAGAACCCAGAGCTGCATCTTTTAGCCCAGCACTGACCCTGAAAAGTAATTCTAAGCGTACTTACCAGTAACTTGTATTTCCTTCCATAGGAATACATTGTGTGGTTTTCACCAGAAAAGTTTCTACGTGTCTATTTTTGAAACGTACAAATATTCCTCTAAAATCAGCCGAACCACGAATTCCGATTTACTCACCTGTAATCAGGAGAGAACCCAGAGCTGCATCTTTTAGCCCAGCACAGACCCTGAAAAGTAATTCTAAGCGTACTTACCAGTAACTTGTATTTCCTTCCATAGGAATCCATTGTGTGGTTTTCAGCAGACAATTTTCTAAGTGTCCATTTTTGAAACGTACAAATATTCCTCTAAAATCAGCCAAACTACGAATTCCGATTTACTCACCTGTTATCAGGAGAGAACCCAGGGCTGCAACTTTTAGCCCAGCACTGACCCTGAAAAGTAATTCTAAGCATACTTACCAATAACTTGTATTTCCTTCCATAGGAATCCATTGTGTGGTTTTCACCAGAACATTTCTGTGTCCATTTTTGAAACGTACAAATATTCCTCTAAAATCAGCCGAACTATGAATTCCGATTTACTCATCTGTTATCAGGAGAGAACCCAAGGGCTGCATCTTTTAGCCCAGCACTAACCCTGAAAAGTAATTCTAAGCGTACTTACCAGTAACTTGTATTTCCTTCCATAGGAATCCATTGTGTGGTTTTCACCAGAAAAGTTTCTACGTGTCCATTTTTGAACCGCACAAATATTCCTCTAAAATCAGCCGAACTACGAATTCTGATTTACTCACCTGTAATCAGGAGAGAACCCAGAGCTGCATCTTTTAGCCCAGCACTGACCTTGAAAAGTAATTCTAAGCGTACTTACCAGTAACTTGTATTTCCTTCCATAGGAATCCATTGTGTGGTTTTCACCAGACAATTTTCTAAGTGTCCATTTTTGAAACGTACAAATATTCCTCTAAAATCAGCTGAACTACGAATTCCGATTTACTCACCTGTAATTAGGAGAGAACCCAGTGCTGCATCTTTTAGCCCAGCACAGAGCCTGAAAAGTAATTCTAAGCGTACCTACCAGTAACTTTTATTTCTTGCCAGAGGAATCCATTGTGTGGTTTTCACCAGAACATTTTCTGTGTCCATTTTTGAAATGTACATATATTCCTCTAAAATCAGCTGAACTACGAATTCCGATTTACTCACCTGTAATTAGGAGAGAACCCAGTGCTGCATCTTTTAGCCCAGCACAGAGCCTGAAAAGTAATTCTAAGCGTACCTACCAGTAACTTTTATTTCCTGCCAGAGGAATCCATTGTGTGGTTTTCACCAGAACATTTTCTGTGTCCATTTTTGAAATGTACATATATTCCTCTAAAATCAGCCGAACTACAAATTCCGATTTACTCACCTGTCATCAGGAGAGAACTCAGGGCTGCATCTTTTAGCCCAGCACAGACCCTGAAAAGTAATTCTAAGCATACTTACCAGTAACTTGGACTTCCTTCCATAGGAATACATTGTGTGGTTTTCACCAGACAATTTTCTAAGCGTCCATTTTTGAAAGGTACAAATATTCCTCTAAAATCAGCCGAACTAAGAATTCCGATTCACTCACATGTAATTAGGAGAGAACCCAGTGCTGCATCTTTTAGCCCAGCACTGATCCTGAAAAGTAATTCTAAGCATACTTACCAGTAACTTCTACTTCCTTCCATAGGAATCCATTGTGTGGTTTTCACCAGAAAAGTTTCTGTGTCCATTTTTGAAATGTACAAATATTCCTCTAAAATCAGCCGAACTACAAATTCCGATTTACTCACCTGTAATCGGGAGAGAACCTAGTGCTGAATCTTTTGGCCCAGCACAGACCCTGAAAAGTAATTCTAAGCGTACTTACCAGTAACTTGTTTTTCCTTCCATAGGAATCCATTGTGTGGTTTTCACCAGAAAATTTTCTGTGTCCATTTTTGAAACGTGAAAATATTCCTCTAAAATAAGCCGAACTACGAATTCCGATTTACTCACCTGTTATCAGGAGAGAACCCAGGGCTGCATCTTTTAGCCCAGCACTGACCCTGAAAAGTAATTCTAAGCATACTTACCAGTTACTTGTATTTCCTTCCATAGGAATCCATTCTGTGGTTTTCACCAGAAATGTTTCTACGTGTCTGTTTTTGAAACGTACAAATATTCCTCTAAACTCAGCCAAACCACGAATTCCGATTTACTCACCTGTAATCAGGAGAGAACCCAGAGCTGCATCTTTTAGCCCAGCACAGACCCTGAAAAGTAATTCTAAGTGTACTTACCAGTAACTTGTATTTCCTTCCATAGGAATCCATTGTGTGGTTTTCACCAGACAATTTTCTAAGTGTCCATTTTTGAAACGTACATATATTCCTCTAAAATCAGCCGAACTACGAATTCCGATTTACTCACCTGTCATCAGGAAATAACTCAGGGCTGCATCTTTTAGCCCAGCACAGACCCTGAAAAGTAATTCTAAGCGTACTTACCAGTAACTTGGATTTCCTTTCATAGGAATACATTGTGTGGTTTTCACCAGACAATTTTCTAAGTGTCCATTTTTGAAAGGTACAAATATTCCTCTAAAATCAGCCGAACTAAGAATTCTGATTCACTCACATGTAATTAGGAGAGAACCCAGAGCTGCATCTTTTAGCCCAGCACTGACCCTGAAAAGTAATTCTAAGCGTACTTACCAGTAACTTGTATTTCCTTCCATAGGAATCCATTGTCTGGTTTTCACCAGAAAAGTTTCTATGTGTCTATTTTTGAAACGTACAAATATTCCTCTAAAATCAGCCGAACTACGAATTCCGATTTACTCACCTGTAATCAGGAGAGAACCCAGAGCTGCATCTTTTAGCCCAGCACAGACCCTGAAAAGTAATTCTAAGCGTACGTACCAGTAACTTGTATTTCCTTCCATAGGAATCCATTGTGTGGTTTTCAGCAGACAATTTTCTAAGTGTCCATTTTTGAAACGTACAAATATTCCTCTAAAATCAGCCAAACTACGAATTCCGATTTACTCACCTGTTATCAGGAGAGAACCCAGGGCTGCAACTTTTAGCCCAGCACTGACCCTGAAAAGTAATTCTAAGCATACTTACCAGTAACTTGTATTTCCTTCCATAGGAATCCATTGTGTGGTTTTCACCAGAACATTTTCTGTGTCCATTTTTGAAACGTACAAATATTCCTCTAAAATCAGCCGAACTACGAATTCCGATTTACTCATCTGTTATCAGGAGAGAACCCAAGGGCTGCATCTTTTAGCCCAGCACGGACCCTGAAAAGTAATTCTAAGCGTACTTACCAGTAACTTGTATTTCCTTCCATAAGAATCCATTGTGTGGTTTTCACCAGAACAGTTTCTACGTGTCCATTTTTGAACCGCACAAATATTCCTCTAAAATCAGCCGAACTACGAATTCAGATTTACTCACCTGTAATCAGGAGAGAACCCAGAGCTGCATCTTTTAGCCCAGCACAGACCCTGAAAAGTAATTCTAAGCGTACTGACCAGTAACTTCTATTTCCTTCCATAGGAATCCATAGTGTGGTTTTCACCAGACAATTTTCTAAGTGTCCATTTTTCAAACGTACATATATTCCTCTAAAATCAGCCGAACTACGAATTCCTATTTACTCACCTGTCATCAGGAGAGAACTCAGGGCTGCATCTTTTAGCCCAGCACAGACCCTGAAAAGTAATTCTAAGCGTACTTACCAGTAACTTGTATTTCCTTCCATACGAATCCTTTGTGTGGTTTTCACCAGACAATTTTCTAAGTGTCCATTTTTGAAACGTACAAATATTCCTCTAAAATCAGCTGAACTACGAATTCCGATTTACTCACCTGTAATTAGGAGAGAACCCAGTGCTGCATCTTTTAGCCCAGCACAGAGCCTGAAAAGTAATTCTAAGCGTACCTACCAGTAACTTTTATTTCCTGCCAGAGGAATCCATTGTGTGGTTTTCACCAGAAAATTTTCTGTGTCCATTTTTGAAACGTACAAATATACCTCTAAAATCAGCCGAACTACGGATTCCGATTTACTCACCTGTTATCAGGAGAGAACCCAGGGCTGCATCTTTTAGCCCAGCACAGACCTTGAAAAGTAATTCTAAGCGTACTTACCAGTAACTTGTATTTCCTTCTATAGGAATACATTGTGTTGTTTTCACCAGAAAATGTTGTGTCCATTTTTTAAACGTACAAATATTCCTCTAAAATCAGCTGAACTACGAATTCCGATTTACTCATCTGTAATTAGGAGAGAACCCAGTGCTGCATCTTTTAGCCCAGCACAGAGCCTGAAAAGTAATTCTAAGCGTACCTACCAGTAACTTGTATTTCCTTCCATAGGAATCCATTGTGCGGTTTTCACCAGACAATTTTCTAAGTGTCCATTTTTGAAACGTACATATATTCCTCTAAAATCAGCCGAACTACGAATTCCGATTTACTCACCTGTCATCAGGAGAGAACTCAGGGCTGCATCTTTTAGCCCAGCACAGACCCTGAAAAGTAATTCTCAGCGTACTTACCAGTAACTTGGATTTCCTTCCATAGGAATCCATTGTGTGGTTTTCACCAGAAAATTTTCTGTGTCCATTTTTGAAACGTACAAATATTCCTCTAAAATCAGCCGAACTACGAATTCCGATTTACTCACCTGTTATCAGGAGAGAACCCAGGGCTGCATCTTTTAGCCCAGCACTGACCCTGAAAAGTAATTCTAAGCGTACTTACCAGTAACTTGTATTTCCTTCCATAGGAATCCATTGTGTGGTTTTCACCAGAAAAGTTTCTACCTGTCCATTTTTGAACCGCACAAATATTCCTCTAAAATCAGCCGAACTACGAACTCTGATTTACTCACCTGTAATCAGGAGAGAACCCAGAGCTGCATCTTTTAGCCCAGCACTGACCCTGAAAAGTAATTCTAAGCGTACTTACCAGTAACTTGTATTTCCTTCCATAGGAATCCATTGTGTGGTTTTCACCAGAAAAGTTTCTACGTGTCTATTTTTGAAACGTACAAATATTCCTCTAAAATCAGCCGAACTACGAATTCCGATTTACTCACCTGTAATCAGGAGAGAACCCAGAGCTGCATCTTTTAGCCCAGCACAGACCCTGAAAAGTAATTCAAAGCGTACTTACCAGTAACTTGTATTTCCTTCCATAGGAATCCATTGTGTGGTTTTCAGCAGACAATTTTCGAAGTGTCCATTTTTGAAACGTACAAATATTCCTCTAAAATCAGCCAAACTACGAATTCCGATTTACTCACCTGTTATCAGGAGAGAACCCAGGGCTGCAACTTTTAGCCCAGCACTGACCCTGAAAAGTAATTCTAAGCGTACTTACCAGTAACTTGTATTTCCTTCCATAGGAATCCATTGTGTGGTTTTCACCAGAAAATTTTCTGTGTCCATTTTTGAAACGTACAAATATTCCTCTAAAATCAGCCGAACTACGAATTCCGATTTACTCATCTGTTATCAGGAGAGAACCCAGGGCTGCATCTTTTAGCCCAGCACTGACCCTGAAAAGTAATTCTAAGCGTACTTACCAGTAACTTGTATTTCCTTCCATAGGAATCCATTGTGTGGTTTTCACCAGAAAAGTTTCTACGTGTCCATTTTTGAACCGCACAAATATTCCTTTAAAATCAGCCAAACTACGAATTCTGATTTACTCACCTGTAATCAGGAGAGAACCCAGAGCTGCATCTTTTAGCCCAGCACTGACCCTGAAAAGTAATTCTAAGCGTACTTACCAGTAACTTGTATTTCCTTCCATAGGAATCCATTGTGTGGTTTTCAGCAGAAAAGTTTCTGTGTGTCTATTTTTGAACCGCACAAATATTCCTCTAAAATCAGCCGAACTACGAATTCTGATTTACTCACCTGTAATCAGGAGAGAACCCAGAGCTGCATCTTTTAGCCCAGCACAGACCCTGAAAAGTAATTCTAAGCGTACTTACCAGTAACTTGTATTTCCTTCCATAGGAATCCATTGTGTGGTTTTAAGCAGACAATTTTCTAAGTGTCCATTTTTGAAACGTACAAATATTCCTCTAAAATCAGCCAAACTACGTATTCTGATTAACTCACCTGTAATTAGGAGAGAACCCAGTGCTGCATCTTTTAGCCCAGCACAGACCCTGAAAAGTAATTCTAAGCGTACTTACCGGTAACTTGTATTTCCTTCCATAGGAATCCATTGTGTGGTTTTCACCAGACAAATTTCTAAGTGTCCATTTTTCAAACGTACATATATTCCTCTAAAATCAGCCGAACTACGAATTCCTATTTACTCACCTGTCATCAGGAGAGAACTCAGGGCTGCATCTTTTAGCCCAGCACAGACCCTGAAAAGTAATTCTAAGCGTACTTACCAGTAACTTGGATTTCCTTCCATAGGAATACATTGTGTGGTTTTCACCAGACAATTTTCTAAGTGTCCATTTTTGAAACGTACAAATATTCCTCTAAAATCAGCCAAACTACGTATTCTGATTAACTCACCTGTAATTAGGAGAGAACCCAGTGCTGCATCTTTTAGCCCAGCACAGACCCTGAAAAGTAACTCTAAGCGTATTTACCAGTAACTTGTATTTCCTTCCTTAGGAATACATTGTGTGGTTTTCACCTGAAAATTTTCTGTGTCCATTTTTCAAACGTACAAATATTCCTCTAAAATCAGCCGAACTACGAATTCCGATTTACTCACCTGTTATCAGGAGAGAACCCAGGGCTGCATCTTTAAGCCCAGCACTGACCCTGAAAAGTAATTCTAAGCATACTTACCAGTAACTTGTATTTCCTTCCATAGGAATCCATTGTGTGGTTTTCACCAGAAAAGTTTCTATGTGTCTATTTTTGAAACGTTCAAATATTTCTCTAAAATCAGCCGAACTACGAATTCCGATTTACGCACCTGTAATCAGGAGAGAACCCAGAGCTGCATCTTTTAGCCCAGCACAGACCCTGAAAAGTAATTCTAAGCATACTTACCAGTAACTTGTATTTCCTTCCATAGGAATCCATTGTGTGGTTTTCAGCAGACAATTTTCTAAGTGTCCATTTTTGAAACGTACAAATATTCCTCTAAAATCAACCAAACTACGAATTCCGATTTACTCACCTGTTATCAGGAGAGAACCCAGGGCTGCATCTTTTAGCCCAGCACTGACCCTGAAAAATAATTCTAAGCGTACTTACCAGTAACTTGTATTTCCTTCCATAGGAATCCATTGTGTGGTTTTCACCAGAAAATTTTCTGTGTCCATTTTTGAAACGTACAAATATTCCTCTAAAATCAGCCAAACTACGAATTCCGATTTACTCACCTGTTATCAGGAGAGAACCCAGGGCTGCATCTTTTAGCCCAGCACTGACCCTGAAAAGTAATTCTAAGCGTACTTACCAGTAACTTGTATTTCCTTCCATAGGAATCCATTGTGTGGTTTTCACCAGAAAAGTTTCTACGTGTCCATTTTTGAACCGCACAAATATTCCTCTAAAATCAGCCGAACTACGAACTCTGATTTACTCACCTGTAATCAGGAGAGAACCCAGAGCTGCATCTTTTAGCCCAGCACTGACCCTGAAAAGTAATTCTAAGCGTACTTACCAGTAACTTGTATTTCCTTCCATAGGAATCCATTGTGTGGTTTTCACCAGAAAAGTTTCTACGTGTCTATTTTTGAAACGTACAAATATTCCTCTAAAATCAGCCGAACTACGAATTCCGATTTACTCACCTGTAATCAGGAGAGAACCCAGAGCTGCATCTTTTAGCCCAGCACAGACCCTGAAAAGTAATTCAAAGCGTACTTACCAGTAACTTGTATTTCCTTCCATAGGAATCCATTGTGTGGTTTTCAGCAGACAATTTTCGAAGTGTCCATTTTTGAAACGTACAAATATTCCTCTAAAATCAGCCAAACTACGAATTCCGATTTACTCACCTGTTATCAGGAGAGAACCCAGGGCTGCAACTTTTAGCCCAGCACTGACCCTGAAAAGTAATTCTAAGCGTACTTACCAGTAACTTGTATTTCCTTCCATAGGAATCCATTGTGTGGTTTTCACCAGAAAATTTTCTGTGTCCATTTTTGAAACGTACAAATATTCCTCTAAAATCAGCCGAACTACGAATTCCGATTTACTCATCTGTTATCAGGAGAGAACCCAGGGCTGCATCTTTTAGCCCAGCACTGACCCTGAAAAGTAATTCTAAGCGTACTTACCAGTAACTTGTATTTCCTTCCATAGGAATCCATTGTGTGGTTTTCACCAGAAAAGTTTCTACGTGTCCATTTTTGAACCGCACAAATATTCCTTTAAAATCAGCCAAACTACGAATTCTGATTTACTCACCTGTAATCAGGAGAGAACCCAGAGCTGCATCTTTTAGCCCAGCACTGACCCTGAAAAGTAATTCTAAGCGTACTTACCAGTAACTTGTATTTCCTTCCATAGGAATCCATTGTGTGGTTTTCAGCAGAAAAGTTTCTGTGTGTCTATTTTTGAACCGCACAAATATTCCTCTAAAATCAGCCGAACTACGAATTCTGATTTACTCACCTGTAATCAGGAGAGAACCCAGAGCTGCATCTTTTAGCCCAGCACAGACCCTGAAAAGTAATTCTAAGCGTACTTACCAGTAACTTGTATTTCCTTCCATAGGAATCCATTGTGTGGTTTTAAGCAGACAATTTTCTAAGTGTCCATTTTTGAAACGTACAAGTATTCCTCTAAGATCAGTCAAACTAGGAATTCCGATTTACTCACCTGTTATCAGGAGAGAACCCAGGGCTGCAACTTTTAGCCCAGCACTGACCCTGAAAAGTAATTCTAAGCGTACTTACCAGTAACTTGGATTTCCTTCCATAGGAATACATTGTGTGGTTTTCACCAGACAATTTTCTAAGTGTCCATTTTTGAAACGTACAAATATTCCTCTAAAATCAGCCAAACTACGTATTCTGATTAACTCACCTGTAATTAGGAGAGAACCCAGTGCTGCATCTTTTAGCCCAGCACAGACCCTGAAAAGTAATTCTAAGCGTACTTACCAGTAACTTGTATTTCCTTCCATAGGAATCCATTGTGTGGTTTTCACCAGACAAATTTCTAAGTGTCTATTTTTCAAACGTACATATATTCCTCTAAAATCAGCCGAACTACGAATTCCTATTTACTCACCTGTCATCAGGAGAGAACTCAGGGCTGCATCTTTTAGCCCAGCACAGACCCTGAAAAGTAATTCTAAGCGTACTTACCAGTAACTTGGATTTCCTTCCATAGGAATACATTGTGTGGTTTTCACCAGACAATTTTCTAAGTGTCCATTTTTGAAACGTACAAATATTCCTCTAAAATCAGCCAAACTACGTATTCTGATTAACTCACCTGTAATTAGGAGAGAACCCAGTGCTGCATCTTTTAGCCCAGCACAGACCCTGAAAAGTAACTCTAAGCGTATTTACCAGTAACTTGTATTTCCTTCCTTAGGAATACATTGTGTGGTTTTCACCAGAAAATTTTCTGTGTCCATTTTTCAAACGTACAAATATTCCTCTAAAATCAGCCGAACTACGAATTCAGATTTACTCACCTGTAATCAGGAGAGAACCCAGAGCTGCATCTTTTAGCCCAGCACAGACCCTGAAAAGTAATTCTAAGCGTACTGACCAGTAACTTCTATTTCCTTCCATAGGAATCCATAGTGTGGTTTTCACCAGACAATTTTCTAAGTGTCCATTTTTCAAACGTACATATATTCCTCTAAAATCAGCCGAACTACGAATTCCTATTTACTCACCTGTCATCAGGAGAGAACTCAGGGCTGCATCTTTTAGCCCAGCACAGACCCTGAAAAGTAATTCTAAGCGTACTTACCAGTAACTTGTATTTCCTTCCATACGAATCCTTTGTGTGGTTTTCACCAGACAATTTTCTAAGTGTCCATTTTTGAAACGTACAAATATTCCTCTAAAATCAGCTGAACTACGAATTCCGATTTACTCACCTGTAATTAGGAGAGAACCCAGTGCTGCATCTTTTAGCCCAGCACAGAGCCTGAAAAGTAATTCTAAGCGTACCTACCAGTAACTTTTATTTCCTGCCAGAGGAATCCATTGTGTGGTTTTCACCAGAAAATTTTCTGTGTCCATTTTTGAAACGTACAAATATACCTCTAAAATCAGCCGAACTACGGATTCCGATTTACTCACCTGTTATCAGGAGAGAACCCAGGGCTGCATCTTTTAGCCCAGCACAGACCTTGAAAAGTAATTCTAAGCGTACTTACCAGTAACTTGTATTTCCTTCTATAGGAATACATTGTGTTGTTTTCACCAGAAAATGTTGTGTCCATTTTTTAAACGTACAAATATTCCTCTAAAATCAGCTGAACTACGAATTCCGATTTACTCATCTGTAATTAGGAGAGAACCCAGTGCTGCATCTTTTAGCCCAGCACAGAGCCTGAAAAGTAATTCTAAGCGTACCTACCAGTAACTTGTATTTCCTTCCATAGGAATCCATTGTGCGGTTTTCACCAGACAATTTTCTAAGTGTCCATTTTTGAAACGTACATATATTCCTCTAAAATCAGCCGAACTACGAATTCCGATTTACTCACCTGTCATCAGGAGAGAACTCAGGGCTGCATCTTTTAGCCCAGCACAGACCCTGAAAAGTAATTCTCAGCGTACTTACCAGTAACTTGGATTTCCTTCCATAGGAATCCATTGTGTGGTTTTCACCAGAAAATTTTCTGTGTCCATTTTTGAAACGTACAAATATTCCTCTAAAATCAGCCGAACTACGAATTCCGATTTACTCACCTGTTATCAGGAGAGAACCCAGGGCTGCATCTTTTAGCCCAGCACTGACCCTGAAAAGTAATTCTAAGCGTACTTACCAGTAACTTGTATTTCCTTCCATAGGAATCCATTGTGTGGTTTTCACCAGAAAAGTTTCTACCTGTCCATTTTTGAACCGCACAAATATTCCTCTAAAATCAGCCGAACTACGAACTCTGATTTACTCACCTGTAATCAGGAGAGAACCCAGAGCTGCATCTTTTAGCCCAGCACTGACCCTGAAAAGTAATTCTAAGCGTACTTACCAGTAACTTGTATTTCCTTCCATAGGAATCCATTGTGTGGTTTTCACCAGAAAAGTTTCTACGTGTCTATTTTTGAAACGTACAAATATTCCTCTAAAATCAGCCGAACTACGAATTCCGATTTACTCACCTGTAATCAGGAGAGAACCCAGAGCTGCATCTTTTAGCCCAGCACAGACCCTGAAAAGTAATTCAAAGCGTACTTACCAGTAACTTGTATTTCCTTCCATAGGAATCCATTGTGTGGTTTTCAGCAGACAATTTTCGAAGTGTCCATTTTTGAAACGTACAAATATTCCTCTAAAATCAGCCAAACTACGAATTCCGATTTACTCACCTGTTATCAGGAGAGAACCCAGGGCTGCAACTTTTAGCCCAGCACTGACCCTGAAAAGTAATTCTAAGCGTACTTACCAGTAACTTGTATTTCCTTCCATAGGAATCCATTGTGTGGTTTTCACCAGAAAATTTTCTGTGTCCATTTTTGAAACGTACAAATATTCCTCTAAAATCAGCCGAACTACGAATTCCGATTTACTCATCTGTTATCAGGAGAGAACCCAGGGCTGCATCTTTTAGCCCAGCACTGACCCTGAAAAGTAATTCTAAGCGTACTTACCAGTAACTTGTATTTCCTTCCATAGGAATCCATTGTGTGGTTTTCACCAGAAAAGTTTCTACGTGTCCATTTTTGAACCGCACAAATATTCCTTTAAAATCAGCCAAACTACGAATTCTGATTTACTCACCTGTAATCAGGAGAGAACCCAGAGCTGCATCTTTTAGCCCAGCACTGACCCTGAAAAGTAATTCTAAGCGTACTTACCAGTAACTTGTATTTCCTTCCATAGGAATCCATTGTGTGGTTTTCAGCAGAAAAGTTTCTGTGTGTCTATTTTTGAAACGCACAAATATTCCTCTAAAATCAGCCGAACTACGAATTCTGATTTACTCACCTGTAATCAGGAGAGAACCCAGAGCTGCATCTTTTAGCCCAGCACAGACCCTGAAAAGTAATTCTAAGCGTACTTACCAGTAACTTGTATTTCCTTCCATAGGAATCCATTGTGTGGTTTTAAGCAGACAATTTTCTAAGTGTCCATTTTTGAAACGTACAAATATTCCTCTAAAATCAGCCAAACTACGTATTCTGATTAACTCACCTGTAATTAGGAGAGAACCCAGTGCTGCATCTTTTAGCCCAGCACAGACCCTGAAAAGTAATTCTAAGCGTACTTACCGGTAACTTGTATTTCCTTCCATAGGAATCCATTGTGTGGTTTTCACCAGACAAATTTCTAAGTGTCCATTTTTCAAACGTACATATATTCCTCTAAAATCAGCCGAACTACGAATTCCTATTTACTCACCTGTCATCAGGAGAGAACTCAGGGCTGCATCTTTTAGCCCAGCACAGACCCTGAAAAGTAATTCTAAGCGTACTTACCAGTAACTTGGATTTCCTTCCATAGGAATACATTGTGTGGTTTTCACCAGACAATTTTCTAAGTGTCCATTTTTGAAACGTACAAATATTCCTCTAAAATCAGCCAAACTACGTATTCTGATTAACTCACCTGTAATTAGGAGAGAACCCAGTGCTGCATCTTTTAGCCCAGCACAGACCCTGAAAAGTAACTCTAAGCGTATTTACCAGTAACTTGTATTTCCTTCCTTAGGAATACATTGTGTGGTTTTCACCTGAAAATTTTCTGTGTCCATTTTTCAAACGTACAAATATTCCTCTAAAATCAGCCGAACTACGAATTCCGATTTACTCACCTGTTATCAGGAGAGAACCCAGGGCTGCATCTTTAAGCCCAGCACTGACCCTGAAAAGTAATTCTAAGCGTACTTACCAGTAACTTGTATTTCCTTCCATAGGAATCCATTGTGTGGTTTTCACCAGAAAAGTTTCTATGTGTCTATTTTTGAAACGTTCAAATATTTCTCTAAAATCAGCCGAACTACGAATTCCGATTTACGCACCTGTAATCAGGAGAGAACCCAGAGCTGCATCTTTTAGCCCAGCACAGACCCTGAAAAGTAATTCTAAGCATACTTACCAGTAACTTGTATTTCCTTCCATAGGAATCCATTGTGTGGTTTTCAGCAGACAATTTTCTAAGTGTCCATTTTTGAAACGTACAAATATTCCTCTAAAATCAACCAAACTACGAATTCCGATTTACTCACCTGTTATCAGGAGAGAACCCAGGGCTGCATCTTTTAGCCCAGCACTGACCCTGAAAAATAATTCTAAGCGTACTTACCAGTAACTTGTATTTCCTTCCATAGGAATCCATTGTGTGGTTTTCACCAGAAAATTTTCTGTGTCCATTTTTGAAACGTACAAATATTCCTCTAAAATCAGCCAAACTACGAATTCCGATTTACTCACCTGTTATCAGGAGAGAACCCAGGGCTGCATCTTTTAGCCCAGCACTGACCCTGAAAAGTAATTCTAAGCGTACTTACCAGTAACTTGTATTTCCTTCCATAGGAATCCATTGTGTGGTTTTCACCAGAAAAGTTTCTACGTGTCCATTTTTGAACCGCACAAATATTCCTCTAAAATCAGCCGAACTACGAACTCTGATTTACTCACCTGTAATCAGGAGAGAACCCAGAGCTGCATCTTTTAGCCCAGCACTGACCCTGAAAAGTAATTCTAAGCGTACTTACCAGTAACTTGTATTTCCTTCCATAGGAATCCATTGTGTGGTTTTCACCAGAAAAGTTTCTACGTGTCTATTTTTGAAACGTACAAATATTCCTCTAAAATCAGCCGAACTACGAATTCCGATTTACTCACCTGTAATCAGGAGAGAACCCAGAGCTGCATCTTTTAGCCCAGCACAGACCCTGAAAAGTAATTCAAAGCGTACTTACCAGTAACTTGTATTTCCTTCCATAGGAATCCATTGTGTGGTTTTCAGCAGACAATTTTCGAAGTGTCCATTTTTGAAACGTACAAATATTCCTCTAAAATCAGCCAAACTACGAATTCCGATTTACTCACCTGTTATCAGGAGAGAACCCAGGGCTGCAACTTTTAGCCCAGCACTGACCCTGAAAAGTAATTCTAAGCGTACTTACCAGTAACTTGTATTTCCTTCCATAGGAATCCATTGTGTGGTTTTCAGCAGACAATTTTCTAAGTGTCCATTTTTGAAACGTACAAATATTCCTCTAAAATCAGCCAAACTACGAATTCCGATTTACTCATCTGTTATCAGGAGAGAACCCAGGGCTGCATCTTTTAGCCCAGCACTGACCCTGAAAAGTAATTCTAAGCGTACTTACCAGTAACTTGTATTTCCTTCCATAGGAATCCATTGTGTGGTTTTCACCAGAAAAGTTTCTACGTGTCCATTTTTGAACCGCACAAATATTCCTTTAAAATCAGCCAAACTACGAATTCTGATTTACTCACCTGTAATCAGGAGAGAACCCAGAGCTGCATCTTTTAGCCCAGCACTGACCCTGAAAAGTAATTCTAAGCGTACTTACCAGTAACTTGTATTTCCTTCCATAGGAATCCATTGTGTGGTTTTCAGCAGAAAAGTTTCTGTGTGTCTATTTTTGAACCGCACAAATATTCCTCTAAAATCAGCCGAACTACGAATTCTGATTTACTCACCTGTAATCAGGAGAGAACCCAGAGCTGCATCTTTTAGCCCAGCACAGACCCTGAAAAGTAATTCTAAGCGTACTTACCAGTAACTTGTATTTCCTTCCATAGGAATCCATTGTGTGGTTTTAAGCAGACAATTTTCTAAGTGTCCATTTTTGAAACGTACAAGTATTCCTCTAAGATCAGTCAAACTAGGAATTCCGATTTACTCACCTGTTATCAGGAGAGAACCCAGGGCTGCAACTTTTAGCCCAGCACTGACCCTGAAAAGTAATTCTAAGCGTACTTACCAGTAACTTGGATTTCCTTCCATAGGAATACATTGTGTGGTTTTCACCAGACAATTTTCTAAGTGTCCATTTTTGAAACGTACAAATATTCCTCTAAAATCAGCCAAACTACGTATTCTGATTAACTCACCTGTAATTAGGAGAGAACCCAGTGCTGCATCTTTTAGCCCAGCACAGACCCTGAAAAGTAATTCTAAGCGTACTTACCAGTAACTTGTATTTCCTTCCATAGGAATCCATTGTGTGGTTTTCACCAGACAAATTTCTAAGTGTCTATTTTTCAAACGTACATATATTCCTCTAAAATCAGCCGAACTACGAATTCCTATTTACTCACCTGTCATCAGGAGAGAACTCAGGGCTGCATCTTTTAGCCCAGCACAGACCCTGAAAAGTAATTCTAAGCGTACTTACCAGTAACTTGGATTTCCTTCCATAGGAATACATTGTGTGGTTTTCACCAGACAATTTTCTAAGTGTCCATTTTTGAAACGTACAAATATTCCTCTAAAATCAGCCAAACTACGTATTCTGATTAACTCACCTGTAATTAGGAGAGAACCCAGTGCTGCATCTTTTAGCCCAGCACAGACCCTGAAAAGTAACTCTAAGCGTATTTACCAGTAACTTGTATTTCCTTCCTTAGGAATACATTGTGTGGTTTTCACCAGAAAATTTTCTGTGTCCATTTTTCAAACGTACAAATATTCCTCTAAAATCAGCCGAACTACGAATTCCGATTTACTCACCTGTTATCAGGAGAGAACCCAGGGCTGCATCTTTAAGCCCAGCACTGACCCTGAAAAGTAATTCTAAGCGTACTTACCAGTAACTTGTATTTCCTTCCATAGGAATCCATTGTGTGGTTTTCACCAGAAAAGTTTCTATGTGTCTATTTTTGAAACGTTCAAATATTTCTCTAAAATCAGCCGAACTACGAATTCCGATTTACGCACCTGTAATCAGGAGAGAACCCAGAGCTGCATCTTTTAGCCCAGCACAGACCCTGAAAAGTAATTCTAAGCATACTTACCAGTAACTTGTATTTCCTTCCATAGGAATCCATTGTGTGGTTTTCAGCAGACAATTTTCTAAGTGTCCATTTTTGAAACGTACAAATATTCCTCTAAAATCAACCAAACTACGAATTCCGATTTACTCACCTGTTATCAGGAGAGAACCCAGGGCTGCATCTTTTAGCCCAGCACTGACCCTGAAAAATAATTCTAAGCGTACTTACCAGTAACTTGTATTTCCTTCCATAGGAATCCATTGTGTGGTTTTCACCAGAAAATTTTCTGTGTCCATTTTTGAAACGTACAAATATTCCTCTAAAATCAGCCAAACTACGAATTCCGATTTACTCACCTGTTATCAGGAGAGAACCCAGGGCTGCATCTTTTAGCCCAGCACTGACCCTGAAAAGTAATTCTAAGCGTACTTACCAGTAACTTGTATTTCCTTCCATAGGAATCCATTGTGTGGTTTACACCAGAAAAGTTTCTACGTGTCCATTTTTGAACCGCACAAATATTCCTCTAAAATCAGCCGAACTACGAATTCTGATTTACTCACCTGTAATCAGGCGAGAACCCAGAGCTGCATCTTTTAGCCCAGCACTGACCCTGAAAAGTAATTCTAAGCGTACTTACCAGTAACTTGTATTTCCTTCCATAGGAATCCATTGTGTGGTTTTCACCAGAAAAGTTTCTACGTGTCTATTTTTGAAACGTACAAATATTCCTCTAAAATCAGCCGAACTACGAATTCCGATTTACTCACCTGTAATCAGGAGAGAACCCAGAGCTGCATCTTTTAGCCCAGCACAGACCCTGAAAAGTAATTCTAAGCGTACTTACCAGTAACTTGTATTTCCTTCCATAGGAATCCATTGTGTGGTTTTCAGCAGACAATTTTCTAAGTGTCCATTTTTGAAACGTACAAATATTCCTCTAAAATCAGCCAAACTACGAATTCCGATTTACTCACCTGTTATCAGGAGAGAACCCAGGGCTGCATCTTTTAGCCCAGCACTGACCCTGAAAAGTAATTCTAAGCGTACTTACCAATACCTTGTATTTCCTTCCATAGGAATCCATTGTGTGGTTTTCACCAGAACATTTTCTGTGTCCATTTTTGAAACGTACAAATATTCCTCTAAAATCAGCCGAACTATGAATTCCGATTTACTCATCTGTTATCAGGAGAGAACCCAAGGGCTGCATCTTTTAGCCCAGCACTAACCCTGAAAAGTAATTCTAAGCGTACTTACCAGTAACTTGTATTTCCTTCCATAGGAATCCATTGTGTGGTTTTCACCAGAAAAGTTTCTACGTGTCCATTTTTGAACCGCACAAATATTCCTCTAAAATCAGCCGAACTACGAATTCTGATTTACTCACCTGTAATCAGGAGAGAACCCAGAGCTGCATCTTTTAGCCCAGCACTGACCCTGAAAAGTAATTCTAAGCGTACTTACCAGTAACTTGTATTTCCTTCCATAGGAATCCATTGTGTGGTTTTCACCAGAAAAGTTTCTACGTGTCCATTTTTGAACCGCACAAATATTCCTCTAAAATCAGCCAAACTACGAATTCAGATTTACTCACCTGTAATTAGGAGAGAACCCAGAGCTGCATCTTTAGCCCAGCACAGATCCTGAAAAGTAATTCTAAGCGTACTTACCAGTAACTTGTATTTCCTTCCATAGGAATCCATTGTGTGGTTTTCACCAGACAATTTTCTAAGTGTCCATTTTTCAAACGTACATATATTCCTCTAAAATCAGCCGAAGTACGAATTCCTATTTACTCACCTGTCATCAGGAGAGAACTCAGGGCTGCATCTTTTAGCCCAGCACAGACCCTGAAAAGTAATTCTAAGCGTACTTACCAGTAACTTTTATTTCCTGCCAGAGGAATCCATTGTGTGGTTTTCACCAGAAAATTTTCTGTGTCCATTTTTGAAACGTACAAATATACCTCTAAAATCAGCCGAACTACGGATTCCGATTTACTCACCTGTTATCAGGAGAGAACCCAGGGCTGCATCTTTTAGCCCAGCACAGACCCTGAAAAGTAATTCTAAGCGTACTTACCAGTAACTTGTATTTCCTTCTATAGGAATACATTGTGTTGTTTTCACCAGAAAATGTTGTGTCCATTTTTTAAACGTACAAATATTCCTCTAAAATCAGCTGAACTACGAATTCCGATTTACTCACCTGTAATTAGGAGAGAACCCAGTGCTGCATCTTTTAGCCCAGCACAGAGCCTGAAAAGTAATTCTAAGCGTACCTACCAGTAACTTTTACTTCCTGCCAGAGGAATCCATTGTGTGGTTTTCACCAGAAAATTTTCTGTGTCCATTTTTGAAATGTACATATATTCCTCTAAAATCAGCCGAACTACAAATTCCGATTTACTCACCTGTCATCAGGAGAGAACTCAGGGCTGCATCTTTTAGCCCAGCACAGACCCTGAAAAGTAATTCTAAGCATACTTACCAGTAACTTGGACTTCCTTCCATAGGAATACATTGTGTGGTTTTCACCAGACAATTTTCTAAGTGTCCATTTTTGAAAGGTACAAATATTCCTCTAAAATCAGCCGAACTAAGAATTCCGATTCACTCACATGTAATTAGGAGAGAACCCAGTGCTGCATCTTTTAGCCCAGCACTGATCCTGAAAAGTAATTCTAAGCATACTTACCAGTAACTTCTACTTCCTTCCATAGGAATCCATTGTGTGTTTTTCACCAGAAAAGTTTCTGTGTCCGTTTTTGAAACGTACAAATATTCCTCTAAAATCAGCCGAACTACAAATTCCGATTTACTCACCTGTAATCGGGAGAGAACCTAGTGCTGAATCTTTTGGCCCAGCACAGACCCTGAAAAGTAATTCTAAGCGTACTTACCAGTAACTTGTTTTTCCTTCCATAGGAATCCATTGTGTGGTTTTCACCAGAAAATTTTCTGTGTCCATTTTTGAAACGTGAAAATATTCCTCTAAAATCAGCCGAACTACGAATTCCGATTTACTCACCTGTTATCAGGAGAGAACCCAGGGCTGCATCATTTAGCCCAGCACTGACCCTGAAAAGTAATTCTAAGCATACTTACCAGTTACTTGTATTTCCTTCCATAGGAATCCATTCTGTGGTTTTCACCAGAAATGTTTCTACGTGTCTATTTTTGAAACGTACAAATATTCCTCTAAACTCAGCCAAACCACGAATTCCGATTTACTCACCTGTAATCAGGAGAGAAGCCAGAGCTGCATCTTTTAGCCCAGCACAGACCCTGAAAAGTAATTCTAAGCGTACTTACCAGTAACTTGTATTTCCTTCCATAGGAATCCATTGTGTGGTTTTCACCAGACAATTTTCTAAGTGTCCATTTTTGAAACGTACATATATTCCTCTAAAATCAGCCGAACTACGAATTCCGATTTACTCACCTGTCATCAGGAAATAACTCAGGGCTGCATCTTTTAGCCCAGCACAGACCCTGAAAAGTAATTCTAAGCGTACTTACCAGTAACTTGTATTTCCTTCCATAGGAATCCATTGTGTGGTTTTCACCAGAAAAGTTTCTACGTGTCCATTTTTGAACCGCACAAATATTCCTTTAAAATCAGCCAAACTACGAATTCTGATTTACTCACCTGTAATCAGGAGAGAACCCAGAGCTGCATCTTTTAGCCCAGCACTGACCCTGAAAAGTAATTCTAAGCGTACTTACCAGTAACTTGTATTTCCTTCCATAGGAATCCATTGTGTGGTTTTCAGCAGAAAAGTTTCTGTGTGTCTATTTTTGAACCGCACAAATATTCCTCTAAAATCAGCCGAACTACGAATTCTGATTTACTCACCTGTAATCAGGAGAGAACCCAGAGCTGCATCTTTTAGCCCAGCACAGACCCTGAAAAGTAATTCTAAGCGTACTTACCAGTAACTTGTATTTCCTTCCATAGGAATCCATTGTGTGGTTTTAAGCAGACAATTTTCTAAGTGTCCATTTTTGAAACGTACAAATATTCCTCTAAGATCAGTCAAACTAGGAATTCCGATTTACTCACCTGTTATCAGGAGAGAACCCAGGGCTGCAACTTTTAGCCCAGCACTGACCCTGAAAAGTAATTCTAAGCGTACTTACCAGTAACTTGGATTTCCTTCCATAGGAATACATTGTGTGGTTTTCACCAGACAATTTTCTAAGTGTCCATTTTTGAAACGTACAAATATTCCTCTAAAATCAGCCAAACTACGTATTCTGATTAACTCACCTGTAATTAGGAGAGAACCCAGTGCTGCATCTTTTAGCCCAGCACAGACCCTGAAAAGTAATTCTAAGCGTACTTACCAGTAACTTGTATTTCCTTCCATAGGAATCCATTGTGTGGTTTTCACCAGACAAATTTCTAAGTGTCTATTTTTCAAACGTACATATATTCCTCTAAAATCAGCCGAACTACGAATTCCTATTTACTCACCTGTCATCAGGAGAGAACTCAGGGCTGCATCTTTTAGCCCAGCACAGACCCTGAAAAGTAATTCTAAGCGTACTTACCAGTAACTTGGATTTCCTTCCATAGGAATACATTGTGTGGTTTTCACCAGACAATTTTCTAAGTGTCCATTTTTGAAACGTACAAATATTCCTCTAAAATCAGCCAAACTACGTATTCTGATTAACTCACCTGTAATTAGGAGAGAACCCAGTGCTGCATCTTTTAGCCCAGCACAGACCCTGAAAAGTAATTCTAAGCGTACTTACCAGTAACTTGTATTTCCTTCCATAGGAATCCATTGTGTGGTTTTCACCAGACAAATTTCTAAGTGTCTATTTTTCAAACGTACATATATTCCTCTAAAATCAGCCGAACTACGAATTCCTATTTACTCACCTGTCATCAGGAGAGAACTCAGGGCTGCATCTTTTAGCCCAGCACAGACCCTGAAAAGTAATTCTAAGCGTACTTACCAGTAACTTGGATTTCCTTCCATAGGAATACATTGTGTGGTTTTCACCAGACAATTTTCTAAGTGTCCATTTTTGAAACGTACAAATATTCCTCTAAAATCAGCCAAACTACGTATTCTGATTAACTCACCTGTAATTAGGAGAGAACCCAGTGCTGCATCTTTTAGCCCAGCACAGACCCTGAAAAGTAACTCTAAGCGTATTTACCAGTAACTTGTATTTCCTTCCTTAGGAATACATTGTGTGGTTTTCACCAGAAAATTTTCTGTGTCCATTTTTCAAACGTACAAATATTCCTCTAAAATCAGCCGAACGACGAATTCCGATTTACTCACCTGTTATTAGGAGAGAACCCAGGGCTGCATCTTTAAGCCCAGCACTGACCCTGAAAAGTAATTCTAAGCGTACTTACCAGTAACTTGTATTTCCTTCCATAGGAATCCATTGTGTGGTTTTCACCAGAAAAGTTTCTATGTGTCTATTTTTGAAACGTTCAAATATTTCTCTAAAATCAGCCGAACTACGAATTCCGATTTACGCACCTGTAATCAGGAGAGAACCCAGAGCTGCATCTTTTAGCCCAGCACAGACCCTGAAAAGTAATTCTAAGCATACTTACCAGTAACTTGTATTTCCTTCCATAGGAATCCATTGTGTGGTTTTCAGCAGACAATTTTCTAAGTGTCCATTTTTGAAACGTACAAATATTCCTCTAAAATCAACCAAACTACGAATTCCGATTTACTCACCTGTTATCAGGAGAGAACCCAGGGCTGCATCTTTTAGCCCAGCACTGACCCTGAAAAATAATTCTAAGCGTACTTACCAGTAACTTGTATTTCCTTCCATAGGAATCCATTGTGTGGTTTTCACCAGAAAATTTTCTGTGTCCATTTTTGAAACGTACAAATATTCCTCTAAAATCAGCCAAACTACGAATTCCGATTTACTCACCTGTTATCAGGAGAGAACCCAGGGCTGCATCTTTTAGCCCAGCACTGACCCTGAAAAGTAATTCTAAGCGTACTTACCAGTAACTTGTATTTCCTTCCATAGGAATCCATTGTGTGGTTTACACCAGAAAAGTTTCTACGTGTCCATTTTTGAACCGCACAAATATTCCTCTAAAATCAGCCGAACTACGAATTCCGATTTACTCACCTGTCATCAGGAGAGAACTCAGGGCTGCATCTTTTAGCCCAGCACAGACCCTGAAAAGTAATTCTCAGCGTACTTACCAGTAACTTGGATTTCCTTCCATAGGAATCCATTGTGTGGTTTTCACCAGAAAATTTTCTGTGTCCATTTTTGAAACGTACAAATATTCCTCTAAAATCAGCCGAACTACGAATTCCGATTTACTCACCTGTTATCAGGAGAGAACCCAGGGCTGCATCTTTTAGCCCAGCACTGACCCTGAAAAGTAATTCTACGCGTACTTACCAGTAACTTGTATTTCCTTCCATAGGAATCCATTGTGTGGTTTTCACCAGAAAAGTTTCTACGTGTCCATTTTTGAACCGTACAAATATTCCTCTAAAATCAGCCGAACTACGAACTCTGATTTACTCACCTGTAATCAGGAGAGAACCCAGAGCTGCATCTTTTAGCCCAGCACTGACCCTGAAAAGTAATTCTAAGCGTACTTACCAGTAACTTGTATTTCCTTCCATAGGAATCCATTGTGTGGTTTTCACCAGAAAAGTTTCTACGTGTCTATTTTTGAAACGTACAAATATTCCTCTAAAATCAGCCGAACTACGAATTCCAATTTACTCACCTGTAATCAGGAGAGAACCCAGAGCTGCATCTTTTAGCCCAGCACAGACCCTGAAAAGTAATTCAAAGCGTACTTACCAGTAACTTGTATTTCCTTCCATAGGAATCCATTGTGTGGTTTTCAGCAGACAATTTTCTAAGTGTCCATTTTTGAAACGTACAAATATTCCTCTAAAATCAGCCAAACTACGAATTCCGATTTACTCACCTGTTATCAGGAGAGAACCTAGGGCTGCAACTTTTAGCCCAGCACTGACCCTGAAAAGTAATTCTAAGCGTACTTACCAGTAACTTGTATTTCCTTCCATAGGAATCCATTGTGTGGTTTTCACCAGAAAATTTTCTGTGTCCATTTTTGAAACGTACAAATATTCCTCTAAAATCAGCCGAACTACGAATTCCGATTTACTCATCTGTTATCAGGAGAGAACCCAAGGGCTGCATCTTTTAGCCCAGCACTAACCCTGAAAAGTAATTCTAAGCGTACTTACCAGTAACTTGTATTTCCTTCCATAGGAATCCATTGTGTGGTTTTCACCAGAAAAGTTTCTACGTGTCCATTTTTGAACCGCACAAATATTCCTCTAAAATCAGCCGAACTACGAATTCTGATTTACTCACCTGTAATCAGGAGAGAACCCAGAGCTGCATCTTTTAGCCCAGCACTGACCCTGAAAAGTAATTCTAAGCGTACTTACCAGTAACTTGTATTTCCTTCCATAGGAATCCATTGTGTGGTTTTCACCAGAAAAGTTTCTACGTGTCCATTTTTGAACCGCACAAATATTCCTCTAAAATCAGCCGAACTATGAATTCAGATTTACTCACCTGTAATCAGGAGAGAACCCAGAGCTGCATCTTTTAGCCCAGCACAGACCCTGAAAAGTAATTCTAAGCGTACTTACCAGTAACTTGTATTTCCTTCCATAGGAATCCATTGTGTGGTTTTCACCAGACAATTTTCTAAGTGTCCATTTTTCAAACGTACATATATTCCTCTAAAATCAGCCGAAGTACGAATTCCTATTTACTCACCTGTCATCAGGAGAGAACTCAGGGCTGCATCTTTTAGCCCAGCACAGACCCTGACAAGTAATTCTAAGCGTACTTACCAGTAACTTGTATTTCCTTCCATAGGAATCCATTGTGTGGTTTTCACCAGACAATTTTCTAAGTGTCCATTTTTGAAACGTACAAATATTCCTCTAAAATCAGCTGAACTACGAATTCCGATTTACTCACCTGTAATTAGGAGAGAACCCAGTGCTGCATCTTTTAGCCCAGCACAGAGCCTGAAAAGTAATTCTAAGCGTACCTACCAGTAACTTTTATTTCCTGCCAGAGGAATCCATTGTGTGGTTTTCACCAGAAAATGTTCTGTGTCCATTTTTGAAACGTACAAATATTCCTCTAAAATCAGCCGAACTACGGATTCCGATTTACTCACCTGTTATCAGGAGACAACCCAGGGCTGCATCTTTTAGCCCAGCACAGACCCTGAAAAGTAATTCTAAGCGTACTTACCAGTAACTTGTATTTCCTTCTATAGGAATACATTGTGTTGTTTTCACCAGAAAATTTTGTGTCCATTTTTTAAACGTACAAATATTCCTCTAAAATCAGCTGAACTACGAATTCCGATTTACTCACCTGTAATTAGGAGAGAACCCAGTGCTGCATCTTTTAGCCCAGCACAGAGCCTGAAAAGTAATTCTAAGCGTACCTACCAGTAACTTTTATTTCCTGCCAGAGGAATCCATTGTGTGGTTTTCACCAAAAACTTTTCTGTGTCCATTTTTGAAACGTACATATATTCCTCTAAAATCAGCCGAACTACAAATTCCGATTTACTCACCTGTCATCAGGAGAGAACTCAGGGCTGCATCTTTTAGCCCAGCACAGACCCTGAAAAGTAATTCTAAGCATACTTACCAGTAACTTGGACTTCCTTCCATAGGAATACATTGTGTGGTTTTCACCAGACAATTTTCTAAGTGTCCATTTTTGAAAGGTACAAATATTCCTCTAAAATCAGCCGAACTAAGAATTCCGATTCACTCACATGTAATTAGGAGAGAACCCAGTGCTGAATCTTTTGGCCCAGCACAGACCCTGAAAAGTAATTCTAAGCGTACTTACCAGTAACTTGTTTTTCCTTCCATAGGAATCCATTGTGTGGTTTTCACCAGAAAATTTTCTGTGTCCATTTTTGAAACGTACATATATTCCTCTAAAATCAGCCGAACTACGAATTCCGATTTACTCACCTGTCATCAGGAAATAACTCAGGGCTGCATCTTTTAGCCCAGCACAGACCCTGAAAAGTAATTCTAAGCGTACTTACCAGTAACTTGGATTTCCTTTCACAGGAATACATTGTGTGGTTTTCACCAGACAATTTTCTAAGTGTCCATTTTTGAAAGGTACAAATATTCCTCTAAAATCAGCCGAACTAAGAATTCCGATTCACTCACATGTAATTAGGAAAGAACCCAGAGCTGCATCTTTTAGCCCAGCACTGACCCTGAAAAGTAATTCTAAGCGTACTTACCAGTAACTTGTATTTCCTTCCATAGGAATCCATTGTGTGGTTTTCACCAGAAAAGTTTCTATGTGTCTATTTTTGAAACGTACAAATATTCCTCTAAAATCAGCCGAACTACGAATTCCGATTTACTCACCTGTAATCAGGAGAGAACCCAGAGCTGCATCTTTTAGCCCAGCACAGACCCTGAAAAGTAATTCTAAGCGTACTTACCAGTAACTTGTATTTCCTTCCATAGGAATCCATTGTGTGGTTTTCAGCAGACAATTTTCTAAGTGTCCATTTTTGAAACGTACAAATATTCCTCTAAAATCAGCCAAACTACGAATTCCGATTTACTCACCTGTTATCAGGAGAGAACCCAGGGCTGCAACTTTTAGCCCAGCACTGACCCTGAAAAGTAATTCTAAGCATACTTACCAGTAACTTGTATTTCCTTCCATAGGAATCCATTGTGTGGTTTTCACCAGAAATTTTTCGGTGTCCATTTTTGAAACGTACAAATATTCCTCTAAAATCAGCCGAACTACGAATTCCGATTTACTCATCTGTTATCAGGAGAGAACCCAAGGGCTGCATCTTTTAGCCCAGCACTGACCCTGAAAAGTAATTCTAAGTGTACTTACCAGTAACTTGTATTTCCTTCCATAGGAGTCCATTGTGTGGTTTTCACCAGAAAAGTTTCTACGTGTCCATTTTTGAACCGCACAAATATTCCTCTAAAATCAGCCGAACTACGAATTCTGATTTACTCACCTGTAATCAGGAGAGGACCCAGAGCTGCATCTTTTAGCCCAGCACTGACCCTGAAAAGTAATTCTAAGCGTACTTACCAGTAACTTGTATTTCCTTCCATAGGAATCCATTGTGTGGTTTTCACCAGAACAGTTTCTACGTGTCCATTTTTGAACCGCACAAATATTCCTCTTAAATCAGCCAAACCACGAATTCAGATTTACTCACCTGTAATCAGGAGAGAACCCAGAGCTGCATCTTTTAGCCCAGCACAGACCCTGAAAAGTAATTCTAAGCGTACTTACCAGTAACTTGTATTTCCTTCCATAGGAATCCATTGTGTGGTTTTCACCAGACAATTTTCTAAGTGTCCATTTTTTAAACGTACAAATATTCCTCCAAAATCAGCCGAACTACGAATTCCGATTTACTCACCTGTAATCAGGAGAGAACCCAGGGCTGCATCTTTTAGCCCAGCACTGACCCTGAAAAGTAATTCTAAGCGTACTTACCAGTAACTTGTATTTCCCTCCATAGGAATCCATTGTGTGGTTTTCACCAGAAAAGTTTCCACGTGTCCATTTTTGAACCGCACAAATATTCCTCTAAGATCAGCCAAACTACGAATTACGATTTACTCACCTGTAATCAGGAGAGAACCCAGAGCTGCATCTTTTAGCCCAGCACTGACCCTGAAAAGTAATTCTAAGCCTACTTACCAGTAACTTGTATTTCCTTCCATAGGAATCCATTGTGTGGTTTTCACCAGAAAATTTTCTGTGTCCATTTTTGAAACGTACAAATATTCCTCTAAAATCAGCCGAACTACGAATTCCGATTTACTCACCTGTTATCAGGAGAGAACCCAGGGCTGCATCTTTTAGCCCAGCACAGACCCTGAAAAGTAATTCTAAGCGTACTTACCAGTAACTTGTATTTCCTTCCATAGGAATCCATTGTGTGGTTTTCGGCAGACAATTTTCTAAGTGTCCATTTTTGAAACGTACAAATATTCCTCTAAAATCAGCCAAACTACGAATTCCGATTTACTCACCTGTTATCAGGAGAGAACCCAGGGCTGCAACTTTTAGCCCAACACTGACCCTGAAAAGTAATTCTAAGCGTACTTACCAGTAACTTGTATTTCCTTCCATAGGAATCCATTGTGTGGTTTTCACCAGACAATTTTCTAAGTGTCCATTTTTGAAACGTACAAATATTCCTCTTAAATCAGCTGAACTACGAATTCCGATTTACTCACCTGTAATTAGGAGAGAACCCAGTGCTGCATCTTTTAGCCCAGCACAGACCCTGAAAAGTAATTCTAAGCGTACCTACCAGTAACTTTTATTTCCTGCCATAGGAATCCATTGTGTGGTTTTCACCAGAAAAATTTCTACGTGTCCATTTTTGAAACGTACAAATATTCCTCTAAAATCAGCCAAACTACGAATTCCGATTTACTCACCTGTTATCAGGAGAGAACCTAGGGCTGCAACTTTTAGCCCAGCACTGACCCTGAAAAGTAATTCTAAGCGTACTTACCAGTAACTTGTATTTCCTTCCATAGGAATCCATTGTGTGGTTTTCACCAGAAAATTTTCTGTGTCCATTTTTGAAACGTACAAATATTCCTCTAAAATCAGCCGAACTACGAATTCCGATTTACTCATCTGTTATCAGGAGAGAACCCAAGGGCTGCATCTTTTAGCTCAGCACTAACCCTGAAAAGTAATTCTAAGCGTACTTACCAGTAACTTGTATTTCCTTCCATAGGAATCCATTGTGTGGTTTTCACCAGAAAAGTTTCTACGTGTCCATTTTTGAACCGCACAAATATTCCTCTAAAATCAGCCGAACTACGAATTCTGATTTACTCACCTGTAATATGGAGAGAACCCAGAGCTGCATCTTTTAGCCCAGCACTGACCCTGAAAAGTAATTCTAAGCGTACTTACCAGTAACTTGTATTTCCTTCCATAGGAATCCATTGTGTGGTTTTCACCAGAAAAGTTTCTACGTGTCCATTTTTGAACCGCACAAATATTCCTCTAAAATCAGCCGAACTACGAATTCAGATTTACTCACCTGTAATCAGGAGAGAACCCAGAGCTGCATCTTTTAGCCCAGCACAGACCCTGAAAAGTAATTCTAAGCGTACTTACCAGTAACTTGTATTTCCTTCCATAGGAATCCATTGTGTGGTTTTCACCAGACAATTTTCTAAGTGTCCATTTTTCAAACGTACATATATTCCTCTAAAATCAGCCGAAGTACGAATTCCTATTTACTCACCTGTCATCAGGAGAGAACTCAGGGCTGCATCTTTTAGCCCAGCACAGACCCTGACAAGTAATTCTAAGCGTACTTACCAGTAACTTGTATTTCCTTCCATAGGAATCCATTGTGTGGTTTTCACCAGACAATTTTCTAAGTGTCCATTTTTGAAACGTACAAATATTCCTCTAAAATCAGCTGAACTACGAATTCCGATTTACTCACCTGTAATTAGGAGAGAACCCAGTGCTGCATCTTTTAGCCCAGCACAGAGCCTGAAAAGTAATTCTAAGCGTACCTACCAGTAACTTTTATTTCCTGCCAGAGGAATCCATTGTGTGGTTTTCACCAGAAAATGTTCTGTGTCCATTTTTGAAACGTACAAATATTCCTCTAAAATCAGCCGAACTACGGATTCCGATTTACTCACCTGTTATCAGGAGACAACCCAGGGCTGCATCTTTTAGCCCAGCACAGACCCTGAAAAGTAATTCTAAGCGTACTTACCAGTAACTTGTATTTTCTTCTATAGGAATACATTGTGTTGTTCTCACCAGAAAATTTTGTGTCCATTTTTTAAACGTACAAATATTCCTCTAAAATCAGCTGAACTACGAATTCCGATTTACTCACCTGTAATTAGGAGAGAACCCAGTGCTGCATCTTTTAGCCCAGCACAGAGCCTGAAAAGTAATTCTAAGCATACTTACCAGTAACTTGGACTTCCTTCCATAGGAATACATTGTGTGGTTTTCACCAGACAATTTTCTAAGTGTCCATTTTTGAAAGGTACAAATATTCCTCTAAAATCAGCCGAACTAAGAATTCCGATTCACTCACATGTAATTAGGAGAGAACCCAGTGCTGAATCTTTTGGCCCAGCACAGACCCTGAAAAGTAATTCTAAGCGTACTTACCAGTAACTTGTTTTTCCTTCCATAGGAATCCATTGTGTGGTTTTCACCAGAAAATTTTCTGTGTCCATTTTTGAAACGTACATATATTCCTCTAAAATCAGCCGAACTACGAATTCCGATTTACTCACCTGTCATCAGGAAATAACTCAGGGCTGCATCTTTTAGCCCAGCACAGACCCTGAAAAGTAATTCTAAGCGTACTTTCCAGTAACTTGGATTTCCTTTCACAGGAATACATTGTGTGGTTTTCACCAGACAATTTTCTAAGTGTCCATTTTTGAAAGGTACAAATATTCCTCTAAAATCAGCCGAACTAAGAATTCCGATTCACTCACATGTAATTAGGAGAGAACCCAGAGCTGCATCTTTTAGCCCAGCACTGACCCTGAAAAGTAATTCTAAGCGTACTTACCAGTAACTTGTATTTCCTTCCATAGGAATCCATTGTGTGGTTTTCACCAGAAAAGTTTCTATGTGTCTATTTTTGAAACGTACAAATATTCCTCTAAAATCAGCCGAACTACGAATTCCGATTTACTCACCTGTAATCAGGAGAGAACCCAGAGCTGCATCTTTTAGCCCAGCACAGACCCTGAAAAGTAATTCTAAGTGTACTTACCAGTAACTTGTATTTCCTTCCATAGGAATCCATTGTGTGGTTTTCAGCAGACAATTATCTAAGTGTCCATTTTTGAAACGTACAAATATTCCTCTAAAATCAGCCAAACTACGAATTCCGATTTACTCACCTGTTATCAGGAGAGAACCCAGGGCTGCAACTTTTAGCCCAGCACTGACCCTGAAAAGTAATTCTAAGCATACTTACCAGTAACTTGTATTTCCTTCCATAGGAATCCATTGTGTGGTTTTCACCAGAAAATTTTCTGTGTCCATTTTTGAAACGTACAAATATTCCTCTAAAATCAGCCGAACTACGAATTCCGATTTACTCATCTGTTATCAGGAGAGAACCCAAGGGCTGCATCTTTTAGCCCAGCACTGACCCTGAAAAGTAATTCTAAGCGTACTTACCAGTAACTTGTATTTCCTTCAATAGGAGTCCATTGTGTGGTTTTCACCAGAAAAGTTTCTACGTGTCCATTTTTGAACCGCACAAATATTCCTCTAAAATCAGCCGAACTACGAATTCTGATGTACTCACCTGTAATCAGGAGAGGACCCAGAGCTGCATCTTTTAGCCCAGCACTGACCCTGAAAAGTAATTCTAAGCATACTTACCAGTAACTTGTATTTCCTTCCATAGGAATCCATTGTGTGGTTTTCACCAGAACAGTTTCTACGTGTCCATTTTTGAACCGCACAAATATTCCTCTTAAATCAGCCAAACCACAAATTCAGATTTACTCACCTGTAATCAGGAGAGAACCCAGAGCTGCATCTTTTAGCCCAGCACAGACCCTGAAAAGTAATTCTAAGCGTACTTACCAGTAACTTGTATTTCCTTCCATAGGAATCCATTGTGTGGTTTTCACCAGACAATTTTCTAAGTGTCCATTTTTTAAACGTACAAATATTCCTCCAAAATCAGCCGAACTACGAATTCCGATTTACTCACCTGTAATCAGGAGAGAACCCAGGGCTGCAACTTTTAGCCCAGCACTGACCCTGAAAAGTAATTCTAAGCGTACTTACCAGTAACTTGTATTTCCTTCCATAGGAATCCATTGTGTGGTTTTCACCAGAAAATGTTCTGTGTCCATTTTTGAAACGTACAAATATTCCTCTAAAATCAGCCGAACTACGAATTCCGATTTACTCACCTGTTATCAGGAGAGAACCCAGGGCTGCATCTTTTAGCCCAGCACTGACACTGAAAAGTAATTCTAAGCGTACTTACCAGTAACTTGTATTTCCTTCCATAGGAATCCATTGTGTGGTTTTCACCAGAAAAGTTTCTACGTGTCCATTTTTTAACCGCACAAATATTCCTCTAAAATCAGCCGAACTACGAATTCTGATTTACTCACCTGTAATCAGGAGAGAACCCAGAGCTGCATCTTTTAGCCCAGCACAGACCCTGGAAAGTAATTCTAAGCGTACTTACCAGTAACTTGTATTTCCTTCCATAGGAATCCATTGTGTGGTTTTCACCAGACAATTTTCTAAGTGTCCATTTTTGAAACGTACATATATTCCTCTAAAATCAGCCGAACTACGAATTCCGATTTACTCACCTGTCATCAGGAGAGAACTCAGGGCTGCATCTTTTAGCCCAGCACAGACCCTGAAAAGTAATTCTAAGCGTACTTACCAGTAACTTGGATTTCCTTCCATAGGAATACATTGTGTGGTTTTCACCAGACAATTTTCTAAGTGTCCATTTTTGAAACGTACAAATATTCCTCTAAAATCAGCTGAACTACGAATTCCGATTTACTCACCTGTAATTAGGAGAGAACCCAGTGCTGCATCTTTTAGCCCAGCACAGACCCTGAAAGGTAATTCTAAGCGTACCTACCAGTAACTTGTATTTCCTGCCATACGAATCCATTGTGTGGTTTTCACCAGAACATTTTCTGTGTCCATTTTTGAAACGTACAAATATTCCTCTAAAATCAGCCGAACTACGAATTCCGATTTACTCACCTGTTATCAGGAGAGAACCCAGGGCTGCATCTTTTAGCCCAGCACTGACCCTGAAAAGTAATTCTAAGCATACTTACCAGTAACTTGTATTTCCTTCTATAGGAATACATTGTGTTGTTTTCACCAGAAAATTTTCTGTCCATTTTTGAAACGTACAAATATTCCTCTAAAGTCAGCCGAACTACGAATTCCTATTTACTCACCTGTTATCAAGAATGAACCCAGGGCTGCATTTTTTAGCCCAGCACTGACCCTGAAAAGTAATTATAAGCGTACTTACCAGTTACTTTTATTTCCCTCCATAGGAATACATTGTGTGGTTTTCACCAGAAAATTTTCTGTGTTCATTTTTGAAACGTACAAATATTCCTCTAAAATAAGCCGAACTACGAATTCCGATTTACTCACCTGTAATCAGGAAAGAACCCAGTGCTGCATCTTTTAGCCCAGCACAGACCCTGAAAAGTAATTCTAAGCGTTCTTACCAGTAACTTATAATTCCTTCCATATGAATCCATTGTGTGGTTTTCACCAGACAATTTTCTAAGTGTCCATTTTTTAAACGTACAAATATTCCTCTAAAATCAGCCAGACTACGAATTCCGATTTACTCACCTGTTATCAGGAGAGAACCCAGGGCTGCATCTTTTAGCCCAGCACTGACCCTGAAAAGTAATTCTAAGCGTACTTACCAGTAACTTGTATTTCCTTCCATAGGAATCCATTGTGTGGTTTTCACCAGAAAATTTTCTGTGTCCATTTTTGAAACGTACAAATATTCCTCTAAAATCAGCCGAACTACGAATTCCGATTTACTCACCTGTAATCAGGAGAGAACCCAGGGCTGCAACTTTTAGCCCAGCACTGACCCTGAAAAGTAATTCTAAGCGTACTTACCAGTAACTTGTATTTCCTTCCATAGGAATCCATTGTGTGGTTTTCACCAGAAAATGTTCTGTGTCCATTTTTGAAACGTACAAATATTCCTCTAAAATCAGCCGAACTACGAATTCCGATTTACTCACCTGTTATCAGGAGAGAACCCAGGGCTGCATCTTTTAGCCCAGCACTGACACTGAAAAGTAATTCTAAGCGTACTTACCAGTAACTTGTATTTCCTTCCATAGGAATCCATTGTGTGGTTTTCACCAGAAAAGTTTCTACGTGTCCATTTTTTAACCGCACAAATATTCCTCTAAAATCAGCCGAACTACGAATTCTGATTTACTCACCTGTAATCAGGAGAGAACCCAGAGCTGCATCTTTTAGCCCAGCACAGACCCTGGAAAGTAATTCTAAGCGTACGTACCAGTAACTTGTATTTCCTTCCATAGGAATCCATTGTGTGGTTTTCACCAGACAATTTTCTAAGTGTCCATTTTTGAAACGTACATATATTCCTCTAAAATCAGCCGAACTACGAATTCCGATTTACTCACCTGTCATCAGGAGAGAACTCAGGGCTGCATCTTTTAGCCCAGCACAGACCCTGAAAAGTAATTCTAAGCGTACTTACCAGTAACTTGGATTTCCTTCCATAGGAATACATTGTGTGGTTTTCACCAGACAATTTTCTAAGTGTCCATTTTTGAAACATACAAATATTCCTCTAAAATCAGCTGAACTACGAATTCCGATTTACTCACCTGTAATTAGGAGAGAACCCAGTGCTGCATCTTTTAGCCCAGCACAGACCCTGAAAGGTAATTCTAAGCGTACCTACCAGTAACTTGTATTTCCTGCCATACGAATCCATTGTGTGGTTTTCACCAGAACATTTTCTGTGTCCATTTTTGAAACGTACAAATATTCCTCTAAAATCAGCCGAACTACGAATTCCGATTTACTCACCTGTTATCAGGAGAGAACCCAGGGCTGCATCTTTTAGCCCAGCACTGACCCTGAAAAGTAATTATAAGCGTACTTACCAGTTACTTTTATTTCCCTCCATAGGAATACATTGTGTGGTTTTCACCAGAAAATTTTCTGTGTTCATTTTTGAAACGTACAAATATTCCTCTAAAATAAGCCGAACTACGAATTCCGATTTACTCACCTGTAATCAGGAAAGAACCCAGTGCTGCATCTTTTAGCCCAGCACAGACCCTGAAAAGTAATTCTAAGCGTTCTTACCAGTAACTTATAATTCCTTCCATATGAATCCATTGTGTGGTTTTCACCAGACAATTTTCTAAGTGTCCATTTTTTAAACGTACAAATATTCCTCTAAAATCAGCCGGACTACGAATTCCGATTTACTCACCTGTTATCAGGAGAGAACCCAGGGCTGCATCTTTTAGCCCAGCACTGACCCTGAAAAGTAATTCTAAGCGTACTTACCAGTAACTTGTATTTCCTTCCATAGGAATCCATTGTCTGGTTTTCACCAGAAAAGTTTCTATGTGTCTATTTTTGAAACGTACAAATATTCCTCTAAAATCAGCCGAACTACGAATTCCGATTTACTCACCTGTAATCAGGAGAGAACCCAGAGCTGCATCTTTTAGCCCAGCACAGACCCTGAAAAGTAATTCTAAGCGTACGTACCAGTAACTTGTATTTCCTTCCATAGGAATCCATTGTGTGGTTTTCAGCAGACAATTTTCTAAGTGTCCATTTTTGAAACGTACAAATATTCCTCTAAAATCAGCCAAACTACGAATTCCGATTTACTCACCTGTAATCAGGAGAGAACCCAGAGCTGCATCTTTTAGCCCAGCACAGACCCTGAAAAGTAATTCTAAGCGTACTTACCAGTAACTTGTATTTCCTTTCATAGGAATACATTGTGTGTTTTTCACCAGACAATTTTCTAAGTGTCCATTTTTGAAAGGTACAAATATTCCTCTAAAATCAGCCAAACTACGAATTCCGATTCACTCACATGTAATTAGGAGAGAACCCAGTGCTGCATCTTTTAGCCCAGCACTGACCCTGAAAAGTAATTCTAAGCGTACTTACCAGTCACTTGTATTTCCTTCCATAGGAATCCATTGTGTGGTTTTCACCAGAAAAGTTTCTGTGTCCATTTTTGAAACATACAAATATTCCTCTAAAATCAGCCGAACTACAAATTCCGATTTACTCACCTGTAATCAGGAGAGAACCTAGTGCTTAATCTTTTGGCCCAGCACAGACCCTGAAAAGTAATTCTAAGCGTACTTACCAGTAACTTGTATTTCCTTCCATAGAAATCCATTGTGTGGTTTTCACCAGAAAATGTTCTGTGTCCATTTTTGAAACGTACAAATATTCCTCTAAAATCAGCCGAACTACGAATTCCGATTTACTCACCTGTTATCAGGAGAGAACCCAGGGCTGCATCTTTTAGCCCAGCACTGACCCTGAAAAGTAATTCTAAGCGTACTTACCAGTAACTTGTATTTCCTTCCATAGGAATCCATTGTGTGGTTTTCACCAGAAAAATTTCTGCGTGTCTATTTTTGAAACGTACAAATATTCCTCTAAAATCAGCCGAACTACAAATTCCCAATAACTCACCTGTAATCAGGAGAGAACCCAGAGCTGCATCTTTTAGCCCAGCACAGACCCTGAAAAGTAATTCTAAGCGTACTTACCAGTAACTTGTATTTCCTTCCATAGGAATCCATTGTGTGGTTTTCAGCGGACAATTTTCTAAATGTCCATTTTTGAAACGTACAAATATTCCTCTAAAATCAGCCAAACTACGAATTCCGATTTACTCACCTGTTATCAGGAGAGAACTCAGGGCTGCAACTTTTAGCCCAACACTGACCCTGAAAAGTAATTCTAAGCATACTTACCAGTAACTTGTATTTCCTTCCATAGGAATCCATTGTGTGGTTTTCACCAGACAATTTTCTAAGTGTCCATTTTTGAAACGTACAAATATTCCTCTAAAATCAGCTGAACTACGAATTCCGATTTACTCACCTGTAATTAGGAGAGAACCCAGTGCTGCATCTTTTAGCCCAGCACAGACCCTGAAAAGTAATTCTAAGCGTACCTACCAGTAACTTTTATTTCCTGCCATAGGAATCCATTGTGTGGTTTTCACCAGAAAAATTTCTACGTGTCTATTTTTGAAAAGTACAAATATTCCTCTAAAATCAGCCGAACTACGAATTCCGATTTACTCACCTGTAATCAGGAGAGAACCCAGAGCTGCATCTTTTAGCCCAGCACTGACCCTGAAAAGTAATTCTAAGCGTACTTACCAGTAACTTGTATTTCCTTCCATAGGAATCCATTGTCTGGTTTTCACCAGAAAAGTTTCTACGTGTCTATTTTTGAAACGTACAAATATTCCTCTAAAATCAGCCGAACTACGAATTCCGATTTACTCACCTGTAATCAGGAGAGAACCCAGAGCTGCATCTTTTAGCCCAGCACAGACCCTGAAAAGTAATTCTAAGCGTACTTACCAGTAACTTGTATTTCCTTTCATAGGAATACATTGTGTGTTTTTCACCAGACAATTTTCTAAGTGTCCATTTTTGAAAGGTACAAATATTCCTCTAAAATCAGCCAAACTACGAATTCCGATTCACTCACATGTAATTAGGAGAGAACCCAGTGCTGCATCTTTTAGCCCAGCACTGACCCTGAAAAGTAATTCTAAGCGTACTTACCAGTCACTTGTATTTCCTTCCATAGGAATCCATTGTGTGGTTTTCACCAGAAAAGTTTCTGTGTCCATTTTTGAAACATACAAATATTCCTCTAAAATCAGCCGAACTACAAATTCCGATTTACTCACCTGTAATCAGGAGAGAACCTAGTGCTTAATCTTTTGGCCCAGCACAGACCCTGAAAAGTAATTCTAAGCGTACTTACCAGTAACTTGTATTTCCTTCCATAGAAATCCATTGTGTGGTTTTCACCAGAAAATGTTCTGTGTCCATTTTTGAAACGTACAAATATTCCTCTAAAATCAGCCGAACTACGAATTCCGATTTACTCACCTGTTATCAGGAGAGAACCCAGGGCTGCATCTTTTAGCCCAGCACTGACCCTGAAAAGTAATTCTAAGCGTACTTACCAGTAACTTGTATTTCCTTCCATAGGAATCCATTGTGTGGTTTTCACCAGAAAAATTTCTGCGTGTCTATTTTTGAAACGTACAAATATTCCTCTAAAATCAGCCGAACTACAAATTCCCAATAACTCACCTGTAATCAGGAGAGAACCCAGAGCTGCATCTTTTAGCCCAGCACAGACCCTGAAAAGTAATTCTAAGCGTACTTACCAGTAACTTGTATTTCCTTCCATAGGAATCCATTGTGTGGTTTTCAGCGGACAATTTTCTAAGTGTCCATTTTTGAAACGTACAAATATTCCTCTAAAATCAGCCAAACTACGAATTCCGATTTACTCACCTGTTATCAGGAGAGAACTCAGGGCTGCAACTTTTAGCCCAACACTGACCCTGAAAAGTAATTCTAAGCGTACTTACCAGTAACTTGTATTTCCTTCCATGGGAATCCATTGTGTGGTTTTCACCAGACAATTTTCTAAGTGTCCATTTTTGAAACGTACAAATATTCCTCTAAAATCAGCTGAACTACGAATTCCGATTTACTCACCTGTAATTAGGAGAGAACCCAGTGCTGCATCTTTTAGCCCAGCACAGACCCTGAAAAGTAATTCTAAGCGTACCTACCAGTAACTTTTATTTCCTGCCATAGGAATCCATTGTGTGGTTTTCACCAGAAAAATGTCTACGTGTCTATTTTTGAAAAGTACAAATATTCCTCTAAAATCAGCCGAACTACGAATTCCGATTTACTCACCTGTAATCAGGAGAGAACCAAGAGCTGCATCTTTTAGCTTAGCACAGACCCTGAAAAGTAATTCTAAGCGTACTTACCAGTAAGTTGTATTTCCTTCCATAGGAATCCATTGTGTGGTTTTCAGCGGACAATTTTCTAAGTGTCCATTTTTGAAACGTACAAATATTCCTCTAAAATCAGCCAAACTACGAATTCCGATTTAATCACCTGTTATCAGGAGAGAACCCAGGGCTGCAACTTTTAGCCCAACACTGACCCTGAAAAGTAATTCTAAGCGTACTTACCAGTAACTTTTATTTCCTTCCATAGGAATCCATTGTGTGGTTTTCACCAGAAAAGTTTCTACGTGTTCATTTTTGAAACGTACAAATATTCCTCTAAAATCAGCCGAACTACGAATTCCGATTTACTCACCTGTTATCAGGAGAGAACCCAGGGCTGCATCTTTTAGCCCAGCACAGACCCTGAAAATTAATTCTAAGCGTACTTACCAGTAACTTGTATTTCCTTCCATAGGAATCCATTGTGTGGTTTTCACCAGAAAAATTTCTACGTGTCTATTTTTGAAACGTACAAATATTCCTCTAAAATCAGCCGAACTACGAATTCCGATTTACTCACCTGTAATCAGGAGAGAACCAAGAGCTGCATCTTTTAGCTTAGCACAGACCTGAAAAGTAATTCTAAGCGTACTTACCAGTAACTTGTATTTCCTTCCATAGGAATCCATTGTGTGGTTTTCAGCGGACAATTTTCTAAGTGTCCATTTTTGAAACGTACAAATATTCCTCTAAAATCAGCCAAACCACGAATTCCGATTTACTCACCTGTAATTAGGAGAGAACCCAGTGCTGCATCTTTTAGCCCAGCACAGAGCCTGAAAAGTAATTCTAAGCGTACCTACCAGTAACTTTTATTTCCTGCCATAGGAATCCATTGTGTGGTTTTCACCAGAAAATTTTCTGTGTCCATTTTTGAAACGTACAAATATTCCTCTAAAATCAGCCGAACTACGGATTCCGATTTACTCACCTGTTATCAGGAGAGAACCCAGGGCTGCATCTTTTAGCCCAGCACAGACCCTGAAAAGTAATTCTAAGCGTACTTACCAGTAACTTGTATTTCCTTCTATAGGAATACATTGTGTTGTTTTCACCAGAAAATTTTGTGTCCATTTTTTAAACGTACAAATATTCCTCTAAAATCAGCCGAACTACGAATTCCGATTTACTCACCTGTTATCAAGAATGAACCCAGGGCTGCATTTTTTAGCCCAGCACTGACCCTGAAAAGTAATTATAAGCGTACTTACCAGTTACTTTTATTTCCCTCCATAGGAATACATTGTGTGGTTTCACCAGAAAAATTTCTGTGTTCATTTTTGAAACGTACAAATATTCCTCTAAAATAAGCCGAACTACGAATTCCGATTTACTCACCTGTAATCAGGAGAGAACCCAATGCTGCATCTTATAGCCCAGCACAGACCCTGAAAAGTAATTCTAAGCATACTTACCAGTAACTTGTATTTCCTTCCATAGGAATCCATTGTGTGGTTTTCAGCAGACAATTTTCTAAGTGTCCATTTTTGAAACGTACAAATATTCCTCTAAAATCAGCCAAACTACGAATTCCGATTTACTCACCTGTTATCAGGAGAGAACCCAGGGCTGCATCTTTTAGCCCAGCACTGACCCTGAAAAGTAATTCTAAGCGTACTTACCAGTAACTTGTTTTTCCTTCCATAGAAATCCATTGTGTGGTTTTCACCAGAACATTTTCTGTGTCTATTTTTGAAACGTGCAAATATTCCTCTAAAATCAGCCGAACTACGAATTCTGATTTACTCACCTGTTATCAGGAGAGAACCCAGGGCTGCATCTTTTAGCCCAGCACTGACCCTGAAAATTAATTCTAAGCGTACTTACCAGTTACTTGTATTTCCTTCCATAGGAATCCATTGTGTGGTTTTCACCAGAAAAGTTTCTACGTGTCTATTTTTGAACCGCACAAATATTCCTCTAAAATCAGCCGAACTACGAATTCCGATTTACTCACCTGTAATCAGGAGAGAACCCAGAGCTGCATCTTTTAGCCCAGCACAGACCCTGAAAAGTAATTCTAAGCGTACTTACCAGTTACTTGTATGTCCTTCCATAGGAATCCATTGTGTGGTTTTCAGCAGACAATTTTCTAAGTGTCCATTTTTGAAACGTACAAATATTCCTCTAAGATCAGCCGAACTACGAATTCCGATTTACTCACCTCTCATCAGGAGAGAACTCAGGGCTGCATCTTTTAGCCCAGCACAGACCCTGAAAAGTAATTCTCAGCATACTTACCAGTAACTTGGATTTCCTTCCATAGGAATACATTGTGTGGTTTTCACCAGACAATTTTCTAAGTGTCCATTTTTGAAACGTACAAATATTCCTCTAAAATCAGCTGAACTATGAATTCCGATTTACTCACCTGTAATTAGGAGAGAACCCAGTGCTGCATCTTTTAGCCCAGCACAGACCCTGAAAAGTAATTCTAAGCATACCTACCAGTAACTTTTATTTCCTGCCATAGGAATCCATTGTGTGGTTTTCACCAGAAAATTTTCTGTGTCCATTTTTTAAACGTACAAATATTCCTCTAAAATAAGCCGAACTACGAATTCCGATTTACTCACCTGTAATCAGGAGAGAACCTAGTGCTTAATCTTTTGGCCCAGCACAGACCCTGAAAAGTAATTCTAAGCGTACTTACCAGTAACTTGTTTTTCCTTCCATAGGAATCCATTGTGTGGTTTTCACCAGAAAATTTTCTGTGTCCATTTTTGAAACGTGCAAATATTCCTCTAAAATCAGCCGAACTACGAATTCCAATTTACTCACCTGTTATCAGGAGAGAACCCAGGGCTTCTTCTTTTAGCCCAGCACTGACCCTGAAAAGTAATTCTAAGCATACTTACCTGTAACTTGTATTTCCTTCCATAGGAATCCATTGTGTGGTTTTCACCAGAAAAGTTTCTACGTGTCCATTTTTGAACCGCACAAATATTCCTCTAAAATCAGCCGAACTACGAATTCTGATTTACTCACCTGTAATCAGGAGAGAACCCAGAGCTGCATCTTTTAGCCCAGCACAGACCCTGAAAAGTAATTCTAAGCGTACTTACCAGTAACTTGTATTTCCTTCCATAGGAATCCATTGTGTGGTTTTCACAGACAATTTTCTAAGTGTCCATTTTTGAAACGTACATATATTCCTCTAAAATCAGCCGAACTACAAATTCCGATTTACTCACCTGTCATCAGGAGAGAACTCAGAGCTGCATCTTTTAGCCCAGCACAGACCCTGAAAAGTAATTCTAAGCATACTTACCAGTAACTTCTACTTCCTTCCATAGGAATACATTGTGTGGTTTTCACCAGACAATTTTCTAAGTGTCCATTTTTGAAAGGTACAAATATTCCTCTAAAATCAGCCGAACTACAAATTCCGATTTACTCACCTGTAATCAGGAGAGAACCTAGTGCTGAATCTTTTGGCCCAGCACAGACCCTGAAAAGTAATTCTAAGCGTACTTACCAGTAACTTGTTTTTCCTTCCATAGGAATCCATTGTGTGGTTTTCACCAGAAAATTTTCTGTGTCCATTTTTGAAACGTGCAAATATTCCTCTAAAATCAGCCGAACTACGAATTCCGATTTACTCACCTGTTATCAGGAGAGAACCCAGGGCTGCATCTTTTAGCCCAGCACTGACCCTGAAAAGTAATTCTAAGCATACTTACCAGTTACTTGTATTTCCTTCCATAGGAATCCATTGTATGGTTTTCACCAGAAAAGTTTCTACGTGTCTATTTTTGAAACGTACAAATATTCCTCTAAAATCAGCCAAACCACGAATTCCGATTTACTCACCTGTAATCAGGAGAGAACCCAGAGCTGCATCTTTTAGCCCAGCACAGACCCTGAAAAGTAATTCTAAGCGTACTTACCAGTAACTTGTATTTCCTTCCATAGGAATCCATTGTGTGGTTTTCACCAGACAATTTTCTAAGTGTCCATTTTTGAAACGTACATATATTCCTCTAAAATCAGCCGAACTACGAATTCCGATTTACTCACCTGTCATCAGGAGAGAACTCAGGGCTGCATCTTTTAGCCCAGCACAGACCCTGAAAAGTAATTCTAAGCGTACTTACCAGTAACTTGGATTTCCTTTCATAGGAATACATTGTGTGGTTTTCACCAGACAATTTTCTAAGTGTCCATTTTTGAAAGGTACAAATATTCCTCTAAAATCAGCCGAACTACGAATTCCGATTTACTCACCTATTATCAGGAGAGAACCCAGGGCTGCATCTTTTAGCCCAGCACTGACCCTGAAAAGTAATTCTAAGCGTACTTACCAGTTACTTGTATTTTCTTCCATAGGAATCCATTGTGTGGTTTTCACCAGAAAAGTTTCTACGTGTCTATTTTTGAAACGTACAAATATTCCTCTAAGTCAGCCAAACTACGAATTCCGATTTACTCACCTGTAATCAGGAGAGAACCCAGAGCTGCATCTTTTAGCCCAGCACAGACCCTGAAAAGTAATTCTAAGCGTACTTACCAGTAACTTGTATTTCCTTCTATACGAATCCATTGTGTGGTTTTCAGCAGACAATTTTCTAAGTGTCCATTTTTGAAACGTACAAATATTCCTCTAAGATCAGCCAAACTACGAATTCCGATTTATTCACCTGTTATCAGAAGAGAACCCAGGGCTGCATCTTTAAGCCCAGCACTGACCCTGAAAAGTAATTCTAAGCGTACTTACCAGTAACTTGTATTTCCTTCCATAGGAATCCATTGTGTGGTTTTCACCAGACAATTTTCTAAGTGTCCATTTTTGAAACGTACAAATATTCCTCTAAAATCAGCTGAACTACGAATTCCGATTTACTCACCTGTAATTAGGAGAAAACCCACTGCTGCATCTTTTAGCCCAGCACAGACCCTGAAAAGTAATTCTAAGCGTACCTACCAGTAACTTTTATTTCCTGCCATAGGAATCCATTGTGTGGTTTTCACCAGACAATTTTCTAAGTGTCCATTTTTGAAACGTACATATATTCCTCTAAAATCAGCCGAACTACGAATTCCGATTTACTCACCTGTCATCAGGAGAGAACTCAGGGCTGCATCTTTTAGCCCAGCACAGACCCTGAAAAGTAATTCTCAGCGTACTTACCAGTAACTTGGATTTCCTTCCATAGGAATACAATGTGTGGTTTTCACCAGACAATTTTCTAAGTGTCCATTTTTGAAATGTACAAATATTCCTCTAAAATAAGCCGAACTACGAATTCCGATTTACTCACCTGTAATCAGGAGAGAACCCAGTGCTGCATCTTTTAGCCCAGCACAGACCCTGAAAAGTAATTCTAAGCGTACTTACCAGTAACTTATAATTCCTTCCATATGAATCCATTGTGTGGTTTTCACCAGATAATTTTTTAAGTGTCCATTTTTTAAACGTACAAATATTCCTCTAAAATCAGCCGAACTACGAATTCCGATTTACTCACCTGTTATCAGGAGAGAACCCAAGGCTGCATCTTTTAGCCCAGCACTGACCCTGAAAAGTAATTCTAAGCGTACTTACCAGTAACTTGTATTTCGTTCCATGGAAATCCATTGTGTGGTTTTCACCAGAAAATTTTCTGTGTCCATTTTTAAAACGTACAAATATTCCTCTAAAATCAGCCGAACTACGAATTCCGATTTACTCACCTGTTATCAGGAGAGAACCCAGGGCTGCATCTTTTAGCCCAGCACTGACCCTGAAAAGTAATTCTAAGCATACTTACCAGTAACTTGTATTTCCTTCCATAGGAATCCATTGTGTGGTTTTCACCAGAAAAATTTCTACTTGTCCATTTTTGAAACGTACAAATATTCCTCTAAAATCAGCCGAACTACGAATTCCGATTTACTCCCCTGTTATCAAGATAGAACCCAGTGCTGCATCTTTTATCCCAGCACAGACCCTGAAAATTAATTCTAAGCGTACTTACCAGTAACCTATAATTCCTTCCATATGAATCCATTGTGTGGTTTTCACCAGCCAATTTTCTAAGTGTCCATTTTTTAAACGTACAAATATTCCTCTAAAATCAGCCGAACTACGAATTCCGATTTACTCACCTGTTATCAGGAGAGAACCCAGGGCTGCATCTTTTAGCCCAGCACTGACCCTGAAAAGTAATTCTAAGCGTACTTACCAGTAACTTGTATTTCCTTCCATAGGAATCCATTGTGTGGTTTTCACCAGAAAATTTTCTGTGTCCATTTTTGAAACGTACAAATATTCCTCTAAAATCAACCGAACTACAAATTCCGATTTACTCACCTGTTATCAGGAGAGAACCCAGGACTGCATCTTTTAGCCCAGCACTGACCCTGAAAAGTAATTCTAAGCGTACTTACCAGTAACTTGTATTTCCTTCCATAGGAATCCATTGTGTGGTTTTCACCAGAAAAGTTTCTACGTGTCCATTTTTGAACCGCGCAAATATTCCTCTAAAATCAGCCGAACTACGAATTCTGATTTTCTCACCTGTAATCAGGAGAGAACCCATAGCTGCAACTTTTAGCCCAGCACTGACCCTGAAAAGTAATTCTAAGCGTACTTACCAGTAACTTGTATTTCCTTCCATAGGAATCCATTGTGTGGTTTTCACCAGAAAATGTTCTGTGTCCATTTTTGAAACGTACAAATATTCCTCTAAAATCAGCCGAACTACGAATTCCGATTTACTCACCTGTTATCAGGAGAGAACCCAGGGCTGCATCTTTTAGCCCAGCACTGACCCTGAAAAGTAATTCTAAGCGTACTTACCAGTAACTTGTATTTCCTTCCATAGGAATCCATTGTGTGGTTTTCACCAGAAAAGTTTCTTCGTGTCCATTTTTGAACCGCACAAATATTCCTCTAAAATCAGCCGAAGTACGAATTCTGATTTACTCACCTGTAATCAGGAGAGAACCCAGAGCTGCATCTTTTAGCCCAGCACAGACCCTGAAAAGTAATTCTAAGCGTACTTACCAGTAACTTGGATTTCCTTCCATAGGAATACATTGTGTGGTTTTCACCAGACAATTTTCTAAGTGTCCATTTTTGAAACGTACAAATATTCCTCTAAAATCAGCTGAACTACGAATTCCGATTTACTCACCTGTAATTAGGAGAGAACCCAGTGCTGCATCTTTTAGCCCAGCACAGACCCTGAAAGGTAATTCTAAGCGTACCTACCAGTAACTTTTATTTCCTGCCATACGAATCCATTGTGTGGTTTTCACCAGAAAATTTTCTGTGTCCATTTTTGAAACGTACAAATATTCCTCTAAAATCAGCCGAACTACGAATTCCGATTTACTCACCTGTTATCAGGAGAGAACCCAGGGCTGCATCTTTTAGCCCAGCACTGACCCTGAAAAGTAATTCTAAGCATACTTACCAGTAACTTGTATTTCCTTCTATAGGAATACATTGTGTTGTTTTCACCAGAAAATTTTCTGTGTCCATTTTTGAAACGTACAAATATTCCTCTAAAGTCAGCCGAACTACGAATTCCTATTTACTCACCTGTTATCAAGAATGAACCCAGGGCTGCATCTTTTAGCTCAGCACTGACCCTGAAAAGTAATTCTAAGCGTACTTACCAGTAACTTGTATTTCCTTCCATAGGAATCCATTGTGTGGTTTTCACCAGAAAAGTTTCTACGTGTCCATTTTTGAACCGCACAAATATTCCTCTAAAATCAGCCGAACTACGAATTCTGATTTTCTCACCTGTAATCAGGAGAGAACCCATAGCTGCATCTTTTAGCCCAGCACTGACCCTGAAAAATAATTCTAAGCGTACTTACCAGTAACTTGTATTTCCTTCCACAGGAATCCGTTGTGTGGTTTTCACCAGAAAAGTTTCTACGTGTCTATTTTTGAAACGTACAAATATTCCTCCAAAATCAGCCGAACTACGAATTCCGATTTACTCACCTGTAATCAGGAGAGAACCCAGGGCTGCATCTTTTAGCCCAGCACAGACCCTGAAAAGTAATTCTAAGCGTACTTACCAGTAACTTGTATTTCCTTCCATAGGAATCCATTGTGTGGTTTTCGGCAGACAATTTTCTAAGTGTCCATTTTTGAAACGTACAAATATTCCTCTAAAATCAGCCAAACTACGAATTCCGATTTACTCACCTGTTATCAGGAGAGAACCCAGGGCTGCAACTTTTAGCCCAGCACTGACCCTGAAAAGTAATTCTAAGCGTACTTACCAGTAACTTGTATTTCCTTCCATAGGAATCCATTGTGTGGTTTTCACCAGAAAATGTTCTGTGTCCATTTTTGAAACGTACAAATATTCCTCTAAAATCAGCCGAACTACGAATTCCGATTTACTCACCTGTTATCAGGAGAGAACCCAGGGCTGCATCTTTTAGCCCAGCACTGACCCTGAAAAGTAATTCTAAGCGTACTTACCAGTAACTTGTATTTCCTTCCATAGGAATCCATTGTGTGGTTTTCACCAGAAAAGTTTCTACGTGTCTATTTTTTAACCGCACAAATATTCCTCTAAAATCAGCCGAACTACAAATTCTGATTTACTCACCTGTAATCAGGAGAGAACCCAGAGCTGCATCTTTTAGCCCAGCACAGACCCTGAAAAGTAATTCTAAACGTACTTACCAGTAACTTGTATTTCCTTCCATAGGAATCCATTGTGTGGTTTTCACCAGACAATTTTCTAAGTGTCCATTTTTGAAACGTACATATATTCCTCTAAAATCAGCCGAACTACGAATTCCGATTTACTCACCTGTCATCAGGAGAGAACTCAGGGCTGCATCTTTTAGCCCAGCACAGACCCTGAAAAGTAATTCTAAGCGTACTTACCAGTAACTTGGATTTCCTTCCATAGGAATACATTGTGTGGTTTTCACCAGACAATTTTCTAAGTGTCCATTTTTGAAACGTACAAATATTCCTCTAAAATCAGCTGAACTACGAATTCCGATTTACTCACCTGTAATTAGGAGAGAACCCAGTGCTGCATCTTTTAGCCCAGCACAGACCCTGAAAGGTAATTCTAAGCGTACCTACCAGTAACTTGTATTTCCTGCCATACGAATCCATTGTGTGGTTTTCACCAGAAAATTTTCTGTGTCCATTTTTGAAACGTACAAATATTCCTCTAAAATCAGCCGAACTACGAATTCCGATTTACTCACCTGTTATCAGGAGAGAACACAGGGCTGCATCTTTTAGCCCAGCACTGACCCTGAAAAGTAATTCTAAGCGTACTTACCAGTAACTTGTATTTCCTTCCATAGGAATCCATTGTGTGGTTTTCACCAGAAAATTTTCTGTGTCCATTTTTGAAACGTACAAATATTCCTCTAAAATCAGCCGAACTACGAATTCCGATTTACTCACCTGTTATCAGGAGAGAACCCAGGACTGCATCTTTTAGCCCAGC